>NC_068969.1:27551239-27851239 GCF_026419915.1 Harpia harpyja
GCTGATGGATTAGGAGGCAGCAGGGGAACACCTGTGAGGCGCCTCCGAGGAATTAGGGCACGCTCCTCTAGGAAGGTGACATGGTCAACAGCCCATCAGAAGTGCCTCTGCACTGACGCACGCAGCACGGGTAACAAACAGGAGGAGCTGGAAGCCGTGCTGCAGATAACAAGCTACAATCTAGTCGCCGTCACTGAAACGTGCTGAGAGGAATCACACGACTGGAGCATTGCAGACGATGGCTATAAAGTGTTCAGAAGGGACGGGCAAGGAAGGAGAGGTGGGAGAGTTGCCCTCGATATAAAAAGTGGATTGACTACACAGAGCTGCCAAGCAGCGTGGGGCCAAGCACATCCTCCAGAGAAGGCCAGGGCCTCTCCAAGACCTCTCAGGGGCACACGTGGGCAAAGCAGGCCCACCGGAGAAGCCCAGAGCCTCTCACAGCCCTCGGAAGGGCACTCATGGGGCCAAGCAGACCTTCCAAGGAAGGCCAGTGCCTGTCCAGGTCGTCGCAGAGGCACACGTGGGGCCAAGTAGCCCCTGCCGAAAAGCCCAGGGCCTCTCACAGCCCTAGCAGGAGCAGGTGTGGGGCGAAGCAGACCCTGCAGAGAAGCCCAGGGTTTCTCAAATCCCTCATAAGGGCACGCATGGGGCTAAGCAGACCCTCCAGAAAAGCCCAGGATTTCTCCAAACCCTGTCAGGGGCACACGTAGGGAGAAGCAAACCCTCCACAGAAGGCCAGGGCCTTCCACAGCCCTCGGAGGGGCACGCGTGGGGCCAAGCAGACCCTCCAGAAAAGCCCAGGGTCCCTCCAAACCCTGTCAGGGGCACACGCAGGGAGGAGCAGACCCTCCACAGAAGCCCAGGGCCTCTCACAGCCCTCACAGGCATAAACCTTGAGCGAAGCAGATCCTCCAAAAATTTCAGGGCCTCTCCAACCCCTCTCAGGGGCACACGTGGGGCCAAGCAGACCCTCCAGAGTAGCCCAGGGTTTCTCAAATCCCTCGTCAGGGTACGAGTCAGGGCAAGTAGACCCTCCAGAGAAGCCCAGGGTCTCTCGCAGCCCTTGGAGGTGCACTCATGGGGCCAGGCAGACCCTCTAGAGAAGCTTGGCGGTGCCAGGGGCGGCAGCAGGCCTTTGCCCTGGGACGCAGTGAGTCTTCCCCGAGCACGTCGTCCCGCTGCGTTACCTCCTCCTCGTCCATGCAAAGCTCACCACCCCGGCCTTCGCCGGGACCACCACCGCAGCGGTTCCAGCTGTGCGGCACAGCCAGGGCCCGCGCATCAGCCAGGCTGCCGTCCAGGCTGGGAGCGCCTGCGCGGCGCGGCAGGCGTCGGGAATGAAGCAGCAGCCCTTGGAGCAGGTGGCCTTCCTCGGCGGGCACTGCTGCGGTCTCGGCATCCAGCACCTGGCAGAGTTCTGGGATGGAGCGCTCGCGTAATCCTTGACACGCAAAAGTTTTTGGGAGTACCTCTGGTTATTTCGTAGGTGGGAAACGGCTCTGTTTTCACACCTCGGGGGAGCGAGCACTGCACCTACAAAGGTCTGTGACTGAAACCCTTTGTTTTTCCCCTGCTTAGAGTGCTTGCAGCAACACAGTTGAGCCGACAGCTGCACGAATGGCCTTCCCGTTGTGACGGAAAAGGACTTAACTGCAAGGTTCAAGCAAACGACTTGAACTTCACTCACAGACTTAACTGCAAGGTTCAAACAAACAACTTATTTGAACTTCACTTACAGACTTAACACGCCACTATTACAGGTTTATACAGATACAATGGAGGAATGCACTACTGCAATTTTTTAAGGCAGGAGTAGTACATTATTACAACCACAAGCAATTCACAACCACAAACGCATTTACAAACTTAAAGCATGAACAATATTCACTTACCCCTGCAGGTAACGGCTCTCAATCCCAGGGAAGTTACCTTGACCGGCGTCCCGATCAAGGGGGTGGGAGGGGGGGGTGTATGTGTGTTTCCTTCGCAAGCCAACTGCATAGTTGGAGAAGTGACTCCCCCCATTTCCAACCTGAATCTTAGAGTTTTAATCCCCCGACTTGTGGAATGGTGTGTATAACCATGTCTGAGTGGATTATGATAGATGCCTAAATGGATTATGTGTATCTGAGTGGAGTTTCCCCTTTCCTTCATTGGTCTGTGATTGTTTGAATACACAAGGTTGTCATTTGAAACTGAAGCTGAAACCCTCCGGTACTGGGGGTTTTTTGCCTTGCTTCCTCAGCAACTGAATAGTGGTTGGATTGAGACTCAGGGCATACTGTTTGTTAAGGGATTTCAAGGCTCAGTTCAGGTTTTGGTTCTTTGAATGGTGCGGCCACTGCCCTGTTTACTTTAGGGTTTATCAGACAACCCAGGGCTAAGCTGTCTACACAGCTCCCCGTGAGTCGTCTCTGCAGAGAGACAGGGCCTCAAGGCAACCCAAGGCTGGGTCGCTTTTGTAACCCCCCCGCCCCCCATGAGTCGCCTGTGTGCACTAGACATGGTGAAACTCGTTTGTGAACTATGAGCTGGACAATCCACACCCCCATGTTTCGACGAACCAGCCTTCCAAGCCAGGTTTTCAATTAAGGTGAGGAGGGAACCAAAGCACCTCGCACTGTCCAATACCCCAGTTGTAGGTGGATACTTTTAATGGTGTGCTGTTGATTGATGACCATTGAAAGGAGAAAGCAAAAGGAGAACGGAATATCCAGGCAGTTGCTGTTAATGGGAATGGTGATCTGAACGTTACCGCAGGTCTTTTATGGGAGTGTGTGGTGCTGCTGCTGGTGGTCTTGGCACAAGGTTGAAAAGGAATGAATAAAATAATGCGTGTGGCTTCCTGCTTCTCAGCAGAGGTGCAAGAATGATCAGCACAATGTGTGTCTATAATCTTTATTTTACTCACAAAATGCTTTCCATGTTGATCTTATATTTTAAGATTAATGATGAAATACATATGAATAAGTACACGATTCATGTGTATTAACTTACTTGTCAGATAAGCAGGAGTGTCTCTGTGAAAAAAAAAACCAAACTTTGGAGTTCAACAAAAATCTCGGCACGAAAGTGCCATATATGTAATAGCAACAAATATTGTTTGCCATTATAAATATGTATGCATATAGAGGGTGAACTACATTTTGTACATTTGATCTTACTTTGGGTGTAAGAGATTCTTCATAATTTCTTCTGTACTACTAGTTGCTAGTTTGCAAGGAAACTAAGCCTTATAGCTGAGGGAACAGCACCACCACCACCCCCGCCCGGTACTTTTCAGATATGAAACACTTTGAAAGTTGGTATAAGAAATCAATTCTTTTGTAGAGAAATGGATAAAATAATGAATAAGGAGTGGGTGCCAGTGTTACAGTTCAGTGTGGCTAAACAGGTTCCAGGTCTAAGTTAGTTAGCTAAGGCCCTCTGTAACCAAGAGGCGAAAATGGATACCTCCACCACACGACCCATTTTATGCTTAACTAGATATCTGCGGTACCTGATTCACGATCTGGAGAAGTTCACTTCTCTCGTGTAAGAACGTCTGCTGAGATTTATACCGCTTCTACTCAGCTGAAGTTGTGTGAGATTAATTCAGTCAGTGTGCTGGCAGACACTGAGGATAACTGAAGCAGTGAACAGTATTTTTGTTTTTCTAGTTTTGCCAATGTAGAACTAAGTAATGCTTACGAATGAAACTGCCTGTATATACACATGTGTATTGGCTTTGTGTGGCAAGGTTTTGCTAGCAGGGGCGGTTACAGGGGTGGATTCTGTAAGAAGCTGCTGGAAGCTTCCCCTATGTCCGACAGAGCCAACACCAGCCGGCTCTAAGATGGACCCACTGCCAGCCAAGGCCGAGCCCATCAGCGGTAGTGGTAATGCCTCTGTGATAACATTTTTAAGAAGGAAAAAAAGGTTGCGGGACAGACACAGAAACGGCAACCAGAGAGAGAGTGAGAACATGTAAGAGAAACAGCCCCGCAGACGCCCAGGTCAGTGCAGAAGGAGGGGGAGGAGATGCTCCAGGCGCCGGAGCAGAGATTCCCCTGTAGCCCGTGGGGAAGACCATGGTGAGGCAGGTTGTCCCCCTGCAGCCCATGGAGGTCCACGCTGGAGCAGATCTCCACCTGCAGCCCATGGAGGACCCCACAGTGGAGCAGGTGGGTGCCCGAAGGAGGCTGTGACCCCGTGGGAAGCCCGCGCTGGAGCAGGCTCCTGGCAGGACCTGCGGATCTGTGGAGAGAGGAGCCCACGGAGCAGGTTTTTTTGGCAGGACTTGTGACCCCTGTGGGGGACCCACGCTGGAGCAGTGTGCTCCTGAAGGACTGCACGCCGTGGAAAAGACCCATGCTGGAGCGGTTTGTGAAGAACTGCAGCCCGTGGGAAGGACCCACGTTGGAGAAGTTCATGGAGGACTGTCTCCCATGTGAGGGACCCCACGCTGGAGCAGGGGAAGAGTGTGATGAGTCCTGCCCCTGAGGAGGATGAAGCGGCAGAAAATAACGTGTGATGAACTGACCGTAAACCCCATTCCCCGTCCCCCTGCGCCGCTGGGGGGTTTGGTAGAGAATCCGGGAGTGAAGCTGTGCCCAGGAAGAAGGGAGGGGTGGAGGGAAGGTGTTCTGAGATTTGGTTTTATTTCTCATTACCCTACTCTGGTTGCTTGGTAAGAAATTGAGTTAATTTTCCCCAAGCTGAGTCTGTTTTGCCCGTGACGGTAATCGGTGAGTGATCTCTCCTGTCCTTATCTCGACCCACAAGCCCTTTGTTATATTTTCTCTCCCCTGTCCAGCTGAGGAGGGGGGAGTGGTAGAAGAGCTTTGGTGGGCACCTGGTGTTCAGCCAGGGTCAACCCGCCACAACATGTGTGTGTTTTTGTTCTCTGTGTGGGGAAGAATAGCCACGGGGATGACTCATTTCCAATGTATCTTTGAAATGTAATGTAGTCTCTTTAAAATGTAGTCTCTTTAAAAGGTAGTCCCTTTAAACTGAGGAGAAACACAACAATTGGTGGCGCCAAGGTCCTCACAGGTGGTGCTACTGGGTGATGAGCTGTGCCTGTTCTTTAGGTGAAGTCTGTGAATATAATGCCCCGGCTTGTTAAGGACCATTTTGATACCACCGTCAAGATGACTACGTACCTTGTGGCCTTTATTGTTTCAGATTTTAAATCCATCAGCAAAATAACCGGTCATGGAGCTAAGGTAACTGTGTCTCATTTTGTAAGAGCTTTTTTGTGTTTAAGTCTGTGTGAATACATAATGGTTTCCTTTTCAGTTAAATCATTGGATTTATGTATCTCGATGTTTTACAGGAATGAAAGGAGAGAATTAAATCGGTTTTGTAATTGGATGATGAGTTTGCACACTGAGCTTTGTTAGTTGCAGAAGATTTTGGTAACGGGCTTGCTTTTTGTATCGTTATATGCATTGGTAACATAGTTTGTTTCATGTAAGATTATATAATCAAGGGCAAATGAAATACAGTTTTCATGGAGAATCAGCACTAAAATAAACCTGTGTCAGTTGAACGACTCTAACGTGGTAGGGGTGGAAATTGTAGAAGTCTTTGTAGGGGCATAGTGGTTCTGGTGGGCAAGTTTTAAAACTTGTGTTCCTAATTCTGATAATATTTTTATGCAAATGTTTTAGTAACTGGTGTATGAGAACTGTTAAGTGTGTGCTCTAGGGTCCCTTTTTGTGGTCATTTAAGTAACTGGGATGAAGAACAACTTCTGTCAGCTTTTGATGCTGGTATTGGAAGCGCTGCCTTCTTGTCTGCTGTAGATTTCCATGTCCACGGTGCCAGACAAGATCAACCAAGCTGACTATGCGTTGGATGCGGCAGTGAAACTTTTAGACTTGTACGAGGATTACTTCAGCATTCCATATCCTCTACCTAAGCAAGATAAGTGTTAAATAACTTAATGTATTTGAGAACATTATTAAGCATAGAGAGTAAAATAGCAGTAAAAATCAGTAATTTAGAGTGTTAAGACTGGGCAAAGTTTGGCTCACAGACTTTTAAACTGGCTGCTTCACAGAACTTAAGGACAGATTGAAAAGCTTCACTGAGAACTTCAAATCCTTGTGCTCTGTCTGGAGATTTTTTTAAAGTATGCTTTTGTGATTACATTTAAGAGAGCCCTTAGAAGTGTGTGTGATACATGTGCCTGTGTGGGAGCAATCAGGAAGTGGGATGAGCGAGCTCTTTATGGATTAAAATGATACTAGTACTATTTTAATGTTTTTTCTAGGTTTAGCAGCTATTCCTGACTGTCGGTCTGGTGCTATGGAAAACTGGGGATGGCCCACATACCAGGAATCTGTGTTGTTGTACAACCCTGAAAAGTCCTCAGCATCTTCTAAACTTTGGATTAGTAGTATGGTAATAGCCCATGAGCTGGTTCGTCAGGCGGGATCTGGGGAAGAATAAGGAGTTTGAATGGGCATGAGGAGGGGTCAGGGACGATGGATTCTGTGTGGGTAGGGGGATCTTGGAGCTATAAGCTGAAAATAGTTGCTTTGGCTTGAAGGTGCTCTTCTGTGAATCATGAGGACTGTTTCTGGTGAAGGAGTCCCGGCAGGCTGCATAGACGCGGAGGGCTGTAAACGTAAATGTGTTCAGTTCAGCGGCTGCAATGCTGCGGGGCCTTTGCACCACTGTCAGCCCTTGAAATTAATTGCAGGCCACCAAAATAGGCACATAAAAGTTTGGAAAGGTTAGCTGTTTCGTATGTGGCTCTCCTGCCAAAAGTGGTTTCTTTACAAGGTTTCTTGGAACGTGAGTGGAAGCCAGTGTTTTAGCGTATTACCATTAAAATGAGAAATGCAGTGGGAAGACGCCAGAGCAAGCTGTATCACTACAAAAAGTTCCTTAGAGGTCAATAGCATACTATAAATGCAGTTTCTTACAGGTCAGTAGCAGCTTTTAGGATAAATTGTGTATTTAATTTCAGAAGCTCTTCCCCCCTCCCTCCCGCAGGGGTTTGGCAACCTCGTTACCACGGAGCGGTGGCATGATCTGTGGTTAAATGTAGGGTTTGCAAAGTTTATGGAGTTCGTGTCAGTCAGCATTACCCATTGAGAACTGAGAGTTGTAAGCAGCAGTTATGGTATTTTTATTTTGTAACTGCCTTCTAAATCCACTAGTTAAGGATAAAGACCAAGCAGATTTTTGCTGTGAACTACTTTTAAATTTCTGTTTGTGAGGATTATCTGATGTTAACTCTGAAGAGTAGGGATGTTGATTTGCCTACATGTACATGTTTTCAGGAACTTATGATGGAATTTAATGATTGCAGTGAAAGTGTATTCTTTTTTCAAAGACATTTAGACTTCCAAAAGTGTAACGAAATTATTTTATCTTATTTCATCAAATAGGGTGAGAGTTGAAAAGACGAAAATCCTTCCACTAGCTTTATCAGAGGTCCGATACATGAAATTTTCTACCAAAGTGAGAAGAACAATGCATCTGGGCAGAATTTTGCCATAGCACTGCAGTGGCATGATAATAGGGAAATTCACCATTTGGGGGGGGGGGGGGGGGGGGGGGGGGAGTAATTTGTTTTGTGGTTACTGACCACTCTGTCGGAATGTGCAGGTGTCTTTAAGTCTCACTAGCTCAACTAATTTTAGAATCACAGAATGATAGAATGGAATCACAGAATGGTTTGGGTTGGAAGGGACCTTTAAAGGTCATCTTGTCCAATGCCCCTCCGCAATGAGCAGGGACATCTTCAACTAGATCAGCTATTTAAGTTAGTTTAGAACACTGGGACTTATTTGGCTGTATTATTGTTGGGGGGGGGATTATGCTCTGGAATAAAAGAAAGATATGGTTTGCTTTCTTTGTATGATTTAAAGATCACGTGGAATGGACTGAAAAGTGAATGAATAGGGGTTCAGTGGTCACTGAGCAAAATGTAGTAGTAATATTTGGTTTTGCCTCCTATTAGGAAGACTATTTCTTAAGGAGATGTTTTTATGCCATGGCAGTGGATGCATTAAATTCCTCACAACCTCTGTCTACTCCTGTGGAAGGTCCAGCTCAAATTTTAGAGATGTTTGATAATGTTTCTTATGAGAAGGTAAAATACAAAACTGTTACTGATTTCAGTTGTACTGCTTGTACTATACAGTTGTATTTTACTGATTTCGACCCTACATAGAATACCTGGCACACGGTATTAATGGGTTTATGACTTGAATAGTTCCTTGTCCAAAACACCTGGGTGGATTCAAATGGCAGTTGCCTTTTCGATTTCTAAAATGAGGAAGCCTTTACTTCTTCTATCTGTTCTGTAACAACTTAGTCTTAAACCATTCTGGGGGGCTCTTAACCCAAGGAGCATTTTTCACTGGAGCATTATACGGTGCTGGCTTGTATAGTAATTAGAAAAATAATAGCGTAACTTACTCAATCAGTGATATTTTTAAGAGTGACGATCACACAAACCCAAAGAAGTACTGTTTCAATATACATAAAACCCAATTACTTTTTAATCAGAGACACATACAAAAGTGTACCGTTATGCAGATGAGTGGCACGCTGAAATTCTTCTGAAGCAAGCCTCTTGCTAGCGAAGGAGTAGTTTTGTAAACACTTTGTCACTCTTTTTCTCAGGGATCTTGTATATTAAATATGCTGAGGGACTACCTGACTGCTGATGTGTTTAAAGCTGGACTTGTGCAGTACCTGCAGAAATACAGCTATTGAAATACAAAAAATGAAGATCTGTGGAACAGCATGATGAATGCAAGTATTCCTCATTTTCTTATTTGTTTTTTTAGATTTCATCACTTCTCGTGAATGATGTGTCTCTCTAATGTATTCCTGAAGACTGTGACCAGTACTTACGATTATGACATCAAAGAAAGATGACCAAAACTTTTTTTTCCCTTTCAGATTTGCCCTACAGGAGGTACTAACAAAAATGAACCACAAGGTGATGGCTGTTGCAGAAGAAGCCAACAGTCATCTTCATATGCAGTAAGCATCTAGTTTTTTATCCGTCAGTATTTAGGAATTTGACACGTATCTGTGCCCTCACGTTTATTCTGTGCTGTGGCATTGATACATGCACCTTCCAAAAGCATTCTTTGCCACTTAAGCATGGTTCTGGGGAGAGTGTAAGTTTCTTCAGTTCCATTGGAAATCTGTATTTTTCTGTGATTGGACAGAAATTCTGCTCCTGTGCCCAGGGCTGACTGAAAAACAGCAGTACTTCAGGAGTTGCCATTAACTCCATGAAAGTGTGCACAAGAAAACCAGATGGAGACGTCATGATATCCAGTCCAAACATACCTCTATAGAGCTTACAAATACCCAGCAGCTTGTACAGAGTTCTTACACACCCATTTCTGAGGCAAGGGGAGTCAAAAGAATCTCAGTAGACATAATAAGGGGGGATGAAGGATGATGTTTAGCGCTTACATTGTCGAAATTAGCTGAGGCAAAGACAGTCTTTGATAAGAAGAGCTAGTCCCAAGGACCAGCCAATGAGGTAAAGACAGCTCCCGATAAGAAGCAGGAGCAGGCCCCAAGAGCCAGCTAAGACTGGTCTTGCGGCTTGGGTGAATAGCAAGAAATGGCTGAGCCTGCGCAAGAAAAAAGGTTACTAGCGGTGACGAAGAGGAGTCATCTATCTTCATCTCTGCGACCACCAGACGACCACCATAAAGAGGCACTGCGTGAGCGCAGTTGAGAGGAGACTATGGAAATGACCTCTCGGAGCTAATTTTAATAGGAAGCGGGGATAGGTCATGCATATGTATAGGCGTATTGTGAATATGTAACACTTGACTGTATAAACTTGAGACAAACTGCCGAGTCGGGCGCGCACGACTTGGGTGGGACTACCCCCCGTGCGGCCCAACGCTGAATGAACATACCTACTTTACGATCTCACTGATTGCGGAGTCTGTTTTCTGCACGTCATTTCTGTTTCACTGTCAGTGTACTCCCGTCTTCCACTTCTTACTTGTCTGCTTTTTCCCTTGCTACTAAAAACAAGCACTGGACTAAAGGAGAAACTCTTGATGTGAGGGCAACGATGGGCACTTGGACACTGCAGAAAGGTTTTCCCCTGCTAACTCTCACAGTGAGAGGGAAGAATGTCCACCTGCAGCAAGAGTACTACGTGACAGGGGTAGATTCTCCTTCATCCACAGGGTAAACAAAATGGGGAAATCTCAGCACGCAAACGGAAGTACTCTCGAATGGCAGACAGTGATGTATGCTAAGAGCTTTTACTGTTGTTTCTTAAGGAACGCTCCCTGAGCTGTTTGGTTGTGAGTCTGTCCCTGTGTAGCTCAGGATCAGCAGCACTCGTAGGCGTCGTTGGACCCTGCGTGCCTGGCCGAGGTGCCAGCAGCTGCAGAGCTGCAGTGCCTGGGCTTCTGGGTGAGCCTGTGCTGGAGACGTGCTAGTGGAACTAGGCTGGAAAGTTCATATTGTGGCGGCTTCAGTGTCAGCGATCTGCCAGGCAAACTAAATGAAAGGTAGCGAGATGCACCTGGCACTGCACTGAAGTCAGAAGTGCGAGCGCAGCCTGTTGCTGCTACTGTGTGGGCAAAAGATTTTACTCGGTGGTTAGACTGGGACAAGTTGGAGAAACTTTTGCAAAGTTCTTCCATTAAACAAAGCACTTCTGTTTTGCAGTAGGTACCTGTGGCACATTCCACTAACCTCCACTACCAGTAAATCTGACACTGTTCAGAGATTTTTGATGACAACTAAAGCAGGTAATTTCTTTGACTAATTAGGCGATTAATTTATTCAAAGTTTGTTTGCAAGCCTTTTAGTTTTGCAGGTTTTTTTTCAGAATGCGGAACTGGAACAACTAGTCCCAGAGAAGCAAATACTTGTCAGCTCAATAATATCACTATAACGATCTCTTAATATTTTCAGAAACCGTGCTGCTGTGTTCTTTAAATCACTGAAATGAGAGTAACAGTATTACTGGGTATAGTACTAGGATGTGTTTGAATCACTAAGAAAAAAAGGAGTTACCCTTTTGTTTCCAGACGTTATTATCCTTCCGGAAGAGGTGGAGTGGGTTAAATTCAGGGGGGACATGAATGGGAATGGTGCACTATGAAGATGATGGGTGGGATCATCTGATCAACCTTTTGAAAGAGAACTATACAGTGATTAGCAGCAAAGACAGAGCAAGTCTCATTAACAGTGTATCCAGGTCGTGAGGTAAGGCCTTCTGTCCAAGTCTGAAAAACATACTAATTCTGTATTTGTGAGTATATACCACTGAAGAAGGAAGTGTTGATAATGTATATAGTATTCATTAAATCTGTTAAATAGACTGAGAGCATATTCTTTTCTTGCTTACAGCAGTGTAAACCCAGGATTTCTCTTGGTTACAGGGGACTTATCTAAGCCGGCTAAGTGAAACGTGTCGTCTTCAGTAAAGACATGTTAATGGAAGGATGCCAGTGTGAAGTGATGGACTAGGATAATGTTTTTGCACCTGGAAAGGTGCTGCTGCCGTTTCTCAGTTAGAAACAAGGCTATTACAGTCATAAAGATGTGACGCAATGGTGATTAGAGCTCAGCGCAACGACATGCTTTGTTGCCCATAATCTCACGGTCACAGTGGAGTACGTAGCACGCACAGCGTGCGGCGTCTGCGCTGGAGGAAGAAGCGATCGCTGCTACCAACTCCCAACTACGTTTTCAGAGCTCTGCCCCCCGAAATACACACTTGAAGCGTGACCTGTAGATTCTGCAATAACAGTTAATCCACACTCGCGTAAACACTAGAGCGGTTAGACAGACCGCACGCACCCGTTTGCGTTCACAGACCAAGCCTACCTGTTCCAATTGTTTCGTGCAATTCGTAGTACTTGAGAATTTCCCCACAGTCACCTGCAGACATTCCGAGAGGAACAGGGATCTGGCGATTCTTCTCAGCACCTGCAAGGAGAAAGCGGGAGCAGGCGTTCGCGCGTTTCCACTCCCAGCATGAGCGGCGGAACGCGCCTGGGGCAGCTCCGGTGGCCCGGGGAGGTGCCGCTTGCTACAACCCCAGCAGCAAACTCACTAAACGAACAACTCGGAAGGCCCAGAGGCCGAAGGCACGAAACGCCAGCGCCGTTCACCGGAGCTCCGCGGCGGGGGCCCTCCGGCGGCCGGGGCGGCCCGGCGAGACGCGTAGAGCGGGCACTGCCTGTCAGGGCACCGGCGAGAGGCCGCTGCTGCCGAGGAGGAGCGGGCACCGGGAGGAGAGCAGCGCTCACCAGCTGGGCGGCCGCCGCCTGCGCGGCCGTTAGCGTTCAAATCTCCCCGCTTCCGGCCGGGGCCCCCCCCGCGGGGCCAATCAGCGCTCAGCGCTTGACCGGAGCTAGGCGGGGGCGCGGCGTGCATGACGGGAGGGAGGTCGAGACGGAGGGGAGGTGGTGTGAGCGCCGCCATGGCGGGAGGGTCTCCGCTGCCATCTCGTTGCCGACGGGGACGGCCTCGGCCGCGCCCGGCCCCGACAGAGATGGGGAGCAGCGCCCGCTCCCATCGGGAAGCCCGCTCCCCCGTACCGACGGCGGGGACTGGCGTGGGCTCCGCGCCGCCGGGTCTGCTGCCACGCACAGGATGGCCGCCCGGCCCGCCGCCCCGGGGAGACTACGTCTCCCAGCATGCTCCGCGGGTCCGGCCTTCCGTGACGGGAGGGCCCTTCCGCCGCCAGGCCCGGCCCGGCCCCCGGCCGCGCTGCAGGCCCCGCTCCGCCTCGGAGCAGCCCGGGGCAGGTGAAGGAAGCGAACAGAAACACGGGGTTTGCTCTCTTCAGGCAGGGGCTGGCGGTCTGCCTTTGCTGCGGCCGGCCGTTCCCCTGCCAGGCCGTTCGCCTCACAGCATACCAGAGGCCTCGGCCTACAGCCACAAGCAAAACCAGGAAAACGGGGCGGGGGGGGAAGGTTGGTGAACGTCTTAGTTCTGTAACCTGTCTCTCCTTTGGAATCCTCCCAGACAGGTTAAACCTTTCCTGAATGAAGACCCTGTCCTGCTTTCAGCTGGGGTAGAGTTAATTGTCTTCCTAGTAGCTGGTACAGTGCTATGTTTTCGCGCTAGGTATGAGAAGAATGCTGATAACACACTGATCTCTCCACTTGTTGCTAAGTCATGTTTAGTCTGAAGTCAGGGATTTTTCAGCTTCTGATGCCCAGCCAGCAAGAAGGCTGGAGGGGCACGAGAAGTTGGGGGGGGCCACAGCCAGGGCACCTGACCCAAACTGGCCACAGGGCTATTCCAGACCATGTGACCTCATGCCCAGTACATAAACTGGGGGGAGTGGGGGTGGGGGGATCGCCACTCAGGGTCTAACTGGGTGTCTGTTAGCGGGTGGTGAGCAATTGCATTGTGCATCACTTGTGTATTCCAGCCCTTTTAGGATTACTGTTGTCATTTTATTAGTGTTATCATTATCATTATTGTTTCTTCTTTTCTGTTCTATTAAACTGTTCTTATCTCAACCCACGAATTTTACTTTTTTTTTTCCAATTCTTTCCCCCATCTCACTGGGGGGGGGGGGAAGTGAGTGAGCGGCTGCGTGGTCCTTAGTTGCTGGCTGGGGTTAAACCACGACAGACCCTCATTTTTGAGAGTAAGGTTTGATTCTCTCCTGAATAAAAAAGAGGAAGAAGGATGTTTTGGGGAGAGAGAATGGAGCCCTTCCTTGCGGGCAAGACAAGTGGTGTCTTTTCTAGATGGGGTGTCACCTTCTGTTCTTCATCAGCCAATTAACGGTTCCTTGCGTCCCCATTCATACAGTCACCCACATCAAAAACCATTGACTAATTTCACTCCTGTATTTTCCGTCATCTCCTACATGGCTATCGCAGGTGGAAGACACTGAACGGGAGAGGTGAGTGTGGCTCATTACCGGTGTTGACTGACAGAAGGCAGAAGACCTTGGTGCTGAGGGTTAACCCCGGCAGGCTGCGAAGCTCCAGGCAGCAGCTGGCTTGGATTGGGGGAAGAGGAAAGGGAGGGTAAAAGCAAGCAGCCTGGTGAGTCAGGATGAAAACAGTTTCACAAGCAAAGGAGAAGTGGAAGAAGAGAGAAAGAAAAGAAAACAAAGCAAGTAATGCAAAGGCAAGAGGCAAGCACCTACCACCACCCGTGGGGTAGACCTGTGCCCAACCACTTGCCAAGCAAAAGCTGGCTAACCTCCCGAAAACCCCTCCCCTCCCTTTTGACTGCTGAGGGCGGCGTGATGTGGCACGGAATATCTCTTTGGGTAGCTGGGGTCGTCTGCCCGGTTGTGTGCCGTCCCCACCTATTCACTGGGGCGGCAGAGCGAGGTGTGGAGAAGTCCTTGAGGCCGTGCAAGCACTGCTCGGCGGCAGCCAAACCATCAGTGCGTTATCAGCGCTGTTATGGTCACAAGTCTAAACCACAGCGACACGGGAGCTGCTGCAAAGAAAATGACCTCGATCCCGTGCACTTGGGAAAACAGGCGACGACCTTTGAACATCTCACTTCTGCCGTACACCCCAGAGATGTGTGTGAACATTGTCTAGTTGTCCGGGCGGTAACGCTTCTGGGGTGTAGCCACAGGCTCAACGCCTGTCAAGTGCTCATCGTGTTTGAGTATTACTAGTCTTAACGGACATGCCGAAACATGGCAATGAAAAGAACGAAACCACGTTGCTCTGAGCTTCCGGCACTGAGCATTTCCGAAACACTGATAAAACTGAACTTCGCAGTAATTGTAAAAAGAACTGAAAATGTAAGCATTTTAAGCGGATGAGAATGTCTGGCGATAGTGATGGAGCAGCTGGGCCTGCACCTGCCATTGAAGCGTTGTGGGCAATTGCTAGCCTGCTGGCAGTCGCCAGCTCTGCTTGACGTGCCTTCTCGAGAAGGTGTTTTGGGAACAGTTGGCTTTCTCTGAGCTGCAGCTCCTGAGAACTCATGGTGTCTAGCTGTGGTCTGACCCTGCAGGGTCCCGTCCCTGTCCCCCTGAGGGTCCAGATCCCATCCCCCTGGGGGGCCCTGTCCCGTCCCAGGGACAATGGACAGCGAGGTATTGTCTGACATCGAGAGGCTGCTGTCATGGCGGGCCACAGGCATGGCTGACTATGGCTCCATTTCGTATTGGGGGCCTCCACCCCTGCCCACACTCCCACTGGTGGGGCCCACTCTCCACACGTCGAGCACCCCATGGGTGCCTGGGGAAGCAATGCCGCTCAGGTGAGAAGAAGGTGGAGAAGCAACGGGCACCAACATGCACAATTTCCTACATGTACAGAGCTAGCGGGCTTGCCCGGGACCTGGTCAGGGACCTGCTGCCGAACACAGAAGCCCAGGGCATCTCACAGCCCTAGCAGGGGCACGCGTGGGGCCAAGCACACCCTCCAGAGAAGCCCAGGGTTTCTCCAGAACCTCTCAGGGGCACTCGTAGAGCCAAGCAGACCCTCCAGAGAAGGCCAGGGTTTCTCCAGAACCTCTCAGGGGCACTCGTAGGGCCTAGCAGACCATCCAGAGAAGCTCTGCATTGCTCCAAGCCCTCTCAGGGGCAAGCGTGGGGCCAAGCAGACCCTCCAGAAAAGCCCAGGGTTTCTGCAGAACCTGTCAAGGGCACACGTAGGGAGAAGCAGACCCTCCAGAAAAGGCCAGGGCCTCTCACAGCCCTCTCAGGGGCACGCATGGGGCCAAGCAGACCCTTCAGGGGAAGCGGCAGAGTTTTCCAGAACCACTCATGGGCACACATAGGGCCAAGCAGACCCTCCAGAGAAGCTCTGCATTGCTCCAAGCCCTCTCGAGGTCGCGCATGGGGCCAAGCAGCCCTCCAGAGAAGCCCAGGGTTTCTGCAGAACCTGTTCCAAGGGCACACGTAGGGAGAAGCAGACCCTCCAGAAAAGGCCACAGGGCCTCTCACAACCCTCTCAGGGGCCCGCACGGGGCCAAGCAGACCCTCCAGAGAAGGCCAGGGTTTCTCAAATCCCTCGTAAGGGTACGAGTCAGGGCAAGCAAGCCCTCCAGAAAAGGCCAGGACCTCCCACAGCCCTTGTACGGGCACGTGTGGGGCCAAGCAGAACCTCCAGAAAAGGCCAGGGTTTCTCCAGAACCTCTCAGGAGCACTCGTAGGGCCAAGCAGACCCTCCAGAGAAGCCCAAGGGTTCTCACAGCCCTCGCAATGACACGCGTGGGGCCAAGCAGATCCTCCAGAGAAGCCTAGGGTTTCTCCAAACCTACTCAGGGCTACACGTAGGGCCAAGCAGACCCTCCAGAGAAGGACAGGGTTTCTCACAGCCTTTATAGTTGTACCTGTGGGGCCAAGCAGACCCTACAGAGAGGACCAGAGCCTCTCACAGCCCTCAGAGGGGCAGTTGTAGGGCCAAGCAGACCCTCGAGAGAAGCCCGTGGTTTCTCACAGCCTTTATAGGTGTACGTGTGGGGCCAAGCAGACCCTCGAGAGAAGCCCGTGGTTTCTCACAGCCTTTATAGGTGTACGCGTGGGGCCAAGCAGACCCTCGAGAGAAGCCGTGGTTTCTCACAGCCTTTATAGGTGTACGTGTGGGGCCAAGCAGATCCTCCAGAGAAGCCCGTGGTTTCTCACAGCCTCTATAGGTGTACATGTGGGACCAAGCAGACCCTCCAGAGAAGCCTGTGGTTTCTCACAGCCTTTATAGGTGTACGCGTGGGGCCAAGCAGACCCTCCAGAGAAGCCCAAGGTTTCTCACAGCCCTCGCAGGGGCACGCGTGGGGGCAAGTAAACCCTCCAGAGAAGTCCAGAGCCTCTCACAGCCCTCGTAGGGGCAAGCATGGTGCCAAGCAGACCCTCCAGAAAAGCCCAGGATCTCTCCAAACCCTGTCAGGTGCACACGTAGGGAGAAGCAGACCCTCCAGAGAAGCCCAGGGTTTCTGCAGAACCTCTCTCGGGCACATGCAGGCAAAGCAGACCCTCCAAGAGAAGCTCAGGCCCTCTCCAAACCTCGGAGGAGCACGCCTGGGGCCAAGCAGACCCTCCAGAGAAGGCCAGGGTTTCTGCAGAACCTGTCAAGGGCACACGTAGGGAGAAGCAGACCCTCCAGAAAAGCCCAGGGTTTCTCCAGAACCTCTCAGGGGCACACACAGGGCCAAGCAGACCCTCCAGAAAAGCCCAGGGTTTCTGCAGAACCTGTCAAGGGCACACGTAGGGAGAAGCAGACCCTCCAGAAAAGGCCAGGGCCTCTCACAGCCCTCTCAGGGGCACGCATGGGGCCAAGCAGACCCTTCAGGGAAGCGGCAGAGTTTTCCAGAACCACTCATGGGCACACGTAGGGCCAAGCAGACCCTCCAGAGGAGCCCAGGGCCTCTCACAGCCCTAGCAGGGGGCATGCGTGGGGCCAAGCAGACCCTCCAGAGAAGCTCTGCATTGCTCCAAGCCCTCTCGAGGTCGCGCATGGGGCCAAGCAGCCCTCCAGAGAAGCCCAGGGTTTCTGCAGAACCTGTCAAGGGCACACGTAGGGAGAAGCAGACCCTCGCAGAAAAGGCCACAGGGCCTCTCACAACCCTCTCAGGGGCCCGCACGGGGCCAAGCAGACCCTCCAGAGAAGGCCAGGGTTTCTCAAATCCCTCGTAAGGGTACGAGTCAGGGCAAGCAGAGGCCCTCCAGAAAAGGCCAGGACCTCCCACAGCCCTTGTACGGGCACGTGTGGGGCCAAGCAGACCCTCCAGAAAAGCCCAGGGTTTCTCCAGAACCTCTCAGGGGCACTCGTAGGGCCAAGCAGACCCTCCAGAGAAGGCCAGGGTTTCTCACAGCCTTTATAGGAGTACGCGTGGGGCCAAGCAGACCCTCGAGAGAAGCCCGTGGTTTCTCACAGCCTTTATAGGTGGACATGTGGGGCCAAGCAGACCCTCGAGAGAAGCCCAAGGGTTCTCACAGCCCTCGCAATGGCAAGTGTGGGGCCAAGCAGACCCTCCAGAGAAGCCTATGGTTTCTCCAAACCTACTCAGGGCTACACGTAGAGCCAAGCAGACCCTCGAGAGAAGGCCGTGGTTTCTCACAGCCTTTATAGGTGTACACGTAGGGCCAAGCAGACCCTCCAAAGAAGCCTGTGGTTTCTCACAGCCTTTATAGCTGTACGCGTGCGGCCAAGCAGACCCTCCAGAGAGGGCCAGGGCCTCTCACAGCCCTCGCAGGGATAAATCTTGAGCGAAGCAGATCCTCCAAAAGTCCCAGGGCCTGTGCAGCACCTCTCAGGGGCACGCGTGGGGCCAAGCAGACCCTCCAGAGATGCTCTGCATTTCACCAAGCCCTGTCAAAGGCACACGTAGGGAGAAGCAGACCCTCCAGAGAAGCCCAGGGTTTCTCCAGAACCTCTCCGGGGCAAACATAGGGCCAAGCAGACCCTCCAGAGAAGCCAGCGCCTCTCACAGCCCTCGGAGGGGCACGCATGGGGCAAAGCAGACCCCTCCAGAGAAGCCCAGGGATTCTGCAGAACCTCTCACGGGCAGACATAGGGCCAAGCAGACCCTCCAAGAGAAGCTCAGGCCCTCTCCAAGACCTCAGAGGGGCACGCGTGGGGCCAAGGAGACCCTCCAAGAGAAGTTCAGGCCCTCTCCAAGACCTCAGAGGGGCATGCGTGGGGCCAAGCAGACGCTCCAGAGAAAGCCAGGGCCTCTCACAGCCCTGGCAGGGATAAATCTTGAGCGAAGCAGATCCTCCAAAAATCCCAGGGCCTGTGCAGCCCCTCTCAGGGGCATGCGTGGGGCCAAGCAGACCCTCGACAGAAGCCCAGGGTTTCTCCAGAACATCTCAGGGGCACACACAGGGCCAAGCAGACCCTCCAGAGAAGGCCAGGGTTTCTCACAGCCTTTATAGGTGTACGCGTGGGGCCAAGCAGACCCTCCAGAGAAGGCCGTGGTTTCTCACAGCCTTTATAGGTGTACGTGTGGGGCCAAGCAGACCCTCCAGAGAAGCCCGTGGTTTCTCACAGCCTTTATAGGTGTACATGTGGGGCCAAGCAGACCGTCCAGAGAAGCCTATGGTTTCTCCAAACCTACTCAGGGCTACACGTAGGGCCAAGCAGACCCTCCAGAGAAGCCTGTGGTTTCTCACAGCCTTTATAGGTGTACGCGTGCGGCCAAGCAGACCCTCCAGAGAGGGCCAGGGCCTCTCACAGCCCTCGCAGGGATAAATCTTGAGCGAAGCAGATCCTCCAAAAGTCCCAGGGCCTGTGCAGCACCTCTCAGGGGCACGCGTGGGGCCAAGCAGACCCTCCAGAGATGACCTGCATTTCACCAAGCCCTGTCAAAGGCACACGTAGGGAGAAGCAGACCCTCCAGAAAAGGGCAGGGCCTCTCACAGCCCTCTCAGGGGCACGCATGGGGCCAAGCAGACCCTTCAGGGAAGCGGCAGAGTTTTCCAGAACCACTCATGGGCACACGTAGGGCCAAGCAGACCCTCCAGAGGAGCCCAGGGCCTCTCACAGCCCTAGCAGGGGCATGCGTGGGGCCAAGCAGACCCTCCAGAGAAGCTCTGCATTGCTCCAAGCCCTCTCGAGGTCGCGCATGGGGCCAAGCAGCCCTCCAGAGAAGCCCAGGGTTTCTGCAGAACCTGTCAAGGGCACACGTAGGGAGAAGCAGACCCTCCAGAAAAGGCCACAGGGCCTCTCACAACCCTCTCAGGGGCCCGCACAGGGCCAAGCAGACCCTCCAGAGAAGGCCAGGGTTTCTCAAATCCCTCGTAAGGGTACGAGTCAGGGCAAGCAGGCCCTCCAGAAAAGGCCAGGACCTCCCACAGCCCTTGTACGGGCACGTGTGGGGCCAAGCAGACCCTCCAGAAAAGCCCAGGGTTTCTCCAGAACCTCTCAGGGGCACTCGTAGGGCCAAGCAGACCCTCCAGAGAAGGCCAGGGTTTCTCACAGCCTTTATAGGTGTACGCGTGGGGCCAAGCAGACCCTCCAGAGAAGCCCGTGGTTTCTCACAGCCTTTATAGGTGGACATGTGGGGCCAAGCAGACCCTCGAGAGAAGCCCAAGGGTTCTCACAGCCCTTGCAATGGCAAGTGTGGGGCCAAGCAGACCCTCCAGAGAAGCCTATGGTTTCTCCAAACCTACTCAGGGCTACACGTAGAGCCAAGCAGACCCTCCAGAGAAGGCCAGGGTTTCTCACAGCCTTTATAGGTGTACACGTAGGGCCAAGCAGACCCTCCAAAGAAGCCTGTGGTTTCTCACAGCCTTTATAGCTGTACGCGTGCGGCCAAGCAGACCCTCCAGAGAGGGCCAGGGCCTCTCACAGCCCTCGCAGCGATAAATCTTGAGCGAAGCAGATCCTCCAAAAGTCCCAGGGCCTGTGCAGCACCTCTCAGGGCACGCGTGGGGCCAAGCAGACCCTCCAGAGATGCCCTGCATTTCACCAAGCCCTGTCAAAGGCACACGTAGGGAGAAGCAGACCCTCCAGAGAAGCCCAGGGTTTCTCCAGAACCTCTCCGGGGCAAACATAGGGCCAAGCAGACCCTCCAGAGAGGACCAGAGCCTCTCACAGCCCTCAGAGGGGCACTCGTAGGGCCAAGCAGAACCTCGAGGGAAGCCCGTGGTTTCTCACAGCCTTTATAGGTGTACGTGTTGGGGCCAAGCAGACCCTCCAGAGAAGGCCAGGGTTTCTGCAGAACCTCTCAGGGGCGCACACAGGGCCAAGCAGACCCTCCAGAAAAGCCCAGGGTTTCTGCAGAACCTGTCAAGGGCACACGTAGGGAGAAGCAGACCCTCCAGAAAAGGCCAGGGCCTCTCACAGCCCTCTCAGGGGCACGCATGGGGCCAAGCAGACCCTTCAGGGAAGCGGCAGAGTTTTCCAGAACCACTCATGGGCACACGTAGGGCCAAGCAGACCCTCCAGAGGAGCCCAGGGCCTCTCACAGCCCTAGCAGGGGCATGCGTGGGGCCAAGCAGACCCTCCAGAGAAGCTCTGCATTGCTCCAAGCCCTCTCGAGGTCGCGCATGGGGCCAAGCAGCCCTCCAGAGAAGCCCAGGGTTTCTGCAGAACCTGTCAAGGGCACACGTAGGGAGAAGCAGACCCTCCAGAAAAGGCCACAGGGCCTCTCACAACCCTCTCAGGGGCCCGCACGGGGCCAAGCAGACCCTCCAGAGAAGGGCAGGGTTTCTCAAATCCCTCGTAAGGGTACGAGTCAGGGCAAGCAGGCCCTCCAGAAAAGGCCAGGACCTCCCACAGCCCTTGTACGGGCACGTGTGGGGCCAAGCAGACCCTGCAGAAAAGCCCAGGGTTTCTCCAGAACCTCTCAGGGGCACTCGTAGGGCCAAGCAGACCCTCCAGAGAAGGCCAGGGTTTCTC
The DNA here is from genome assembly GCF_026419915.1 of Harpia harpyja. Classification (NCBI taxonomy): domain Eukaryota; kingdom Metazoa; phylum Chordata; class Aves; order Accipitriformes; family Accipitridae; genus Harpia; species Harpia harpyja. Next base: position 27,572,530 of record NC_068969.1, read on the forward strand.
ACAGCCTTTATAGGTGTACGCGTGGGGCCAAGCAGACCCTCCAGAGAAGCCCGTGGTTTCTCACAGCCTTTATAGGTGGACATGTGGGGCCAAGCAGACCCTCGAGAGAAGCCCAAGGGTTCTCACAGCCCTCGCAATGGCACGCGTGGGGCCAAGCAGACCCTCCAGAGAAGCCTATGGTTTCTCCAAACCTACTCAGGGCTACACGTAGAGCCAAGCAGACCCTCCAGAGAAGGCCAGGGTTTCTCACAGCCTTTATAGGTGTACACGTAGGGCCAAGCAGACCCTCCAAAGAAGCCTGTGGTTTCTCACAGCCTTTATAGCTGTACGCGTGCGGCCAAGCAGACCCTCCAGAGAGGGCCAGGGCCTCTCACAGCCCTCGCAGGGATAAATCTTGAGCGAAGCAGATCCTCCAAAAGTCCCAGGGCCTGTGCAGCACCTCTCAGGGGCACGCGTGGGGCCAAGCAGACCCTCCAGAGATGCTCTGCATTTCACCAAGCCCTGTCAAAGGCACACGTAGGGAGAAGCAGACCCTCCAGAGAAGCCCAGGGTTTCTCCAGAACCTCTCCGGGGCAAACATAGGGCCAAGCAGACCCTCCAGAGAGGACCAGAGCCTCTCACAGCCCTCAGAGGGGCACTCGTAGGGCCAAGCAGAACCTCGAGGGAAGCCCGTGGTTTCTCACAGCCTTTATAGGTGTACGTGTTGGGCCAAGCAGACCCTCCAGAGAAGGCCAGGGTTTCTGCAGAACCTCTCAGGGGCACACACAGGGCCAAGCAGACCCTCCAGAAAAGCCCAGGGTTTCTGCAGAACCTGTCAAGGGCACACGTAGGGAGAAGCAGACCCTCCAGAAAAGGCCAGGGCCTCTCACAGCCCTCTCAGGGGCACGCATGGGGCCAAGCAGACCCTTCAGGGAAGCGGCAGAGTTTTCCAGAACCACTCATGGGCACACGTAGGGCCAAGCAGACCCTCCAGAGGAGCCCAGGGCCTCTCACAGCCCTAGCAGGGGCATGCGTGGGGCCAAGCAGACCCTCCAGAGAAGCTCTGCATTGCTCCAAGCCCTCTCGAGGTCGCGCATGGGGCCAAGCAGCCCTCCAGAGAAGCCCAGGGTTTCTGCAGAACCTGTCAATGGCACACGTAAGGAGAAGCAGACCCTCCAGAAAAGGGCAGGGCCTCTCACAGCCCTTTCAGGGACATGCTTGGGGCCAAGCAGACCCTCCAGAGAAGCCAGCGCCTCTCACAGCCCTCGGAGGGGCACGCATGGGGCAAAGCAGACCCTCCAGAGAAGCCCAGGGATTCTGCAGAACCTCTCACGGGCAGACATAGGGCCAAGCAGACCCTCCAAGAGAAGCTCAGGCCCTCTCCAAGACCTCAGAGGGGCACGCGTGGGGCCAAGGAGACCCTCCAAGAGAAGTTCAGGCCCTCTCCAAGACCTCAGAGGGGCATGCGTGGGGCCAAGCAGACGCTCCAGAGAAAGCCAGGGCCTCTCACAGCCCTGGCAGGGATAAATCTTGAGCGAAGCAGATCCTCCAAAAATCCCAGGGCCTGTGCAGCCCCTCTCAGGGGCATGCGTGGGGCCAAGCAGACCCTCCAGAAAAGCCCAGGGTTTCTCCAGAACCTCTCAGGGGCACACATAGGGCCAAGCAGACCCTCCAGAGAAGGCCAGGGTTTCTCACAGCCTTTATAGGTGTACGCGTGGGGCCAGTCAGACCCTCCAGAGAAGCCCGTGGTTTCTCACAGCCTTTATAGGTGTACGTGTGGGGCCAAGCAGACCCTCCAGAGAAGGCCAGGGTTTCTCACAGCCTTTATAGGTGTACGTGTGGGGCCAAGCAGACCCTCGAGAGAAGCCCGTGGTTTCTCACAGCCTTTATAGGTGTACGCGTGGGGCCAAGCAGACCCTCCAGAGAAGGCCAGGGTTTCTCACAGCCTTTATAGGTGTACGCGTGCGGCCAAGCAGACCCTCCAGAGAAGCCTATGGTTTCTCCAAACCTACTCAGGGCTACACGTAGAGCCAAGCAGACCCTCCAGAGAAGGCCAGGGTTTCTCACAGCCTTTATAGGTGTACACGTAGGGCCAAGCAGACCCTCCAAAGAAGCCTGTGGTTTCTCACAGCCTTTATAGCTGTACGCGTGCGGCCAAGCAGACCCTCCAGAGAGGGCCAGGGCCTCTCACAGCCCTCGCAGGGATAAATCTTGAGCGAAGCAGATCCTCCAAAAGTCCCAGGGCCTGTGCAGCACCTCTCAGGGGCACGCGTGGGGCCAAGCAGACCCTCCAGAGATGCTCTGCATTTCACCAAGCCCTGTCAAAGGCACACGTAGGGAGAAGCAGACCCTCCAGAGAAGCCCAGGGTTTCTCCAGAACCTCTCCGGGGCAAACATAGGGCCAAGCAGACCCTCCAGAGAGGACCAGAGCCTCTCACAGCCCTCAGAGGGGCACTCGTAGGGCCAAGCAGAACCTCGAGGGAAGCCCGTGGTTTCTCACAGCCTTTATAGGTGTACGTGTTGGGCCAAGCAGACCCTCCAGAGAAGGCCAGGGTTTCTGCAGAACCTCTCAGGGGCACACACAGGGCCAAGCAGACCCTCCAGAAAAGCCCAGGGTTTCTGCAGAACCTGTCAAGGGCACACGTAGGGAGAAGCAGACCCTCCAGAAAAGGCCAGGGCCTCTCACAGCCCTCTCAGGGGCACGCATGGGGCCAAGCAGACCCTTCAGGGAAGCGGCAGAGTTTTCCAGAACCACTCATGGGCACACGTAGGGCCAAGCAGACCCTCCAGAGGAGCCCAGGGCCTCTCACAGCCCTAGCAGGGGCATGCGTGGGGCCAAGCAGACCCTCCAGAGAAGCTCTGCATTGCTCCAAGCCCTCTCGAGGTCGCGCATGGGGCCAAGCAGCCCTCCAGAGAAGCCCAGGGTTTCTGCAGAACCTGTCAATGGCACACGTAAGGAGAAGCAGACCCTCCAGAAAAGGGCAGGGCCTCTCACAGCCCTTTCAGGGACATGCTTGGGGCCAAGCAGACCCTCCAGAGAAGCCAGCGCCTCTCACAGCCCTCGGAGGGGCACGCATGGGGCAAAGCAGACCCTCCAGAGAAGCCCAGGGATTCTGCAGAACCTCTCACGGGCAGACATAGGGCCAAGCAGACCCTCCAAGAGAAGCTCAGGCCCTCTCCAAGACCTCAGAGGGGCACGCGTGGGGCCAAGGAGACCCTCCAAGAGAAGTTCAGGCCCTCTCCAAGACCTCAGAGGGGCATGCGTGGGGCCAAGCAGACGCTCCAGAGAAAGCCAGGGCCTCTCACAGCCCTGGCAGGGATAAATCTTGAGCGAAGCAGATCCTCCAAAAATCCCAGGGCCTGTGCAGCCCCTCTCAGGGGCATGCGTGGGGCCAAGCAGACCCTCCAGAAAAGCCCAGGGTTTCTCCAGAACCTCTCAGGGGCACACACAGGGCCAAGCAGACCCTCCAGAGAAGGCCAGGGTTTCTCACAGCCTTTATAGGTGTACGCGTGGGGCCAGTCAGACCCTCCAGAGAAGCCCGTGGTTTCTCACAGCCTTTATAGGTGTACGTGTGGGGCCAAGCAGACCCTCCAGAGAAGCCCGTGGTTTCTCACAGCCTTTATAGGTGTACGTGTGGGGCCAAGCAGACCCTCGAGAGAAGCCCGTGGTTTCTCACAGCCTTTATAGGTGTACGCGTGGGGCCAAGCAGACCCTCCAGAGAAGGCCAGGGTTTCTCACAGCCTTTATAGGTGTACGCGTGCGGCCAAGCAGACCCTCCAGAGAAGCCTATGGTTTCTCCAAACCTACTCAGGGCTACACGTAGAGCCAAGCAGACCCTCCAGAGAAGGCCAGGGTTTCTCACAGCCTTTATAGGTGTACACGTAGGGCCAAGCAGACCCTCCAAAGAAGCCTGTGGTTTCTCACAGCCTTTATAGCTGTACGCGTGCGGCCAAGCAGACCCTCCAGAGAGGGCCAGGGCCTCTCACAGCCCTCGCAGGGATAAATCTTGAGCGAAGCAGATCCTCCAAAAGTCCCAGGGCCTGTGCAGCACCTCTCAGGGGCACGCGTGGGGCCAAGCAGACCCTCCAGAGATGCTCTGCATTTCACCAAGCCCTGTCAAAGGCACACGTAGGGAGAAGCAGACCCTCCAGAGAAGCCCAGGGTTTCTCCAGAACCTCTCCGGGGCAAACATAGGGCCAAGCAGACCCTCCAGAGAGGACCAGAGCCTCTCACAGCCCTCAGAGGGGCACTCGTAGGGCCAAGCAGAACCTCGAGGGAAGCCCGTGGTTTCTCACAGCCTTTATAGGTGTACGTGTTGGGCCAAGCAGACCCTCCAGAGAAGGCCAGGGTTTCTGCAGAACCTCTCAGGGGCACACACAGGGCCAAGCAGACCCTCCAGAAAAGCCCAGGGTTTCTGCAGAACCTGTCAAGGGCACACGTAGGGAGAAGCAGACCCTCCAGAAAAGGCCAGGGCCTCTCACAGCCCTCTCAGGGGCACGCATGGGGCCAAGCAGACCCTTCAGGGAAGCGGCAGAGTTTTCCAGAACCACTCATGGGCACACGTAGGGCCAAGCAGACCCTCCAGAGGAGCCCAGGGCCTCTCACAGCCCTAGCAGGGGCATGCGTGGGGCCAAGCAGACCCTCCAGAGAAGCTCTGCATTGCTCCAAGCCCTCTCGAGGTCGCGCATGGGGCCAAGCAGCCCTCCAGAGAAGCCCAGGGTTTCTGCAGAACCTGTCAAGGGCACACGTAGGGAGAAGCAGACCCTCCAGAAAAGGGCAGGGCCTCTCACAGCCCTTTCAGGGACATGCTTGGGGCCAAGCAGACCCTCCAGAGAAGCCAGCGCCTCTCACAGCCCTCGGAGGGGCACGCATGGGGCAAAGCAGACCCTCCAGAGAAGCCCAGGGATTCTGCAGAACCTCTCACGGGCAGACATAGGGCCAAGCAGACCCTCCAAGAGAAGCTCAGGCCCTCTCCAAGACCTCAGAGGGGCACGCGTGGGGCCAAGGAGACCCTCCAAGAGAAGTTCAGGCCCTCTCCAAGACCTCAGAGGGGCATGCGTGGGGCCAAGCAGACGCTCCAGAGAAAGCCAGGGCCTCTCACAGCCCTGGCAGGGATAAATCTTGAGCGAAGCAGATCCTCCAAAAATCCCAGGGCCTGTGCAGCCCCTCTCAGGGGCATGCGTGGGGCCAAGCAGACCCTCGACAGAAGCCCAGGGTTTCTCCAGAACCTCTCAGGGGCACACACAGGGCCAAGCAGACCCTCCAGAGAAGGCCAGGGTTTCTCACAGCCTTTATAGGTGTACGCGTGGGGCCAGTCAGACCCTCCAGAGAAGCCCGTGGTTTCTCACAGCCTTTATAGGTGTACATGTGGGGCCAAGCAGACCCTCCAGAGAAGCCCGTGGTTTCTCACAGCCTTTATAGGTGTACGTGTGGGGCCAAGCAGACCCTCGAGAGAAGCCCGTGGTTTCTCACAGCCTTTATAGGTGTACGCGTGGGGCCAAGCAGACCCTCCAGAGAAGGCCAGGGTTTCTCACAGCCTTTATAGGTGTACGCGTGCGGCCAAGCAGACCCTCCAGAGAAGCCTATGGTTTCTCCAAACCTACTCAGGGCTACACGTAGAGCCAAGCAGACCCTCCAGAGAAGGCCAGGGTTTCTCACAGCCTTTATAGGTGTACACGTAGGGCCAAGCAGACCCTCCAAAGAAGCCTGTGGTTTCTCACAGCCTTTATAGCTGTACGCGTGCGGCCAAGCAGACCCTCCAGAGAGGGCCAGGGCCTCTCACAGCCCTCGCAGGGATAAATCTTGAGCGAAGCAGATCCTCCAAAAGTCCCAGGGCCTGTGCAGCACCTCTCAGGGGCACGCGTGGGGCCAAGCAGACCCTCCAGAGATGCTCTGCATTTCACCAAGCCCTGTCAAAGGCACACGTAGGGAGAAGCAGACCCTCCAGAGAAGCCCAGGGTTTCTCCAGAACCTCTCCGGGGCAAACATAGGGCCAAGCAGACCCTCCAGAGAGGACCAGAGCCTCTCACAGCCCTCAGAGGGGCACTCGTAGGGCCAAGCAGAACCTCGAGGGAAGCCCGTGGTTTCTCACAGCCTTTATAGGTGTACGTGTTGGGCCAAGCAGACCCTCCAGAGAAGGCCAGGGTTTCTGCAGAACCTCTCAGGGGCACACACAGGGCCAAGCAGACCCTCCAGAAAAGCCCAGGGTTTCTGCAGAACCTGTCAAGGGCACACGTAGGGAGAAGCAGACCCTCCAGAAAAGGCCAGGGCCTCTCACAGCCCTCTCAGGGGCACGCATGGGGCCAAGCAGACCCTTCAGGGAAGCGGCAGAGTTTTCCAGAACCACTCATGGGCACACGTAGGGCCAAGCAGACCCTCCAGAGGAGCCCAGGGCCTCTCACAGCCCTAGCAGGGGCATGCGTGGGGCCAAGCAGACCCTCCAGAGAAGCTCTGCATTGCTCCAAGCCCTCTCGAGGTCGCGCATGGGGCCAAGCAGCCCTCCAGAGAAGCCCAGGGTTTCTGCAGAACCTGTCAAGGGCACACGTAGGGAGAAGCAGACCCTCCAGAAAAGGGCAGGGCCTCTCACAGCCCTTTCAGGGACATGCTTGGGGCCAAGCAGACCCTCCAGAGAAGCCAGCGCCTCTCACAGCCCTCGGAGGGGCACGCATGGGGCAAAGCAGACCCTCCAGAGAAGCCCAGGGATTCTGCAGAACCTCTCACGGGCAGACATAGGGCCAAGCAGACCCTCCAAGAGAAGCTCAGGCCCTCTCCAAGACCTCAGAGGGGCACGCGTGGGGCCAAGGAGACCCTCCAAGAGAAGTTCAGGCCCTCTCCAAGACCTCAGAGGGGCATGCGTGGGGCCAAGCAGACGCTCCAGAGAAAGCCAGGGCCTCTCACAGCCCTGGCAGGGATAAATCTTGAGCGAAGCAGATCCTCCAAAAATCCCAGGGCCTGTGCAGCCCCTCTCAGGGGCATGCGTGGGGCCAAGCAGACCCTCGACAGAAGCCCAGGGTTTCTCCAGAACCTCTCAGGGGCACACACAGGGCCAAGCAGACCCTCCAGAGAAGGCCAGGGTTTCTCACAGCCTTTATAGGTGTACGCGTGGGGCCAGTCAGACCCTCCAGAGAAGCCCGTGGTTTCTCACAGCCTTTATAGGTGTACGTGTGGGGCCAAGCAGACCCTCGAGAGAAGCCCAAGGGTTCTCACAGCCCTCGCAATGGCACGCGTGGGGCCAAGCAGACCCTCCAGAGAAGCCTATGCTTTCTCCAAACCTACTCAGGGCTACACGTAGGGCCAAGCAGACCCTCCAGAGGAGCCCAGGGCCTCTCACAGCCCTAGCAGGGGCATGCGTGGGGCCAAGCAGACCCTCCAGAGAAGCTCTGCATTGCTCCAAGCCCTCTCGAGGTCGCGCATGGGGCCAAGCAGCCCTCCAGAGAAGCCCAGGGTTTCTGCAGAACCTGTCAAGGGCACACGTAGGGAGAAGCAGACCCTCCAGAAAAGGCCACAGGGCCTCTCACAACCCTCTCAGGGGCCCGCACGGGGCCAAGCAGACCCTCCAGAGAAGGCCAGGGTTTCTCAAATCCCTCGTAAGGGTACGAGTCAGGGCAAGCAGGCCCTCCAGAAAAGGCCAGGACCTCCCACAGCCCTTGTACGGGCACGTGTGGGGCCAAGCAGACCCTGCAGAAAAGCCCAGGGTTTCTCCAGAACCTCTCAGGGGCACTCGTAGGGCCAAGCAGACCCTCCAGAGAAGGCCAGGGTTTCTCACAGCCTTTATAGGTGTACGCGTGGGGCCAAGCAGACCCTCCAGAGAAGCCCGTGGTTTCTCACAGCCTTTATAGGTGGACATGTGGGGCCAAGCAGACCCTCGAGAGAAGCCCAAGGGTTCTCACAGCCCTCGCAATGGCAAGTGTGGGGCCAAGCAGACCCTCCAGAGAAGCCTATGGTTTCTCCAAACCTACTCAGGGCTACACGTAGAGCCAAGCAGACCCTCCAGAGAAGGCCAGGGTTTCTCACAGCCTTTATAGGTGTACACGTAGGGCCAAGCAGACCCTCCAAAGAAGCCTGTGGTTTCTCACAGCCTTTATAGCTGTACGCGTGCGGCCAAGCAGACCCTCCAGAGAGGGCCAGGGCCTCTCACAGCCCTCGCAGGGATAAATCTTGAGCGAAGCAGATCCTCCAAAAGTCCCAGGGCCTGTGCAGCACCTCTCAGGGGCACGCGTGGGGCCAAGCAGACCCTCCAGAGATGCTCTGCATTTCACCAAGCCCTGTCAAAGGCACACGTAGGGAGAAGCAGACCCTCCAGAGAAGCCCAGGGTTTCTCCAGAACCTCTCCGGGGCAAACATAGGGCCAAGCAGACCCTCCAGAGAGGACCAGAGCCTCTCACAGCCCTCAGAGGGGCACTCGTAGGGCCAAGCAGAACCTCGAGGGAAGCCCGTGGTTTCTCACAGCCTTTATAGGTGTACGTGTTGGGCCAAGCAGACCCTCCAGAGAAGGCCAGGGTTTCTGCAGAACCTCTCAGGGGCACACACAGGGCCAAGCAGACCCTCCAGAAAAGCCCAGGGTTTCTGCAGAACCTGTCAAGGGCACACGTAGGGAGAAGCAGACCCTCCAGAAAAGGCCAGGGCCTCTCACAGCCCTCTCAGGGGCACGCATGGGGCCAAGCAGACCCTTCAGGGAAGCGGCAGAGTTTTCCAGAACCACTCATGGGCACACGTAGGGCCAAGCAGACCCTCCAGAGGAGCCCAGGGCCTCTCACAGCCCTAGCAGGGGCATGCGTGGGGCCAAGCAGACCCTCCAGAGAAGCTCTGCATTGCTCCAAGCCCTCTCGAGGTCGCGCATGGGGCCAAGCAGCCCTCCAGAGAAGCCCAGGGTTTCTGCAGAACCTGTCAAGGGCACACGTAGGGAGAAGCAGACCCTCCAGAAAAGGGCAGGGCCTCTCACAGCCCTTTCAGGGACATGCTTGGGGCCAAGCAGACCCTCCAGAGAAGCCAGCGCCTCTCACAGCCCTCGGAGGGGCACGCATGGGGCAAAGCAGACCCTCCAGAGAAGCCCAGGGATTCTGCAGAACCTCTCACGGGCAGACATAGGGCCAAGCAGACCCTCCAAGAGAAGCTCAGGCCCTCTCCAAGACCTCAGAGGGGCACGCGTGGGGCCAAGGAGACCCTCCAAGAGAAGTTCAGGCCCTCTCCAAGACCTCAGAGGCGCATGCGTGGGGCCAAGCAGACGCTCCAGAGAAAGCCAGGGCCTCTCACAGCCCTGGCAGGGATAAATCTTGAGCGAAGCAGATCCTCCAAAAATCCCAGGGCCTGTGCAGCCCCTCTCAGGGGCATGCGTGGGGCCAAGCAGACCCTCGACAGAAGCCCAGGGTTTCTCCAGAACCTCTCAGGGGCACACACAGGGCCAAGCAGACCCTCCAGAGAAGGCCAGGGTTTCTCACAGCCTTTATAGGTGTACGCGTGGGGCCAGTCAGACCCTCCAGAGAAGCCCGTGGTTTCTCACAGCCTTTATAGGTGTACGTGTGGGGCCAAGCAGACCCTCCAGAGAAGCCCATGGTTTCTCACAGCCTTTATAGGTGTACGTGTGGGGCCAAGCAGACCCTCGAGAGAAGCCCGTGGTTTCTCACAGCCTTTATAGGTGTACGCATGGGGCCAAGCAGACCCTCCAGAGAAGGCCAGGGTTTCTCACAGCCTTTATAGGTGTACGCGTGCGGCCAAGCAGACCCTCCAGAGAAGCCTATGGTTTCTCCAAACCTACTCAGGGCTACACGTAGAGCCAAGCAGACCCTCCAGAGAAGGCCAGGGTTTCTCACAGCCTTTATAGGTGTACACGTAGGGCCAAGCAGACCCTCCAAAGAAGCCTGTGGTTTCTCACAGCCTTTATAGCTGTACGCGTGCGGCCAAGCAGACCCTCCAGAGAGGGCCAGGGCCTCTCACAGCCCTCGCAGGGATAAATCTTGAGCGAAGCAGATCCTCCAAAAGTCCCAGGGCCTGTGCAGCACCTCTCAGGGGCACGCGTGGGGCCAAGCAGACCCTCCAGAGATGCTCTGCATTTCACCAAGCCCTGTCAAAGGCACACGTAGGGAGAAGCAGACCCTCCAGAGAAGCCCAGGGTTTCTCCAGAACCTCTCCGGGGCAAACATAGGGCCAAGCAGACCCTCCAGAGAGGACCAGAGCCTCTCACAGCCCTCAGAGGGGCACTCGTAGGGCCAAGCAGAACCTCGAGGGAAGCCCGTGGTTTCTCACAGCCTTTATAGGTGTACGTGTTGGGCCAAGCAGACCCTCCAGAGAAGGCCAGGGTTTCTGCAGAACCTCTCAGGGGCACACACAGGGCCAAGCAGACCCTCCAGAAAAGCCCAGGGTTTCTGCAGAACCTGTCAAGGGCACACGTAGGGAGAAGCAGACCCTCCAGAAAAGGCCAGGGCCTCTCACAGCCCTCTCAGGGGCACGCATGGGGCCAAGCAGACCCTTCAGGGAAGCGGCAGAGTTTTCCAGAACCACTCATGGGCACACGTAGGGCCAAGCAGACCCTCCAGAGGAGCCCAGGGCCTCTCACAGCCCTAGCAGGGGCATGCGTGGGGCCAAGCAGACCCTCCAGAGAAGCTCTGCATTGCTCCAAGCCCTCTCGAGGTCGCGCATGGGGCCAAGCAGCCCTCCAGAGAAGCCCAGGGTTTCTGCAGAACCTGTCAAGGGCACACGTAGGGAGAAGCAGACCCTCCAGAAAAGGGCAGGGCCTCTCACAGCCCTTTCAGGGACATGCTTGGGGCCAAGCAGACCCTCCAGAGAAGCCAGCGCCTCTCACAGCCCTCGGAGGGGCACGCATGGGGCAAAGCAGACCCTCCAGAGAAGCCCAGGGATTCTGCAGAACCTCTCACGGGCAGACATAGGGCCAAGCAGACCCTCCAAGAGAAGCTCAGGCCCTCTCCAAGACCTCAGAGGGGCACGCGTGGGGCCAAGGAGACCCTCCAAGAGAAGTTCAGGCCCTCTCCAAGACCTCAGAGGGGCATGCGTGGGGCCAAGCAGACGCTCCAGAGAAAGCCAGGGCCTCTCACAGCCCTGGCAGGGATAAATCTTGAGCGAAGCAGATCCTCCAAAAATCCCAGGGCCTGTGCAGCCCCTCTCAGGGGCATGCGTGGGGCCAAGCAGACCCTCGACAGAAGCCCAGGGTTTCTCCAGAACCTCTCAGGGGCACACACAGGGCCAAGCAGACCCTCCAGAGAAGGCCAGGGTTTCTCACAGCCTTTATAGGTGTACGCGTGGGGCCAGTCAGACCCTCCAGAGAAGCCCGTGGTTTCTCACAGCCTTTATAGGTGTACGTGTGGGGCCAAGCAGACCCTCCAGAGAAGCCCATGGTTTCTCACAGCCTTTATAGGTGTACGTGTGGGGCCAAGCAGACCCTCGAGAGAAGCCCGTGGTTTCTCACAGCCTTTATAGGTGTACGCGTGGGGCCAAGCAGACCCTCTAGAGAAGGCCAGGGTTTCTCACAGCCTTTATAGGTGTACGCGTGCGGCCAAGCAGACCCTCCAGAGAAGCCTATGGTTTCTCCAAACCTACTCAGGGCTACACGTAGAGCCAAGCAGACCCTCCAGAGAAGGCCAGGGTTTCTCACAGCCTTTATAGGTGTACACGTAGGGCCAAGCAGACCCTCCAAAGAAGCCTGTGGTTTCTCACAGCCTTTATAGCTGTACGCGTGCGGCCAAGCAGACCCTCCAGAGAGGGCCAGGGCCTCTCACAGCCCTCGCAGGGATAAATCTTGAGCGAAGCAGATCCTCCAAAAGTCCCAGGGCCTGTGCAGCACCTCTCAGGGGCACGCGTGGGGCCAAGCAGACCCTCCAGAGATGCCCTGCATTTCACCAAGCCCTGTCAAAGGCACACGTAGGGAGAAGCAGACCCTCCAGAGAAGCCCAGGGTTTCTCCAGAACCTCTCCGGGGCAAACATAGGGCCAAGCAGACCCTCCAGAGAGGACCAGAGCCTCTCACAGCCCTCAGAGGGGCACTCGTAGGGCCAAGCAGAACCTCGAGGGAAGCCCGTGGTTTCTCACAGCCTTTATAGGTGTACGTGTTGGGCCAAGCAGACCCTCCAGAGAAGGCCAGGGTTTCTGCAGAACCTCTCAGGGGCACACACAGGGCCAAGCAGACCCTCCAGAAAAGCCCAGGGTTTCTGCAGAACCTGTCAAGGGCACACGTAGGGAGAAGCAGACCCTCCAGAAAAGGCCAGGGCCTCTCACAGCCCTCTCAGGGGCACGCATGGGGCCAAGCAGACCCTTCAGGGAAGCGGCAGAGTTTTCCAGAACCACTCATGGGCACACGTAGGGCCAAGCAGACCCTCCAGAGGAGCCCAGGGCCTCTCACAGCCCTAGCAGGGGCATGCGTGGGGCCAAGCAGACCCTCCAGAGAAGCTCTGCATTGCTCCAAGCCCTCTCGAGGTCGCGCATGGGGCCAAGCAGCCCTCCAGAGAAGCCCAGGGTTTCTGCAGAACCTGTCAAGGGCACACGTAGGGAGAAGCAGACCCTCCAGAAAAGGCCACAGGGCCTCTCACAACCCTCTCAGGGGCCCGCACGGGGCCAAGCAGACCCTCCAGAGAAGGCCAGGGTTTCTCAAATCCCTCGTAAGGGTACGAGTCAGGGCAAGCAGGCCCTCCAGAAAAGGCCAGGACCTCCCACAGCCCTTGTACGGGCACGTGTGGGGCCAAGCAGACCCTGCAGAAAAGCCCAGGGTTTCTCCAGAACCTCTCAGGGGCACTCGTAGGGCCAAGCAGACCCTCCAGAGAAGGCCAGGGTTTCTCACAGCCTTTATAGGTGTACGCGTGGGGCCAAGCAGACCCTCCAGAGAAGCCCGTGGTTTCTCACAGCCTTTATAGGTGGACATGTGGGGCCAAGCAGACCCTCGAGAGAAGCCCAAGGGTTCTCACAGCCCTCGCAATGGCAAGTGTGGGGCCAAGCAGACCCTCCAGAGAAGCCTATGGTTTCTCCAAACCTACTCAGGGCTACACGTAGAGCCAAGCAGACCCTCCAGAGAAGGCCAGGGTTTCTCACAGCCTTTATAGGTGTACACGTAGGGCCAAGCAGACCCTCCAAAGAAGCCTGTGGTTTCTCACAGCCTTTATAGCTGTACGCGTGCGGCCAAGCAGACCCTCCAGAGAGGGCCAGGGCCTCTCACAGCCCTCGCAGGGATAAATCTTGAGCGAAGCAGATCCTCCAAAAGTCCCAGGGCCTGTGCAGCACCTCTCAGGGGCACGCGTGGGGCCAAGCAGACCCTCCAGAGATGCCCTGCATTTCACCAAGCCCTGTCAAAGGCACACGTAGGGAGAAGCAGACCCTCCAGAGAAGCCCAGGGTTTCTCCAGAACCTCTCCGGGGCAAACATAGGGCCAAGCAGACCCTCCAGAGAGGACCAGAGCCTCTCACAGCCCTCAGAGGGGCACTCGTAGGGCCAAGCAGAACCTCGAGGGAAGCCCGTGGTTTCTCACAGCCTTTATAGGTGTACGTGTTGGGCCAAGCAGACCCTCCAGAGAAGGCCAGGGTTTCTGCAGAACCTCTCAGGGGCACACACAGGGCCAAGCAGACCCTCCAGAAAAGCCCAGGGTTTCTGCAGAACCTGTCAAGGGCACACGTAGGGAGAAGCAGACCCTCCAGAAAAGGCCAGGGCCTCTCACAGCCCTCTCAGGGGCACGCATGGGGCCAAGCAGACCCTTCAGGGAAGCGGCAGAGTTTTCCAGAACCACTCATGGGCACACGTAGGGCCAAGCAGACCCTCCAGAGGAGCCCAGGGCCTCTCACAGCCCTAGCAGGGGCATGCGTGGGGCCAAGCAGACCCTCCAGAGAAGCTCTGCATTGCTCCAAGCCCTCTCGAGGTCGCGCATGGGGCCAAGCAGCCCTCCAGAGAAGCCCAGGGTTTCTGCAGAACCTGTCAAGGGCACACGTAGGGAGAAGCAGACCCTCCAGAAAAGGCCACAGGGCCTCTCACAACCCTCTCAGGGGCCCGCACGGGGCCAAGCAGACCCTCCAGAGAAGGCCAGGGTTTCTCAAATCCCTCGTAAGGGTACGAGTCAGGGCAAGCAGGCCCTCCAGAAAAGGCCAGGACCTCCCACAGCCCTTGTACGGGCACGTGTGGGGCCAAGCAGACCCTGCAGAAAAGCCCAGGGTTTCTCCAGAACCTCTCAGGGGCACTCGTAGGGCCAAGCAGACCCTCCAGAGAAGGCCAGGGTTTCTCACAGCCTTTATAGGTGTACGCGTGGGGCCAAGCAGACCCTCCAGAGAAGCCCGTGGTTTCTCACAGCCTTTATAGGTGGACATGTGGGGCCAAGCAGACCCTCGAGAGAAGCCCAAGGGTTCTCACAGCCCTCGCAATGGCAAGTGTGGGGCCAAGCAGACCCTCCAGAGAAGCCTATGGTTTCTCCAAACCTACTCAGGGCTACACGTAGAGCCAAGCAGACCCTCCAGAGAAGGCCAGGGTTTCTCACAGCCTTTATAGGTGTACACGTAGGGCCAAGCAGACCCTCCAAAGAAGCCTGTGGTTTCTCACAGCCTTTATAGCTGTACGCGTGCGGCCAAGCAGACCCTCCAGAGAGGGCCAGGGCCTCTCACAGCCCTCGCAGGGATAAATCTTGAGCGAAGCAGATCCTCCAAAAGTCCCAGGGCCTGTGCAGCACCTCTCAGGGGCACGCGTGGGGCCAAGCAGACCCTCCAGAGATGCTCTGCATTTCACCAAGCCCTGTCAAAGGCACACGTAGGGAGAAGCAGACCCTCCAGAGAAGCCCAGGGTTTCTCCAGAACCTCTCCGGGGCAAACATAGGGCCAAGCAGACCCTCCAGAGAGGACCAGAGCCTCTCACAGCCCTCAGAGGGGCACTCGTAGGGCCAAGCAGAACCTCGAGGGAAGCCCGTGGTTTCTCACAGCCTTTATAGGTGTACGTGTTGGGCCAAGCAGACCCTCCAGAGAAGGCCAGGGTTTCTGCAGAACCTCTCAGGGGCACACACAGGGCCAAGCAGACCCTCCAGAAAAGCCCAGGGTTTCTGCAGAACCTGTCAAGGGCACACGTAGGGAGAAGCAGACCCTCCAGAAAAGGCCAGGGCCTCTCACAGCCCTCTCAGGGGCACGCATGGGGCCAAGCAGACCCTTCAGGGAAGCGGCAGAGTTTTCCAGAACCACTCATGGGCACACGTAGGGCCAAGCAGACCCTCCAGAGGAGCCCAGGGCCTCTCACAGCCCTAGCAGGGGCATGCGTGGGGCCAAGCAGACCCTCCAGAGAAGCTCTGCATTGCTCCAAGCCCTCTCGAGGTCGCGCATGGGGCCAAGCAGCCCTCCAGAGAAGCCCAGGGTTTCTGCAGAACCTGTCAAGGGCACACGTAGGGAGAAGCAGACCCTCCAGAAAAGGGCAGGGCCTCTCACAGCCCTTTCAGGGACATGCTTGGGGCCAAGCAGACCCTCCAGAGAAGCCAGCGCCTCTCACAGCCCTCGGAGGGGCACGCATGGGGCAAAGCAGACCCTCCAGAGAAGCCCAGGGATTCTGCAGAACCTCTCACGGGCAGACATAGGGCCAAGCAGACCCTCCAAGAGAAGCTCAGGCCCTCTCCAAGACCTCAGAGGGGCACGCGTGGGGCCAAGGAGACCCTCCAAGAGAAGTTCAGGCCCTCTCCAAGACCTCAGAGGGGCATGCGTGGGGCCAAGCAGACGCTCCAGAGAAAGCCAGGGCCTCTCACAGCCCTGGCAGGGATAAATCTTGAGCGAAGCAGATCCTCCAAAAATCCCAGGGCCTGTGCAGCCCCTCTCAGGGGCATGCGTGGGGCCAAGCAGACCCTCGACAGAAGCCCAGGGTTTCTCCAGAACCTCTCAGGGGCACACACAGGGCCAAGCAGACCCTCCAGAGAAGGCCAGGGTTTCTCACAGCCTTTATAGGTGTACGCGTGGGGCCAGTCAGACCCTCCAGAGAAGCCCGTGGTTTCTCACAGCCTTTATAGGTGTACGTGTGGGGCCAAGCAGACCCTCCAGAGAAGCCCATGGTTTCTCACAGCCTTTATAGGTGTACGTGTGGGGCCAAGCAGACCCTCGAGAGAAGCCCGTGGTTTCTCACAGCCTTTATAGGTGTACGCGTGGGGCCAAGCAGACCCTCCAGAGAAGGCCAGGGTTTCTCACAGCCTTTATAGGTGTACGCGTGCGGCCAAGCAGACCCTCCAGAGAAGCCTATGGTTTCTCCAAACCTACTCAGGGCTACACGTAGAGCCAAGCAGACCCTCCAGAGAAGGCCAGGGTTTCTCACAGCCTTTATAGGTGTACACGTAGGGCCAAGCAGACCCTCCAAAGAAGCCTGTGGTTTCTCACAGCCTTTATAGCTGTACGCGTGCGGCCAAGCAGACCCTCCAGAGAGGGCCAGGGCCTCTCACAGCCCTCGCAGGGATAAATCTTGAGCGAAGCAGATCCTCCAAAAGTCCCAGGGCCTGTGCAGCACCTCTCAGGGGCACGCGTGGGGCCAAGCAGACCCTCCAGAGATGCTCTGCATTTCACCAAGCCCTGTCAAAGGCACACGTAGGGAGAAGCAGACCCTCCAGAGAAGCCCAGGGTTTCTCCAGAACCTCTCCGGGGCAAACATAGGGCCAAGCAGACCCTCCAGAGAGGACCAGAGCCTCTCACAGCCCTCAGAGGGGCACTCGTAGGGCCAAGCAGAACCTCGAGGGAAGCCCGTGGTTTCTCACAGCCTTTATAGGTGTACGTGTTGGGCCAAGCAGACCCTCCAGAGAAGGCCAGGGTTTCTGCAGAACCTCTCAGGGGCACACACAGGGCCAAGCAGACCCTCCAGAAAAGCCCAGGGTTTCTGCAGAACCTGTCAAGGGCACACGTAGGGAGAAGCAGACCCTCCAGAAAAGGCCAGGGCCTCTCACAGCCCTCTCAGGGGCACGCATGGGGCCAAGCAGACCCTTCAGGGAAGCGGCAGAGTTTTCCAGAACCACTCATGGGCACACGTAGGGCCAAGCAGACCCTCCAGAGGAGCCCAGGGCCTCTCACAGCCCTAGCAGGGGCATGCGTGGGGCCAAGCAGACCCTCCAGAGAAGCTCTGCATTGCTCCAAGCCCTCTCGAGGTCGCGCATGGGGCCAAGCAGCCCTCCAGAGAAGCCCAGGGTTTCTGCAGAACCTGTCAAGGGCACACGTAGGGAGAAGCAGACCCTCCAGAAAAGGGCAGGGCCTCTCACAGCCCTTTCAGGGACATGCTTGGGGCCAAGCAGACCCTCCAGAGAAGCCAGCGCCTCTCACAGCCCTCGGAGGGGCACGCATGGGGCAAAGCAGACCCTCCAGAGAAGCCCAGGGATTCTGCAGAACCTCTCACGGGCAGACATAGGGCCAAGCAGACCCTCCAAGAGAAGCTCAGGCCCTCTCCAAGACCTCAGAGGGGCACGCGTGGGGCCAAGGAGACCCTCCAAGAGAAGTTCAGGCCCTCTCCAAGACCTCAGAGGGGCATGCGTGGGGCCAAGCAGACGCTCCAGAGAAAGCCAGGGCCTCTCACAGCCCTGGCAGGGATAAATCTTGAGCGAAGCAGATCCTCCAAAAATCCCAGGGCCTGTGCAGCCCCTCTCAGGGGCATGCGTGGGGCCAAGCAGACCCTCGACAGAAGCCCAGGGTTTCTCCAGAACCTCTCAGGGGCACACACAGGGCCAAGCAGACCCTCCAGAGAAGGCCAGGGTTTCTCACAGCCTTTATAGGTGTACGCGTGGGGCCAGTCAGACCCTCCAGAGAAGCCCGTGGTTTCTCACAGCCTTTATAGGTGTACGTGTGGGGCCAAGCAGACCCTCCAGAGAAGCCCATGGTTTCTCACAGCCTTTATAGGTGTACATGTGGGGCCAAGCAGACCCTCGAGAGAAGCCCGTGGTTTCTCACAGCCTTTATAGGTGTACGCGTGGGGCCAAGCAGACCCTCCAGAGAAGGCCAGGGTTTCTCACAGCCTTTATAGGTGTACGCGTGCGGCCAAGCAGACCCTCCAGAGAAGCCTATGGTTTCTCCAAACCTACTCAGGGCTACACGTAGAGCCAAGCAGACCCTCCAGAGAAGGCCAGGGTTTCTCACAGCCTTTATAGGTGTACACGTAGGGCCAAGCAGACCCTCCAAAGAAGCCTGTGGTTTCTCACAGCCTTTATAGCTGTACGCGTGCGGCCAAGCAGACCCTCCAGAGAGGGCCAGGGCCTCTCACAGCCCTCGCAGGGATAAATCTTGAGCGAAGCAGATCCTCCAAAAGTCCCAGGGCCTGTGCAGCACCTCTCAGGGGCACGCGTGGGGCCAAGCAGACCCTCCAGAGATGCCCTGCATTTCACCAAGCCCTGTCAAAGGCACACGTAGGGAGAAGCAGACCCTCCAGAGAAGCCCAGGGTTTCTCCAGAACCTCTCCGGGGCAAACATAGGGCCAAGCAGACCCTCCAGAGAGGACCAGAGCCTCTCACAGCCCTCAGAGGGGCACTCGTAGGGCCAAGCAGAACCTCGAGGGAAGCCCGTGGTTTCTCACAGCCTTTATAGGTGTACGTGTTGGGCCAAGCAGACCCTCCAGAGAAGGCCAGGGTTTCTGCAGAACCTCTCAGGGGCACACACAGGGCCAAGCAGACCCTCCAGAAAAGCCCAGGGTTTCTGCAGAACCTGTCAAGGGCACACGTAGGGAGAAGCAGACCCTCCAGAAAAGGCCAGGGCCTCTCACAGCCCTCTCAGGGGCACGCATGGGGCCAAGCAGACCCTTCAGGGAAGCGGCAGAGTTTTCCAGAACCACTCATGGGCACACGTAGGGCCAAGCAGACCCTCCAGAGGAGCCCAGGGCCTCTCACAGCCCTAGCAGGGGCATGCGTGGGGCCAAGCAGACCCTCCAGAGAAGCTCTGCATTGCTCCAAGCCCTCTCGAGGTCGCGCATGGGGCCAAGCAGCCCTCCAGAGAAGCCCAGGGTTTCTGCAGAACCTGTCAAGGGCACACGTAGGGAGAAGCAGACCCTCCAGAAAAGGCCACAGGGCCTCTCACAACCCTCTCAGGGGCCCGCACGGGGCCAAGCAGACCCTCCAGAGAAGGCCAGGGTTTCTCAAATCCCTCGTAAGGGTACGAGTCAGGGCAAGCAGGCCCTCCAGAAAAGGCCAGGACCTCCCACAGCCCTTGTACGGGCACGTGTGGGGCCAAGCAGACCCTGCAGAAAAGCCCAGGGTTTCTCCAGAACCTCTCAGGGGCACTCGTAGGGCCAAGCAGACCCTCCAGAGAAGGCCAGGGTTTCTCACAGCCTTTATAGGTGTACGCGTGGGGCCAAGCAGACCCTCCAGAGAAGCCCGTGGTTTCTCACAGCCTTTATAGGTGGACATGTGGGGCCAAGCAGACCCTCGAGAGAATCCCAAGGGTTCTCACAGCCCTCGCAATGGCAAGTGTGGGGCCAAGCAGACCCTCCAGAGAAGCCTATGGTTTCTCCAAACCTACTCAGGGCTACACGTAGAGCCAAGCAGACCCTCCAGAGAAGGCCAGGGTTTCTCACAGCCTTTATAGGTGTACACGTAGGGCCAAGCAGACCCTCCAAAGAAGCCTGTGGTTTCTCACAGCCTTTATAGCTGTACGCGTGCGGCCAAGCAGACCCTCCAGAGAGGGCCAGGGCCTCTCACAGCCCTCGCAGGGATAAATCTTGAGCGAAGCAGATCCTCCAAAAGTCCCAGGGCCTGTGCAGCACCTCTCAGGGGCACGCGTGGGGCCAAGCAGACCCTCCAGAGATGCCCTGCATTTCACCAAGCCCTGTCAAAGGCACACGTAGGGAGAAGCAGACCCTCCAGAGAAGCCCAGGGTTTCTCCAGAACCTCTCCGGGGCAAACATAGGGCCAAGCAGACCCTCCAGAGAGGACCAGAGCCTCTCACAGCCCTCAGAGGGGCACTCGTAGGGCCAAGCAGAACCTCGAGGGAAGCCCGTGGTTTCTCACAGCCTTTATAGGTGTACGTGTTGGGCCAAGCAGACCCTCCAGAGAAGGCCAGGGTTTCTGCAGAACCTCTCAGGGGCACACACAGGGCCAAGCAGACCCTCCAGAAAAGCCCAGGGTTTCTGCAGAACCTGTCAAGGGCACACGTAGGGAGAAGCAGACCCTCCAGAAAAGGCCAGGGCCTCTCACAGCCCTCTCAGGGGCACGCATGGGGCCAAGCAGACCCTTCAGGGAAGCGGCAGAGTTTTCCAGAACCACTCATGGGCACACGTAGGGCCAAGCAGACCCTCCAGAGGAGCCCAGGGCCTCTCACAGCCCTAGCAGGGGCATGCGTGGGGCCAAGCAGACCCTCCAGAGAAGCTCTGCATTGCTCCAAGCCCTCTCGAGGTCGCGCATGGGGCCAAGCAGCCCTCCAGAGAAGCCCAGGGTTTCTGCAGAACCTGTCAAGGGCACACGTAGGGAGAAGCAGACCCTCCAGAAAAGGGCAGGGCCTCTCACAGCCCTTTCAGGGACATGCTTGGGGCCAAGCAGACCCTCCAGAGAAGCCAGCGCCTCTCACAGCCCTCGGAGGGGCACGCATGGGGCAAAGCAGACCCTCCAGAGAAGCCCAGGGATTCTGCAGAACCTCTCACGGGCAGACATAGGGCCAAGCAGACCCTCCAAGAGAAACTCAGGCCCTCTCCAAGACCTCAGAGGGGCACGCGTGGGGCCAAGGAGACCCTCCAAGAGAAGTTCAGGCCCTCTCCAAGACCTCAGAGGGGCATGCGTGGGGCCAAGCAGACGCTCCAGAGAAAGCCAGGGCCTCTCACAGCCCTGGCAGGGATAAATCTTGAGCGAAGCAGATCCTCCAAAAATCCCAGGGCCTGTGCAGCCCCTCTCAGGGGCATGCGTGGGGCCAAGCAGACCCTCGACAGAAGCCCAGGGTTTCTCCAGAACCTCTCAGGGGCACACACAGGGCCAAGCAGACCCTCCAGAGAAGGCCAGGGTTTCTCACAGCCTTTATAGGTGTACGCGTGGGGCCAGTCAGACCCTCCAGAGAAGCCCGTGGTTTCTCACAGCCTTTATAGGTGTACGTGTGGGGCCAAGCAGACCTCCAGAGAAGCCCATGGTTTCTCACAGCCTTTATAGGTGTACGTGTGGGGCCAAGCAGGACCCTCGAGAGAAGCCCGTGGTTTCTCACAGCCTTTATAGGTGTACGCGTGGGGCCAAGCAGACCCTCCAGAGAAGGCCAGGGTTTCTCACAGCCTTTATAGGTGTACGCGTGCGGCCAAGCAGACCCTCCAGAGAAGCCTATGGTTTCTCCAAACCTACTCAGGGCTACACGTAGAGCCAAGCAGACCCTCCAGAGAAGGCCAGGGTTTCTCACAGCCTTTATAGGTGTACACGTAGGGCCAAGCAGACCCTCCAAAGAAGCCTGTGGTTTCTCACAGCCTTTATAGCTGTACGCGTGCGGCCAAGCAGACCCTCCAGAGAGGGCCAGGGCCTCTCACAGCCCTCGCAGGGATAAATCTTGAGCGAAGCAGATCCTCCAAAAGTCCCAGGGCCTGTGCAGCACCTCTCAGGGGCACGCGTGGGGCCAAGCAGACCCTCCAGAGATGCCCTGCATTTCACCAAGCCCTGTCAAAGGCACACGTAGGGAGAAGCAGACCCTCCAGAGAAGCCCAGGGTTTCTCCAGAACCTCTCCGGGGCAAACATAGGGCCAAGCAGACCCTCCAGAGAGGACCAGAGCCTCTCACAGCCCTCAGAGGGGCACTCGTAGGGCCAAGCAGAACCTCGAGGGAAGCCCGTGGTTTCTCACAGCCTTTATAGGTGTACGTGTTGGGCCAAGCAGACCCTCCAGAGAAGGCCAGGGTTTCTGCAGAACCTCTCAGGGGCACACACAGGGCCAAGCAGACCCTCCAGAAAAGCCCAGGGTTTCTGCAGAACCTGTCAAGGGCACACGTAGGGAGAAGCAGACCCTCCAGAAAAGGCCAGGGCCTCTCACAGCCCTCTCAGGGGCACGCATGGGGCCAAGCAGACCCTTCAGGGAAGCGGCAGAGTTTTCCAGAACCACTCATGGGCACACGTAGGGCCAAGCAGACCCTCCAGAGGAGCCCAGGGCCTCTCACAGCCCTAGCAGGGGCATGCGTGGGGCCAAGCAGACCCTCCAGAGAAGCTCTGCATTGCTCCAAGCCCTCTCGAGGTCGCGCATGGGGCCAAGCAGCCCTCCAGAGAAGCCCAGGGTTTCTGCAGAACCTGTCAAGGGCACACGTAGGGAGAAGCAGACCCTCCAGAAAAGGCCACAGGGCCTCTCACAACCCTCTCAGGGGCCCGCACGGGGCCAAGCAGACCCTCCAGAGAAGGGCAGGGTTTCTCAAATCCCTCGTAAGGGTACGAGTCAGGGCAAGCAGGCCCTCCAGAAAAGGCCAGGACCTCCCACAGCCCTTGTACGGGCACGTGTGGGGCCAAGCAGACCCTGCAGAAAAGCCCAGGGTTTCTCCAGAACCTCTCAGGGGCACTCGTAGGGCCAAGCAGACCCTCCAGAGAAGGCCAGGGTTTCTCACAGCCTTTATAGGTGTACGCGTGGGGCCAAGCAGACCCTCCAGAGAAGCCCGTGGTTTCTCACAGCCTTTATAGGTGGACATGTGGGGCCAAGCAGACCCTCGAGAGAAGCCCAAGGGTTCTCACAGCCCTCGCAATGGCAAGTGTGGGGCCAAGCAGACCCTCCAGAGAAGCCTATGGTTTCTCCAAACCTACTCAGGGCTACACGTAGAGCCAAGCAGACCCTCCAGAGAAGGCCAGGGTTTCTCACAGCCTTTATAGGTGTACACGTAGGGCCAAGCAGACCCTCCAAAGAAGCCTGTGGTTTCTCACAGCCTTTATAGCTGTACGCGTGCGGCCAAGCAGACCCTCCAGAGAGGGCCAGGGCCTCTCACAGCCCTCGCAGGGATAAATCTTGAGCGAAGCAGATCCTCCAAAAGTCCCAGGGCCTGTGCAGCACCTCTCAGGGGCACGCGTGGGGCCAAGCAGACCCTCCAGAGATGCTCTGCATTTCACCAAGCCCTGTCAAAGGCACACGTAGGGAGAAGCAGACCCTCCAGAGAAGCCCAGGGTTTCTCCAGAACCTCTCCGGGGCAAACATAGGGCCAAGCAGACCCTCCAGAGAGGACCAGAGCCTCTCACAGCCCTCAGAGGGGCACTCGTAGGGCCAAGCAGAACCTCGAGGGAAGCCCGTGGTTTCTCACAGCCTTTATAGGTGTACGTGTTGGGCCAAGCAGACCCTCCAGAGAAGGCCAGGGTTTCTGCAGAACCTCTCAGGGGCACACACAGGGCCAAGCAGACCCTCCAGAAAAGCCCAGGGTTTCTGCAGAACCTGTCAAGGGCACACGTAGGGAGAAGCAGACCCTCCAGAAAAGGCCAGGGCCTCTCACAGCCCTCTCAGGGGCACGCATGGGGCCAAGCAGACCCTTCAGGGAAGCGGCAGAGTTTTCCAGAACCACTCATGGGCACACGTAGGGCCAAGCAGACCCTCCAGAGGAGCCCAGGGCCTCTCACAGCCCTAGCAGGGGCATGCGTGGGGCCAAGCAGACCCTCCAGAGAAGCTCTGCATTGCTCCAAGCCCTCTCGAGGTCGCGCATGGGGCCAAGCAGCCCTCCAGAGAAGCCCAGGGTTTCTGCAGAACCTGTCAAGGGCACACGTAGGGAGAAGCAGACCCTCCAGAAAAGGCCACAGGGCCTCTCACAACCCTCTCAGGGGCCCGCACGGGGCCAAGCAGACCCTCCAGAGAAGGCCAGGGTTTCTCAAATCCCTCGTAAGGGTACGAGTCAGGGCAAGCAGGCCCTCCAGAAAAGGCCAGGACCTCCCACAGCCCTTGTACGGGCACGTGTGGGGCCAAGCAGACCCTGCAGAAAAGCCCAGGGTTTCTCCAGAACCTCTCAGGGGCACTCGTAGGGCCAAGCAGACCCTCCAGAGAAGGCCAGGGTTTCTCACAGCCTTTATAGGTGTACGCGTGGGGCCAAGCAGACCCTCCAGAGAAGCCCGTGGTTTCTCACAGCCTTTATAGGTGGACATGTGGGGCCAAGCAGACCCTCGAGAGAAGCCCAAGGGTTCTCACAGCCCTCGCAATGGCAAGTGTGGGGCCAAGCAGACCCTCCAGAGAAGCCTATGGTTTCTCCAAACCTACTCAGGGCTACACGTAGAGCCAAGCAGACCCTCCAGAGAAGGCCAGGGTTTCTCACAGCCTTTATAGGTGTACACGTAGGGCCAAGCAGACCCTCCAAAGAAGCCTGTGGTTTCTCACAGCCTTTATATCTGTACGCGTGCGGCCAAGCAGACCCTCCAGAGAGGGCCAGGGCCTCTCACAGCCCTCGCAGGGATAAATCTTGAGCGAAGCAGATCCTCCAAAAGTCCCAGGGCCTGTGCAGCACCTCTCAGGGGCACGCGTGGGGCCAAGCAGACCCTCCAGAGATGCCCTGCATTTCACCAAGCCCTGTCAAAGGCACACGTAGGGAGAAGCAGACCCTCCAGAGAAGCCCAGGGTTTCTCCAGAACCTCTCCAGGGCAAACATAGGGCCAAGCAGACCCTCCAGAGAGGACCAGAGCCTCTCACAGCCCTCAGAGGGGCACTCGTAGGGCCAAGCAGAACCTCGAGGGAAGCCCGTGGTTTCTCACAGCCTTTATAGGTGTACGTGTTGGGCCAAGCAGACCCTCCAGAGAAGGCCAGGGTTTCTGCAGAACCTCTCAGGGGCACACACAGGGCCAAGCAGACCCTCCAGAAAAGCCCAGGGTTTCTGCAGAACCTGTCAAGGGCACACGTAGGGAGAAGCAGACCCTCCAGAAAAGGCCAGGGCCTCTCACAGCCCTCTCAGGGGCACGCATGGGGCCAAGCAGACCCTTCAGGGAAGCGGCAGAGTTTTCCAGAACCACTCATGGGCACACGTAGGGCCAAGCAGACCCTCCAGAGGAGCCCAGGGCCTCTCACAGCCCTAGCAGGGGCATGCGTGGGGCCAAGCAGACCCTCCAGAGAAGCTCTGCATTGCTCCAAGCCCTCTCGAGGTCGCGCATGGGGCCAAGCAGCCCTCCAGAGAAGCCCAGGGTTTCTGCAGAACCTGTCAAGGGCACACGTAGGGAGAAGCAGACCCTCCAGAAAAGGCCACAGGGCCTCTCACAACCCTCTCAGGGGCCCGCACGGGGCCAAGCAGACCCTCCAGAGAAGGGCAGGGTTTCTCAAATCCCTCGTAAGGGTACGAGTCAGGGCAAGCAGGCCCTCCAGAAAAGGCCAGGACCTCCCACAGCCCTTGTACGGGCACGTGTGGGGCCAAGCAGACCCTGCAGAAAAGCCCAGGGTTTCTCCAGAACCTCTCAGGGGCACTCGTAGGGCCAAGCAGACCCTCCAGAGAAGGCCAGGGTTTCTCACAGCCTTTATAGGTGTACGCGTGGGGCCAAGCAGACCCTCCAGAGAAGCCCGTGGTTTCTCACAGCCTTTATAGGTGGACATGTGGGGCCAAGCAGACCCTCGAGAGAAGCCCAAGGGTTCTCACAGCCCTCGCAATGGCAAGTGTGGGGCCAAGCAGACCCTCCAGAGAAGCCTATGGTTTCTCCAAACCTACTCAGGGCTACACGTAGAGCCAAGCAGACCCTCCAGAGAAGGCCAGGGTTTCTCACAGCCTTTATAGGTGTACACGTAGGGCCAAGCAGACCCTCCAAAGAAGCCTGTGGTTTCTCACAGCCTTTATAGCTGTACGCGTGCGGCCAAGCAGACCCTCCAGAGAGGGCCAGGGCCTCTCACAGCCCTCGCAGGGATAAATCTTGAGCGAAGCAGATCCTCCAAAAGTCCCAGGGCCTGTGCAGCACCTCTCAGGGGCACGCGTGGGGCCAAGCAGACCCTCCAGAGATGCTCTGCATTTCACCAAGCCCTGTCAAAGGCACACGTAGGGAGAAGCAGACCCTCCAGAGAAGCCCAGGGTTTCTCCAGAACCTCTCCGGGGCAAACATAGGGCCAAGCAGACCCTCCAGAGAGGACCAGAGCCTCTCACAGCCCTCAGAGGGGCACTCGTAGGGCCAAGCAGAACCTCGAGGGAAGCCCGTGGTTTCTCACAGCCTTTATAGGTGTACGTGTTGGGCCAAGCAGACCCTCCAGAGAAGGCCAGGGTTTCTGCAGAACCTCTCAGGGGCACACACAGGGCCAAGCAGACCCTCCAGAAAAGCCCAGGGTTTCTGCAGAACCTGTCAAGGGCACACGTAGGGAGAAGCAGACCCTCCAGAAAAGGCCAGGGCCTCTCACAGCCCTCTCAGGGGCACGCATGGGGCCAAGCAGACCCTTCAGGGAAGCGGCAGAGTTTTCCAGAACCACTCATGGGCACACGTAGGGCCAAGCAGACCCTCCAGAGGAGCCCAGGGCCTCTCACAGCCCTAGCAGGGGCATGCGTGGGGCCAAGCAGACCCTCCAGAGAAGCTCTGCATTGCTCCAAGCCCTCTCGAGGTCGCGCATGGGGCCAAGCAGCCCTCCAGAGAAGCCCAGGGTTTCTGCAGAACCTGTCAAGGGCACACGCAGGGAGAAGCAGACCCTCCAGAAAAGGCCACAGGGCCTCTCACAACCCTCTCAGGGGCCCGCACGGGGCCAAGCAGACCCTCCAGAGAAGGCCAGGGTTTCTCAAATCCCTCGTAAGGGTACGAGTCAGGGCAAGCAGGCCCTCCAGAAAAGGCCAGGACCTCCCACAGCCCTTGTACGGGCACGTGTGGGGCCAAGCAGACCCTGCAGAAAAGCCCAGGGTTTCTCCAGAACCTCTCAGGGGCACTCGTAGGGCCAAGCAGACCCTCCAGAGAAGGCCAGGGTTTCTCACAGCCTTTATAGGTGTACGCGTGGGGCCAAGCAGACCCTCCAGAGAAGCCCGTGGTTTCTCACAGCCTTTATAGGTGGACATGTGGGGCCAAGCAGACCCTCGAGAGAAGCCCAAGGGTTCTCACAGCCCTCGCAATGGCAAGTGTGGGGCCAAGCAGACCCTCCAGAGAAGCCTATGGTTTCTCCAAACCTACTCAGGGCTACACGTAGAGCCAAGCAGACCCTCCAGAGAAGGCCAGGGTTTCTCACAGCCTTTATAGGTGTACACGTAGGGCCAAGCAGACCCTCCAAAGAAGCCTGTGGTTTCTCACAGCCTTTATAGCTGTACGCGTGCGGCCAAGCAGACCCTCCAGAGAGGGCCAGGGCCTCTCACAGCCCTCGCAGGGATAAATCTTGAGCGAAGCAGATCCTCCAAAAGTCCCAGGGCCTGTGCAGCACCTCTCAGGGGCACGCGTGGGGCCAAGCAGACCCTCCAGAGATGCCCTGCATTTCACCAAGCCCTGTCAAAGGCACACGTAGGGAGAAGCAGACCCTCCAGAGAAGCCCAGGGTTTCTCCAGAACCTCTCCGGGGCAAACATAGGGCCAAGCAGACCCTCCAGAGAGGACCAGAGCCTCTCACAGCCCTCAGAGGGGCACTCGTAGGGCCAAGCAGAACCTCGAGGGAAGCCCGTGGTTTCTCACAGCCTTTATAGGTGTACGTGTTGGGCCAAGCAGACCCTCCAGAGAAGGCCAGGGTTTCTGCAGAACCTCTCAGGGGCACACACAGGGCCAAGCAGACCCTCCAGAAAAGCCCAGGGTTTCTGCAGAACCTCTCAGGGGCACACACAGGGCCAAGCAGACCCTCCAAAGAAGCCTGTGGTTTCTCACAGCCTTTATAGCTGTACGCGTGCGGCCAAGCAGACCCTCCAGAGAGGGCCAGGGCCTCTCACAGCCCTCGCAGGGATAAATCTTGAGCGAAGCAGATCCTCCAAAAGTCCCAGGGCCTGTGCAGCACCTCTCAGGGGCACGCGTGGGGCCAAGCAGACCCTCCAGAGATGCTCTGCATTTCACCAAGCCCTGTCAAAGGCACACGTAGGGAGAAGCAGACCCTCCAGAGAAGCCCAGGGTTTCTCCAGAACCTCTCCGGGGCAAACATAGGGCCAAGCAGACCCTCCAGAGAGGACCAGAGCCTCTCACAGCCCTCAGAGGGGCACTCGTAGGGCCAAGCAGAACCTCGAGGGAAGCCCGTGGTTTCTCACAGCCTTTATAGGTGTACGTGTTGGGCCAAGCAGACCCTCCAGAGAAGGCCAGGGTTTCTGCAGAACCTCTCAGGGGCACACACAGGGCCAAGCAGACCCTCCAGAAAAGCCCAGGGTTTCTGCAGAACCTGTCAAGGGCACACGTAGGGAGAAGCAGACCCTCCAGAAAAGGCCAGGGCCTCTCACAGCCCTCTCAGGGGCACGCATGGGGCCAAGCAGACCCTTCAGGGAAGCGGCAGAGTTTTCCAGAACCACTCATGGGCACACGTAGGGCCAAGCAGACCCTCCAGAGGAGCCCAGGGCCTCTCACAGCCCTAGCAGGGGCATGCGTGGGGCCAAGCAGACCCTCCAGAGAAGCTCTGCATTGCTCCAAGCCCTCTCGAGGTCGCGCATGGGGCCAAGCAGCCCTCCAGAGAAGCCCAGGGTTTCTGCAGAACCTGTCAAGGGCACACGTAGGGAGAAGCAGACCCTCCAGAAAAGGCCACAGGGCCTCTCACAACCCTCTCAGGGGCCCGCACGGGGCCAAGCAGACCCTCCAGAGAAGGGCAGGGTTTCTCAAATCCCTCGTAAGGGTACGAGTCAGGGCAAGCAGGCCCTCCAGAAAAGGCCAGGACCTCCCACAGCCCTTGTACGGGCACGTGTGGGGCCAAGCAGACCCTGCAGAAAAGCCCAGGGTTTCTCCAGAACCTCTCAGGGGCACTCGTAGGGCCAAGCAGACCCTCCAGAGAAGGCCAGGGTTTCTCACAGCCTTTATAGGTGTACGCGTGGGGCCAAGCAGACCCTCCAGAGAAGCCCGTGGTTTCTCACAGCCTTTATAGGTGGACATGTGGGGCCAAGCAGACCCTCGAGAGAAGCCCAAGGGTTCTCACAGCCCTCGCAATGGCAAGTGTGGGGCCAAGCAGACCCTCCAGAGAAGCCTATGGTTTCTCCAAACCTACTCAGGGCTACACGTAGAGCCAAGCAGACCCTCCAGAGAAGGCCAGGGTTTCTCACAGCCTTTATAGGTGTACACGTAGGGCCAAGCAGACCCTCCAAAGAAGCCTGTGGTTTCTCACAGCCTTTATAGCTGTACGCGTGCGGCCAAGCAGACCCTCCAGAGAGGGCCAGGGCCTCTCACAGCCCTCGCAGGGATAAATCTTGAGCGAAGCAGATCCTCCAAAAGTCCCAGGGCCTGTGCAGCACCTCTCAGGGGCACGCGTGGGGCCAAGCAGACCCTCCAGAGATGCCCTGCATTTCACCAAGCCCTGTCAAAGGCACACGTAGGGAGAAGCAGACCCTCCAGAGAAGCCCAGGGTTTCTCCAGAACCTCTCCGGGGCAAACATAGGGCCAAGCAGACCCTCCAGAGAGGACCAGAGCCTCTCACAGCCCTCAGAGGGGCACTCGTAGGGCCAAGCAGAACCTCGAGGGAAGCCCGTGGTTTCTCACAGCCTTTATAGGTGTACGTGTTGGGCCAAGCAGACCCTCCAGAGAAGGCCAGGGTTTCTGCAGAACCTCTCAGGGGCACACACAGGGCCAAGCAGACCCTCCAGAAAAGCCCAGGGTTTCTGCAGAACCTGTCAAGGGCACACGTAGGGAGAAGCAGACCCTCCAGAAAAGGCCAGGGCCTCTCACAGCCCTCTCAGGGGCACGCATGGGGCCAAGCAGACCCTTCAGGGAAGCGGCAGAGTTTTCCAGAACCACTCATGGGCACACGTAGGGCCAAGCAGACCCTCCAGAGGAGCCCAGGGCCTCTCACAGCCCTAGCAGGGGCATGCGTGGGGCCAAGCAGACCCTCCAGAGAAGCTCTGCATTGCTCCAAGCCCTCTCGAGGTCGCGCATGGGGCCAAGCAGCCCTCCAGAGAAGCCCAGGGTTTCTGCAGAACCTGTCAAGGGCACACGTAGGGAGAAGCAGACCCTCCAGAAAAGGCCACAGGGCCTCTCACAACCCTCTCAGGGGCCCGCACGGGGCCAAGCAGACCCTCCAGAGAAGGGCAGGGTTTCTCAAATCCCTCGTAAGGGTACGAGTCAGGGCAAGCAGGCCCTCCAGAAAAGGCCAGGACCTCCCACAGCCCTTGTACGGGCACGTGTGGGGCCAAGCAGACCCTGCAGAAAAGCCCAGGGTTTCTCCAGAACCTCTCAGGGGCACTCGTAGGGCCAAGCAGACCCTCCAGAGAAGGCCAGGGTTTCTCACAGCCTTTATAGGTGTACGCGTGGGGCCAAGCAGACCCTCCAGAGAAGCCCGTGGTTTCTCACAGCCTTTATAGGTGGACATGTGGGGCCAAGCAGACCCTCGAGAGAAGCCCAAGGGTTCTCACAGCCCTCGCAATGGCAAGTGTGGGGCCAAGCAGACCCTCCAGAGAAGCCTATGGTTTCTCCAAACCTACTCAGGGCTACACGTAGAGCCAAGCAGACCCTCCAGAGAAGGCCAGGGTTTCTCACAGCCTTTATAGGTGTACACGTAGGGCCAAGCAGACCCTCCAAAGAAGCCTGTGGTTTCTCACAGCCTTTATAGCTGTACGCGTGCGGCCAAGCAGACCCTCCAGAGAGGGCCAGGGCCTCTCACAGCCCTCGCAGGGATAAATCTTGAGCGAAGCAGATCCTCCAAAAGTCCCAGGGCCTGTGCAGCACCTCTCAGGGGCACGCGTGGGGCCAAGCAGACCCTCCAGAGATGCCCTGCATTTCACCAAGCCCTGTCAAAGGCACACGTAGGGAGAAGCAGACCCTCCAGAGAAGCCCAGGGTTTCTCCAGAACCTCTCCGGGGCAAACATAGGGCCAAGCAGACCCTCCAGAGAGGACCAGAGCCTCTCACAGCCCTCAGAGGGGCACTCGTAGGGCCAAGCAGAACCTCGAGGGAAGCCCGTGGTTTCTCACAGCCTTTATAGGTGTACGTGTTGGGCCAAGCAGACCCTCCAGAGAAGGCCAGGGTTTCTGCAGAACCTCTCAGGGGCACACACAGGGCCAAGCAGACCCTCCAGAAAAGCCCAGGGTTTCTGCAGAACCTGTCAAGGGCACACGTAGGGAGAAGCAGACCCTCCAGAAAAGGCCAGGGCCTCTCACAGCCCTCTCAGGGGCACGCATGGGGCCAAGCAGACCCTTCAGGGAAGCGGCAGAGTTTTCCAGAACCACTCATGGGCACACGTAGGGCCAAGCAGACCCTCCAGAGGAGCCCAGGGCCTCTCACAGCCCTAGCAGGGGCATGCGTGGGGCCAAGCAGACCCTCCAGAGAAGCTCTGCATTGCTCCAAGCCCTCTCGAGGTCGCGCATGGGGCCAAGCAGCCCTCCAGAGAAGCCCAGGGTTTCTGCAGAACCTGTCAAGGGCACACGTAGGGAGAAGCAGACCCTCCAGAAAAGGCCACAGGGCCTCTCACAACCCTCTCAGGGGCCCGCACGGGGCCAAGCAGACCCTCCAGAGAAGGCCAGGGTTTCTCAAATCCCTCGTAAGGGTACGAGTCAGGGCAAGCAGGCCCTCCAGAAAAGGCCAGGACCTCCCACAGCCCTTGTACGGGCACGTGTGGGGCCAAGCAGACCCTGCAGAAAAGCCCAGGGTTTCTCCAGAACCTCTCAGGGGCACTCGTAGGGCCAAGCAGACCCTCCAGAGAAGGCCAGGGTTTCTCACAGCCTTTATAGGTGTACGCGTGGGGCCAAGCAGACCCTCCAGAGAAGCCCGTGGTTTCTCACAGCCTTTATAGGTGGACATGTGGGGCCAAGCAGACCCTCGAGAGAATCCCAAGGGTTCTCACAGCCCTCGCAATGGCAAGTGTGGGGCCAAGCAGACCCTCCAGAGAAGCCTATGGTTTCTCCAAACCTACTCAGGGCTACACGTAGAGCCAAGCAGACCCTCCAGAGAAGGCCAGGGTTTCTCACAGCCTTTATAGGTGTACACGTAGGGCCAAGCAGACCCTCCAAAGAAGCCTGTGGTTTCTCACAGCCTTTATAGCTGTACGCGTGCGGCCAAGCAGACCCTCCAGAGAGGGCCAGGGCCTCTCACAGCCCTCGCAGGGATAAATCTTGAGCGAAGCAGATCCTCCAAAAGTCCCAGGGCCTGTGCAGCACCTCTCAGGGGCACGCGTGGGGCCAAGCAGACCCTCCAGAGATGCCCTGCATTTCACCAAGCCCTGTCAAAGGCACACGTAGGGAGAAGCAGACCCTCCAGAGAAGCCCAGGGTTTCTCCAGAACCTCTCCGGGGCAAACATAGGGCCAAGCAGACCCTCCAGAGAGGACCAGAGCCTCTCACAGCCCTCAGAGGGGCACTCGTAGGGCCAAGCAGAACCTCGAGGGAAGCCCGTGGTTTCTCACAGCCTTTATAGGTGTACGTGTTGGGCCAAGCAGACCCTCCAGAGAAGGCCAGGGTTTCTGCAGAACCTCTCAGGGGCACACACAGGGCCAAGCAGACCCTCCAGAAAAGCCCAGGGTTTCTGCAGAACCTGTCAAGGGCACACGTAGGGAGAAGCAGACCCTCCAGAAAAGGCCAGGGCCTCTCACAGCCCTCTCAGGGGCACGCATGGGGCCAAGCAGACCCTTCAGGGAAGCGGCAGAGTTTTCCAGAACCACTCATGGGCACACGTAGGGCCAAGCAGACCCTCCAGAGGAGCCCAGGGCCTCTCACAGCCCTAGCAGGGGCATGCGTGGGGCCAAGCAGACCCTCCAGAGAAGCTCTGCATTGCTCCAAGCCCTCTCGAGGTCGCGCATGGGGCCAAGCAGCCCTCCAGAGAAGCCCAGGGTTTCTGCAGAACCTGTCAAGGGCACACGTAGGGAGAAGCAGACCCTCCAGAAAAGGCCACAGGGCCTCTCACAACCCTCTCAGGGGCCCGCACGGGGCCAAGCAGACCCTCCAGAGAAGGGCAGGGTTTCTCAAATCCCTCGTAAGGGTACGAGTCAGGGCAAGCAGGCCCTCCAGAAAAGGCCAGGACCTCCCACAGCCCTTGTACGGGCACGTGTGGGGCCAAGCAGACCCTGCAGAAAAGCCCAGGGTTTCTCCAGAACCTCTCAGGGGCACTCGTAGGGCCAAGCAGACCCTCCAGAGAAGGCCAGGGTTTCTCACAGCCTTTATAGGTGTACGCGTGGGGCCAAGCAGACCCTCCAGAGAAGCCCGTGGTTTCTCACAGCCTTTATAGGTGGACATGTGGGGCCAAGCAGACCCTCGAGAGAAGCCCAAGGGTTCTCACAGCCCTCGCAATGGCAAGTGTGGGGCCAAGCAGACCCTCCAGAGAAGCCTATGGTTTCTCCAAACCTACTCAGGGCTACACGTAGAGCCAAGCAGACCCTCCAGAGAAGGCCAGGGTTTCTCACAGCCTTTATAGGTGTACACGTAGGGCCAAGCAGACCCTCCAAAGAAGCCTGTGGTTTCTCACAGCCTTTATAGCTGTACGCGTGCGGCCAAGCAGACCCTCCAGAGAGGGCCAGGGCCTCTCACAGCCCTCGCAGGGATAAATCTTGAGCGAAGCAGATCCTCCAAAAGTCCCAGGGCCTGTGCAGCACCTCTCAGGGGCACGCGTGGGGCCAAGCAGACCCTCCAGAGATGCCCTGCATTTCACCAAGCCCTGTCAAAGGCACACGTAGGGAGAAGCAGACCCTCCAGAGAAGCCCAGGGTTTCTCCAGAACCTCTCCGGGGCAAACATAGGGCCAAGCAGACCCTCCAGAGAGGACCAGAGCCTCTCACAGCCCTCAGAGGGGCACTCGTAGGGCCAAGCAGAACCTCGAGGGAAGCCCGTGGTTTCTCACAGCCTTTATAGGTGTACGTGTTGGGCCAAGCAGACCCTCCAGAGAAGGCCAGGGTTTC
Organism: Harpia harpyja; assembly: GCF_026419915.1. Lineage (NCBI taxonomy): Eukaryota > Metazoa > Chordata > Aves > Accipitriformes > Accipitridae > Harpia > Harpia harpyja. The sequence continues at coordinate 27,606,237 of NC_068969.1, forward strand.
TGCAGAACCTCTCAGGGGCACACACAGGGCCAAGCAGACCCTCCAGAAAAGCCCAGGGTTTCTGCAGAACCTGTCAAGGGCACACGTAGGGAGAAGCAGACCCTCCAGAAAAGGCCAGGGCCTCTCACAGCCCTCTCAGGGGCACGCATGGGGCCAAGCAGACCCTTCAGGGAAGCGGCAGAGTTTTCCAGAACCACTCAGGGGCACACGTAGGGCCAAGCAGACCCTCCAGAGGAGCCCAGGGCCTCTCACAGCCCTAGCAGGGGCATGCGTGGGGCCAAGCAGACCCTCCAGAGAAGCTCTGCATTGCTCCAAGCCCTCTCGAGGTCGCGCATGGGGCCAAGCAGCCCTCCAGAGAAGCCCAGGGTTTCTGCAGAACCTGTCAAGGGCACACGTAGGGAGAAGCAGACCCTCCAGAAAAGGCCACAGGGCCTCTCACAACCCTCTCAGGGGCCCGCACGGGGCCAAGCAGACCCTCCAGAGAAGGCCAGGGTTTCTCAAATCCCTCGTAAGGGTACGAGTCAGGGCAAGCAGGCCCTCCAGAAAAGGCCAGGACCTCCCACAGCCCTTGTACGGGCACGTGTGGGGCCAAGCAGACCCTGCAGAAAAGCCCAGGGTTTCTCCAGAACCTCTCAGGGGCACTCGTAGGGCCAAGCAGACCCTCCAGAGAAGGCCAGGGTTTCTCACAGCCTTTATAGGTGTACGCGTGGGGCCAAGCAGACCCTCCAGAGAAGCCCGTGGTTTCTCACAGCCTTTATAGGTGGACATGTGGGGCCAAGCAGACCCTCGAGAGAATCCCAAGGGTTCTCACAGCCCTCGCAATGGCAAGTGTGGGGCCAAGCAGACCCTCCAGAGAAGCCTATGGTTTCTCCAAACCTACTCAGGGCTACACGTAGAGCCAAGCAGACCCTCCAGAGAAGGCCAGGGTTTCTCACAGCCTTTATAGGTGTACACGTAGGGCCAAGCAGACCCTCCAAAGAAGCCTGTGGTTTCTCACAGCCTTTATAGCTGTACGCGTGCGGCCAAGCAGACCCTCCAGAGAGGGCCAGGGCCTCTCACAGCCCTCGCAGGGATAAATCTTGAGCGAAGCAGATCCTCCAAAAGTCCCAGGGCCTGTGCAGCACCTCTCAGGGGCACGCGTGGGGCCAAGCAGACCCTCCAGAGATGCCCTGCATTTCACCAAGCCCTGTCAAAGGCACACGTAGGGAGAAGCAGACCCTCCAGAGAAGCCCAGGGTTTCTCCAGAACCTCTCCGGGGCAAACATAGGGCCAAGCAGACCCTCCAGAGAGGACCAGAGCCTCTCACAGCCCTCAGAGGGGCACTCGTAGGGCCAAGCAGAACCTCGAGGGAAGCCCGTGGTTTCTCACAGCCTTTATAGGTGTACGTGTTGGGCCAAGCAGACCCTCCAGAGAAGGCCAGGGTTTCTGCAGAACCTCTCAGGGGCACACACAGGGCCAAGCAGACCCTCCAGAAAAGCCCAGGGTTTCTGCAGAACCTGTCAAGGGCACACGTAGGGAGAAGCAGACCCTCCAGAAAAGGCCAGGGCCTCTCACAGCCCTCTCAGGGGCACGCATGGGGCCAAGCAGACCCTTCAGGGAAGCGGCAGAGTTTTCCAGAACCACTCATGGGCACACGTAGGGCCAAGCAGACCCTCCAGAGGAGCCCAGGGCCTCTCACAGCCCTAGCAGGGGCATGCGTGGGGCCAAGCAGACCCTCCAGAGAAGCTCTGCATTGCTCCAAGCCCTCTCGAGGTCGCGCATGGGGCCAAGCAGCCCTCCAGAGAAGCCCAGGGTTTCTGCAGAACCTGTCAAGGGCACACGTAGGGAGAAGCAGACCCTCCAGAAAAGGCCACAGGGCCTCTCACAACCCTCTCAGGGGCCCGCACGGGGCCAAGCAGACCCTCCAGAGAAGGGCAGGGTTTCTCAAATCCCTCGTAAGGGTACGAGTCAGGGCAAGCAGGCCCTCCAGAAAAGGCCAGGACCTCCCACAGCCCTTGTACGGGCACGTGTGGGGCCAAGCAGACCCTGCAGAAAAGCCCAGGGTTTCTCCAGAACCTCTCAGGGGCACTCGTAGGGCCAAGCAGACCCTCCAGAGAAGGCCAGGGTTTCTCACAGCCTTTATAGGTGTACGCGTGGGGCCAAGCAGACCCTCCAGAGAAGCCCGTGGTTTCTCACAGCCTTTATAGGTGGACATGTGGGGCCAAGCAGACCCTCGAGAGAAGCCCAAGGGTTCTCACAGCCCTCGCAATGGCAAGTGTGGGGCCAAGCAGACCCTCCAGAGAAGCCTATGGTTTCTCCAAACCTACTCAGGGCTACACGTAGAGCCAAGCAGACCCTCCAGAGAAGCCTATGGTTTCTCCAAACCTACTCAGGGCTACACGTAGAGCCAAGCAGACCCTCCAGAGAAGGCCGTGGTTTCTCACAGCCTTTATAGGTGTACACGTAGGGCCAAGCAGACCCTCCAAAGAAGCCTGTGGTTTCTCACAGCCTTTATAGCTGTACGCGTGCGGCCAAGCAGACCCTCCAGAGAGGGCCAGGGCCTCTCACAGCCCTCGCAGGGATAAATCTTGAGCGAAGCAGATCCTCCAAAAGTCCCAGGGCCTGTGCAGCACCTCTCAGGGGCACGCGTGGGGCCAAGCAGACCCTCCAGAGATGCTCTGCATTTCACCAAGCCCTGTCAAAGGCACACGTAGGGAGAAGCAGACCCTCCAGAGAAGCCCAGGGTTTCTCCAGAACCTCTCCGGGGCAAACATAGGGCCAAGCAGACCCTCCAGAGAGGACCAGAGCCTCTCACAGCCCTCAGAGGGGCACTCGTAGGGCCAAGCAGAACCTCGAGGGAAGCCCGTGGTTTCTCACAGCCTTTATAGGTGTACGTGTTGGGCCAAGCAGACCCTCCAGAGAAGGCCAGGGTTTCTGCAGAACCTCTCAGGGGCACACACAGGGCCAAGCAGACCCTCCAGAAAAGCCCAGGGTTTCTGCAGAACCTGTCAAGGGCACACGTAGGGAGAAGCAGACCCTCCAGAAAAGGCCAGGGCCTCTCACAGCCCTCTCAGGGGCACGCATGGGGCCAAGCAGACCCTTCAGGGAAGCGGCAGAGTTTTCCAGAACCACTCATGGGCACACGTAGGGCCAAGCAGACCCTCCAGAGGAGCCCAGGGCCTCTCACAGCCCTAGCAGGGGCATGCGTGGGGCCAAGCAGACCCTCCAGAGAAGCTCTGCATTGCTCCAAGCCCTCTCGAGGTCGCGCATGGGGCCAAGCAGCCCTCCAGAGAAGCCCAGGGTTTCTGCAGAACCTGTCAAGGGCACACGTAGGGAGAAGCAGACCCTCCAGAAAAGGGCAGGGCCTCTCACAGCCCTTTCAGGGACATGCTTGGGGCCAAGCAGACCCTCCAGAGAAGCCAGCGCCTCTCACAGCCCTCGGAGGGGCACGCATGGGGCAAAGCAGACCCTCCAGAGAAGCCCAGGGATTCTGCAGAACCTCTCACGGGCAGACATAGGGCCAAGCAGACCCTCCAAGAGAAGCTCAGGCCCTCTCCAAGACCTCAGAGGGGCACGCGTGGGGCCAAGGAGACCCTCCAAGAGAAGTTCAGGCCCTCTCCAAGACCTCAGAGGGGCATGCGTGGGGCCAAGCAGACGCTCCAGAGAAAGCCAGGGCCTCTCACAGCCCTGGCAGGGATAAATCTTGAGCGAAGCAGATCCTCCAAAAATCGCAGGGCCTGTGCAGCCCCTCTCAGGGGCATGCGTGGGGCCAAGCAGACCCTTGACAGAAGCCCAGGGTTTCTCCAGAACCTCTCAGGGGCACACACAGGGCCAAGCAGACCCTCCAGAGAAGGCCAGGGTTTCTCACAGCCTTTATAGGTGTACGCGTGGGGCCAGTCAGACCCTCCAGAGAAGCCCGTGGTTTCTCACAGCCTTTATAGGTGTACGTGTGGGGCCAAGCAGACCCTCCAGAGAAGCCCGTGGTTTCTCACAGCCTTTATAGGTGTACGTGTGGGGCCAAGCAGACCCTCGAGAGAAGCCCGTGGTTTCTCACAGCCTTTATAGGTGTACGCGTGGGGCCAAGCAGACCCTCCAGAGAAGGCCAGGGTTTCTCACAGCCTTTATAGGTGTACGCGTGCGGCCAAGCAGACCCTCCAGAGAAGCCTATGGTTTCTCCAAACCTACTCAGGGCTACACGTAGAGCCAAGCAGACCCTCCAGAGAAGGCCAGGGTTTCTCACAGCCTTTATAGGTGTACACGTAGGGCCAAGCAGACCCTCCAAGGAAGCCTGTGGTTTCTCACAGCCTTTATAGCTGTACGCGTGCGGCCAAGCAGACCCTCCAGAGAGGGCCAGGGCCTCTCACAGCCCTCGCAGGGATAAATCTTGAGCGAAGCAGATCCTCCAAAAGTCCCAGGGCCTGTGCAGCACCTCTCAGGGGCACGCGTGGGGCCAAGCAGACCCTCCAGAGATGCCCTGCATTTCACCAAGCCCTGTCAAAGGCACACGTAGGGAGAAGCAGACCCTCCAGAGAAGCCCAGGGTTTCTCCAGAACCTCTCCGGGGCAAACATAGGGCCAAGCAGACCCTCCAGAGAGGACCAGAGCCTCTCACAGCCCTCAGAGGGGCACTCGTAGGGCCAAGCAGAACCTCGAGGGAAGCCCGTGGTTTCTCACAGCCTTTATAGGTGTACGTGTTGGGCCAAGCAGACCCTCCAGAGAAGGCCAGGGTTTCTGCAGAACCTCTCAGGGGCACACACAGGGCCAAGCAGACCCTCCAGAAAAGCCCAGGGTTTCTGCAGAACCTGTCAAGGGCACACGTAGGGAGAAGCAGACCCTCCAGAAAAGGCCAGGGCCTCTCACAGCCCTCTCAGGGGCACGCATGGGGCCAAGCAGACCCTTCAGGGAAGCGGCAGAGTTTTCCAGAACCACTCATGGGCACACGTAGGGCCAAGCAGACCCTCCAGAGGAGCCCAGGGCCTCTCACAGCCCTAGCAGGGGCATGCGTGGGGCCAAGCAGACCCTCCAGAGAAGCTCTGCATTGCTCCAAGCCCTCTCGAGGTCGCGCATGGGGCCAAGCAGCCCTCCAGAGAAGCCCAGGGTTTCTGCAGAACCTGTCAAGGGCACACGTAGGGAGAAGCAGACCCTCCAGAAAAGGCCACAGGGCCTCTCACAACCCTCTCAGGGGCCCGCACGGGGCCAAGCAGACCCTCCAGAGAAGGCCAGGGTTTCTCAAATCCCTCGTAAGGGTACGAGTCAGGGCAAGCAGGCCCTCCAGAAAAGGCCAGGACCTCCCACAGCCCTTGTACGGGCACGTGTGGGGCCAAGCAGACCCTGCAGAAAAGCCCAGGGTTTCTCCAGAACCTCTCAGGGGCACTCGTAGGGCCAAGCAGACCCTCCAGAGAAGGCCAGGGTTTCTCACAGCCTTTATAGGTGTACGCGTGGGGCCAAGCAGACCCTCCAGAGAAGCCCGTGGTTTCTCACAGCCTTTATAAGTGTACGCGTGGGGCCAAGCAGACCCTCCAGAGAAGCCTGTGGTTTCTCACAGCCTTTATAGGTGGACATGTGGGGCCAAGCAGACCCTCGAGAGAAGCCCAAGGGTTCTCACAGCCCTCGCAATGGCAAGTGTGGGGCCAAGCAGACCCTCCAGAGAAGCCTATGGTTTCTCCAAACCTACTCAGGGCTACACGTAGAGCCAAGCAGACCCTCCAGAGAAGGCCAGGGTTTCTCACAGCCTTTATAGGTGTACATGTGGGGCCAAGCAGACCCTCGAGAGAAGCCCGTGGTTTCTCACAGCCTTTATAGGTGTACGTGTTGGGCCAAGCAGACCCTCGTGAGAAGGCCGTGGTTTCTCACAGCCTTTATAGGTGTACGCGTGCGGCCAAGCAGACCCTCCAGAGAAGCCCAAGGGTTCTCACAGCCCTCGCATGGGCACACGTGGGGGCAAGTAAACCCTCCAGAAAAGCCCAGGAACTCTCCAAACCCTGTCAGGTGCACAAGTAGGGAGAAGCAGACCCTCCAGAGAAGCCCAGGGTTTCTGCAGAACCTCTCCGGGGCAAACATAGGGCCAAGCAGACCCTCCAGAGAAGGCCAGGGTTTCTCACAGCCTTTATAGGTGTACATGTGGGGCCAAGCAGACCCTCCAGAGAAGCCCGTGGTTTCTCACAGCCTTTATAGGTGTACATGTGGGCCAAGCAGACCCTCAGAGAAGCCTATGGTTTCTCCAAACCTACTCAGGGCTACACGTAGGGCCAAGCAGACCCTCCAGAGAAGCCTGTGGTTTCTCACAGCCTTTATAGGTGTACGCGTGCGGCCAAGCAGACCCTCCAGAGAAGGCCAGGGCCTCTCACAGCCCTCGCAGCGATAAATCTTGAGCGAAGCAGATCCTCCAAAAGTCCCAGGGCCTGTGCAGCACCTCTAAGGGGCACGCGTGGGGCCAAGCAGACCCTCCAGAGATGCCCTGCATTTCACCAAGCCCTGTCAAAGGCACACGTAGGGAGAAGCAGACCCTCCAGAGAAGCCCAGGGTTTCTCCAGAACCTCTCCGGGGCAAACATAGGGCCAAGCAGACCCTCCAGAGGACCAGAGCCTCTCACAGCCCTCAGAGGGGCACTCGTAGGGCCAAGCAGACCCTCGAGAGAAGCCCGTGGATTCTCACAGCCTTTATAGGTGTACGTGTGGGGCCAAGCAGACCATTGAGAGAAGCCTGTGGTTTCTCACAGCCTTTATAGGTGTACGTGTTGGGCCAAGCAGACCCTCGAGAGGAGCCCGTGGTTTCTCACAGCCTTTATAGGTGTACGCGTGGGGCCAAGCAGACCCTCCAGGGAAGGCCGTGGTTTCTCACAGCCTTTATAGGTGTACGCGTGCGGCCAAGCAGACCCTCCAGAGAAGCCCAAGGGTTCTCACAGCCCTCGCAGGGGCACGCGTGGGGGCAAGTAAACCCTCCAGAAAAACCCAGGATCTCTCCAAACCCTGTCAGGTGCACATGTAGGGAGAAGCAGACCCTCCAGAGAAGCCCGTGGTTTCTCACAGCCTTTATAGGTGTACATGTGGGGCCAAGCAGACCGTCCAGAGAAGCCTATGGTTTCTCCAAACCTACTCAGGGCTACACGTAGGGCCAAGCAGACCCTCCAGAGAAGCCTGTGGTTTCTCACAGCCTTTATAGCTGTACGCGTGCGGCCAAGCAGACCCTCCAGAGAGGGCCAGGGCCTCTCACAGCCCTCGCAGGGATAAATCTTGAGCGAAGCAGATCCTCCAAAAGTCCCAGGGCCTGTGCAGCACCTCTCAGGGGCACGTGTGGGGCCAAGCAGACCCTCCAGAGATGCCCTGCATTTCACCAAGCCCTGTCAAAGGCACACGTAGGGAGAAGCAGACCCTCCAGAGAAGCCCAGGGTTTCTCCAGAACCTCTCCGGGGCAAACATAGGGCCAAGCAGACCCTCCAGAGAGGACCAGAGCCTCTCACAGCCCTCAGAGGGGCACTCGTAGGGCCAAGCAGACCCTCGAGAGAAGCCCTTGGATTCTCACAGCCTTCATAGGTGTACATGTGGGGCCAAGCAGACCCTCGAGAGAAGCCCGTGGTTTCTCACAGCCTTTATAGGTGTACATGTGGGGCCAAGCAGACCCTCCAGAGAAGCCCGTGGTTTCTCACAGCCTTTATAGGTGTACGCGTGCGGCCAAGCAGACCCTCCAGAGAAGCCCAAGGGTTCTCACAGCCCTCGCAGGGGCACACGTGGGGGCAAGTAAACCCTCCAGAAAAGCCCAGGATCTCTCCAAACCCTGTCAGGTGCACACGTAGGGAGAAGCAGACCCTCCAGAGAAGCCCAGGGTTTCTGCAGAACCTCTCACGGGCACACGCAGGGCAAAGCAGACCCTCCAAGAGAAGCTCAGGCCCTCTCCAAGACCTCGGAGGAGCACGCCTGGGGCCAAGCAGACCCTCCAGAGAAGGCCAGGGTTTCTGCAGAACCTCTCCGGGGCACACACAGGGCCAAGCAGACCCTCCAGAAAAGCCCAGGGTTTCTGCAGAACCTGTCAAGGGCACACGTAGGGAGAAGCAGACCCTCCAGAAAAGGCCAGGGCCTCTCACAGCCCTCTCAGGGGCACGCATGGGGCCAAGCAGACCCTTCAGGGAAGCGGCAGAGTTTTCCAGAACCACTCATGGGCACACGTAGGGCCAAGCAGACCCTCCAGAGGAGCCCAGGGCCTCTCACAGCCCTAGCAGGGGCATGCGTGGGGCCAAGCAGACCCTCCAGAGAAGCTCTGCATTGCTCCAAGCCCTCTCGAGGTCGCGCATGGGGCCAAGCAGCCCTCCAGAGAAGCCCAGGGTTTCTGCAGAACCTGTCAAGGGCACACGTAGGGAGAAGCAGACCCTCCAGAAAAGGCCACAGGGCCTCTCACAACCCTCTCAGGGGCCCGCACGGGGCCAAGCAGACCCTCCAGAGAAGGCCAGGGTTTCTCAAATCCCTCGTAAGGGTACGAGTCAGGGCAAGCAGGCCCTCCAGAAAAGGCCAGGACCTCCCACAGCCCTTGTACGGGCACGTGTGGGGCCAAGCAGACCCTGCAGAAAAGCCCAGGGTTTCTCCAGAACCTCTCAGGGGCACTCGTAGGGCCAAGCAGACCCTCCAGAGAAGGCCAGGGTTTCTCACAGCCTTTATAGGTGTATGCGTGGGGCCAAGCAGACCCTCCAGAGAAGCCCATGGTTTCTCACAGCCTTTATAGGTGTACGTGTGGGGCCAAGCAGACCCTCGAGAGAAGCTCAAGGGTTCTCACAGCCCTCGCAATGGGAAGTGTGGGGCCAAGCAGACCCTCCAGAGAAGCCTATGGTTTCTCCAAACCTACTCAGGGCTACACATAGGGCCAAGCAGACCCTCCAGAGAAGGCCGTGGTTTCTCACAGCCTTTATATGTGTATGCGTGGGGCCAAGCAGACCCTCCAGAGAAGCCCAGGGTCTCTCGCAGCCCTCACAGGGCACTCACAGGGCCAAGCAGACCCTCCAGGGAAGCCCACGGCCGCTCCCAGCCCTCGCAGGTCCCCTGCAAGGTGCTATAGGGACGCCGCAAGGGTCTGGGGAGAAGCCTGGCTCCACAGGGCCATGTGCGGGCCCTGCTGGGGCTCCTGTGGGGGCCTGGGGGACAGCAGGGCTCCCCAGGGGTGCAAGTGGGACCCAGTGCAGTCCCTCCATCTGTCTGGGTGGCAGCAGGGCTCCACGGCTCCTCGTGCGGGGCTGGCGGAGTAGGTCTCCTACGGGTGCCTGGGGGGTGACAGGGACGTGGCGGTACGGCGGAGAAGAGCTCAAACAGCACATGAAGTTCCACAGTCTCTTTATCAATGGTGGGGAGACACGCAGGCCGGCTGCGCTCGGGGCTCTGCTTGCGCCCTGCAGGATGCGCGTTTCCTTCCTGGGTCGCAGTCCAAAGCGCCGCCGCACGTGGCTGCTGCTTGCGGCTTCACAGCCAGCACGCCCACGGGAGCCGCAGGCCGTGGCCCTCCTGTCCCCTTCCCCATGAAACGGGAGTGCTGGGGAGTGCGGGCGGCCATCCAGGCCGGGATCTGGAGAGGGCTGGGCAACGCAGGGTGCGGTGGTGTGTCCTGCACGGCCCTGGGCTGCTGGCAAGCGGGCAGCTCCAGCTGCTCAGGTGGAGCCAGCGTGCAGAGCACCCCGGGCTCAGCTCTGCACACAGCTCCGGCAGCACAGCCAGCCGTCTCCCAGGGCGCGGGTCGTCCTCCTCCATGCGCTCCGGAACCGGTAGCGCAGCGCTCGCAGGCTGAATCCGGAGGGAGGCTCTTCCACCGCAGTGCCCAGCATCTGCAGGGTTTGAAGTGCCAGGGAAGAGACCGAGGGGCTGCTGTCGTTCGCCTTGCCTTGAAGGGCTGGGATGAAAAGGAACGGAGCCGAGGTCAGAGCCCGGATCTGCGGGGACCTAAGGAGCCCCTCCAGCCAGGGCCACCCCCGCCCCCGCAGCTCTTGCCAAGACCAGCAGGGAGGCAAGGGCACCGGCATCGGCCAGGGCCAGCAGGGAGGCAGGGGCACCGGCATCGGCCAGAAGGGGCTGCCCACCGCTGCCCCACGTGCCCCTGCAATCTCCCCCAGCTATGTCCACGCCACCCCTCACCCGCGCAGGGAGCAGAGCCCTCCCCGGCCGGGGCAGGGATTTGAGCTCCCTACCCAGGGTCTTTCCTCCTCCCTGCCAGCCCCCACTCACCCTCGTAGATGACCTGCAGCTTCTCCTGGTGCCCATCCCTCAGCCGCTGCCCAGCGAGCCCTAGGCACACGCAGCCCATCACAGATCCCGCTGGCCTGCCCGCCCCACCGGCCCAGCTCCCCCCCACCGGCCCCACAGGCCTGGCCACGCGCCCTCCTCCCCTTGGGCAAGGCTGACCCCAGGGCGGTCCCCTGAGCGTGGAGCCCAGGAAGGCTGCCAGGGACCCGACGAGGCTCCCGCCAGCCCCCCCTGCGTGGGCAGGAGTGGGAGAGGGCGGCAGGAAGCCCCGTGGACGCCCAGCCCCGCATCGGGCAGCCGGGGCTCTGCAGCCACCCGGCGGATTCGTCAGCAGCCGTGGCTGGAGCTAAGCCACCGGCGGGCAGGGAGGGACCCTCGGCTCACCAAGGAACCTGACGGCTGCCTCGCGCAAGGGTTCCTGTGGGCTCTGCAGGTACGGCAGGCTCTGGTCCAGGTACTCCTCCGCTCTGCTGCTGTTCTCTGCCGGCTGGTGAGAGCACCAGGGGACAGGGTTGGCGCAGAGCCTCCCCTGAGGCCCAGGCTGGCCTCCCCGACCTTCCCGTGCCCGGACACCCACGACGTCCAGCCAGCAGCGGGCTGGTGCTGGGCTTTGGAGGGAGCAGAGGACAGGGTGCTCCCCAGGGTGCTGCGGTGCCACCCTGCTGCCAAGGCCCAGCGGGGCACCCCTGGGCTCCGGGGGGGGAAAGGGAGCCTGTGTGCGGTGCAGGCAAGCGGCGCAGGGGCACGGCTGCCAGCAGCGCAGGGGCACGGCTGCCAGCCCCACGCGCTGGGCACCGGGGGAGAGGGGCTTCTCCAGGCTGGCTGTGGGGCTTCGGGGCCGTCCTTACCAGGCACTCAGCAACCCTCCAGGTCTGCTCCGTCTCCAGCAGCTTCCGGAGCTGCCTCCGCTTCAGGAGCTTGGCAGCTCCAAGGAGGGCTTCCCGAGAGGCCTGCAGAGCACCAGAGACTGGGAGATGGCACCGCCGCCCAGGGGCCAGGACCTGGCGGTCCCTGGGCAGAGCGAGAGCCGGGGCTGGCAAGGGGTGGGGGTCCACACCCTGGCCTTAGACACCTGCAGCACGCTGGGAAGCCCACAGGGGCTCCGGGGCGTAGGTCTTTGTGGCTGCGCACTGCTGCCAAGCTCTGCTGCGTCAGGCAGGGCAGGGGTAGGAAGAGCCCCTGCCCGCCTTCTCAGCTGCTGCCAGCTCTGCGGCCGCAGGCAGGGAGGGGCTCTGAGCCCTCCCCAGGGACTCCGGAGGTTGGGCCCCGACTGAGGCACATTCCAAGCGCTTGGAAATGCCCACCTGAGCTACGCTGTGGTCCTCGTCATGCAGGTGGAAGAACAGGGGCATCAGGCTCCTCCACACCTCCTTGCTCATCTGCTTCGCGTGGGTGCCGACTGCAACCTCCACCGCATCTCTGCAGAGGAGGATGGAGTGCTCGCGCACGGAGCTGGACTCCTAGGAGGAGAGAAGGAGGAGGGGAGGACCTCAGTCCTGGCTCCTCCAAGCCCACGGTGAGGAGACGAACGCTTGTGGCCCTCCCTCTGCGGCGAGGAGAGGAACTCGCAGGCCGGCGGGCACGTGCGGAGAGGGACGCACCGGCCCCGGGCCGCGCACGCGAGCCCCCCCCCGCAGGCATGCTAACTGAGCCTCTGTTCTCCCGCCGCCTTACATTTTCAAAGAGCGGCAGGAGCGCCGCCAGCAGCTGCGGAGCGATGGGGACAGCCGTCTGCCTGTCCACCAGGCCGAGCGTGTTCCTGAGGACAGTCAGGGCCGCCGTCCTGATGCCGCAGTCATCGTCCTGCAGTCGCTGCGTGACCTCTGGCAGCAGGCCTTGCAGAGTCGCTGCCTACGCCAAACAGGCGATCTCATTTTGTGGCCGCAAAATGAAACCGCGCTGGCAAACCCGCTCTGTGTGTAGAGGGTGCGGCGCCGGTCGGGCAGACGTCCGTGTGCGGCACAGCCCGGGACCTGGCCTGAAGCGCTCGGGGGCCGCCCGACGGGGGACGGGGGACGGGGGACGAGGGGGCAGCGGTCACCCTTCCTGCCGCTCCCACCGCTCCCACCGCTCCCGCCGCTCCCGCTTCCCGGCACAGCCCGAGCAAGCTGCTGCACACACCACCACCCGCAGCCCAGCCCCAGGCGGAGACCCTCGCTGTGCCCGGCTGCCCCTGCTCACCTTCTCGGGTCTCCCAGACAGCATGGCGAGGCCCGTGACTGCCATCCTGCGCAGCACCAAGCTCTCGCTCCGCAGGTGGAACTGGAGGATGTGCAGGGCGTCGCCATCGACACGCTCAAAGTCGTCGTCGTCCAGGAGCTGAAACGCACCAGGCAGCGGAGTGAGAGCCTGGCACGGCCAGCAGCAGAGCTCCCGGGTGGCTTGGGGCAAGGCCCTCACCGCCTCGCCTCTGCCCTCTGCCTCATGCCCGCAGCCCAGCTTTCCCCTGCCTGCCCTCAGAGAGGCAGCACTCGCCACCAGGCCCACCTCGATGAAGACGGCCATGGTGCCGATGTCCTGGCAGGCCCAGAGGCCTCGGAGCACCTGTGCGGACAGGGAGGCGCAGCAGGCCAGTGCTTCACGCCGCAGCACCCTGGCCGGGGGGAAGAAAGGCATTGGCGGCAGCCAGCTGGGCAGGCAAACCTCTCTGGGACTGTGCTGCCAGCCCCAGCCATTCACCCCCAGGCCAGGCCAGGCCAGGCCAGGCCAGGCCAGGCCAGACGGGGCAAGGCTGCCTTCGTGCCTTGCCTTGGCTGCTTGTGCCCCACCGCCCGTGAGGAAGGCGATTGTTGCGGGGGGGTCCTTCAGCCCGAGGGTAGAAACGCCGGGGGAGACGAGGACAACTGAGAAGGCTCTCACCTGGTCAGCACGGCGATACCGCTGGAGTAGGTCTCGGGGCTCAGGAGCGCGTCCCAGGCGCCCTGCCTCCCGACGTCTTCGGCCAGGGAGGCGCCGCCCAGGCAGTGGAACAGGGCTCGCATGGTGCTCACCGTGCTCCTGCACGCAGAGCAAACCACGGTCACCCGTGGAGCCCCGGCCCCAGCTCTGGGCCCGGGGCAGAGACCAGGGAGCGGGGACAGAGCACCTGATGGGGCGGACTGGAGGATGGCTGGCCTCCCTGCTCCGGCTGCCAGCGGTGCAGCAGCCCCGCCCCGGGCTCTTCAAGCTGAGGGAGGTCTGGAGGACCACGGCCATGAAGAGCTCGTCGACAAGTGCACGCACGCAGTCTCGGCTGGAGGGCACCAGGAAGATCTCGTGCATGGCACCAGCTACCTACGGAAAACAACCAGGGAGCGCTCTCGCCGCAGAGATGTCCCGCGGCACTGCCTGGGGCTGGGGGCCTCAGGCGCTGCCCTGAGCTGAAGGAGATAGATGCCAGGGCAGAGCCCGGAGGCCAGCCGTGGGGGGCTCTCGGGGCTCGGCTCCCTTTCGTAGCGCAGGCACGCAAGCCGAGCCTTCGTGCTCCAGAGGGAAGGGCCCAGATGGCCCCACGGGCCCTGCTGGCTGCCCGGGGCTCGCCCTCCCCAGCGCCACAGCCTGCTCTACCCGGGCAGCCCCCCCCCCCCGGGCTTCCCGGCGGCCGAGCAGGCAGGTGGCGGCGGCGAGGAGGGAGGAGAGCTGCCGAGGGCAGCAGAGGCAGGGGCAGGCTGCCTGCCCGTGTGCTGCGGGGCCGAGCAGCACGTGCTGCCCTGCCCGGCTGTGGCCCCGAGGCCCCTGGCCCAGGCGCCCCTGGGGAGGTCCGGGTTTGGGGGCAGGCGGAGAGGGGGGGACAGGCTGGAGAGGGGCACGCAGCCCCGGGCGGGGGGAGCAGGCCTCATCCAGACACTCACAGCCAGGAAAGGCCAGCGGCTGCATTCTTCCGTGTGGCCGCGCTGGCTGGCGTCTTCCTGCTGGAGCAGCAGCCTCCTCAGCACGCTCTCCACCAGGCAGGGCTCAGAGGCCAACATCCTCCACATGGCCCTGGCAGTGCTGCAGAGACCGAGCGTGCCGTCAGGGGGGCCGCCTCGGCCACCTGCCCTTCTGCCCGGGCAGGCCCCAGAGGTCCTGAGCTGCCCCCGAGGCTGACGGGCCACCTACCTGTCACAGTGCGGGGAAGCCCGCAGCAGGCCGGTGGTCACCTTCCAAGGGTTCAGGTGGGCCACCTGGACGAGGGTCGTCCTCAGGATGTCCTGGAGCGGCTTCTCGCTGAGGTGCACCAGCTGCACGTGGATGGTCTGCGTGATCTCTTCCACCTGGCGGAGGCAGTGGGGTGCAGCAGGGTGGAGCGCAGCCACGGGCCCAGCTGCCACCGAGAACCGCTTCCCTCCCGTCGCTCCTTGCTGGCCGCAGAGGCCGCTCGCCCGCCCGCCCACCCGCCCGCCCGTCGGGCGCTCCCGAGCCCGGGACTTGGGGCGGGGGAAACGGCCCCCGCAGGGCACGTGCACAGGGCGACCCGGCCGCACGCTGCCTACCTCCACCAGCTCCGAGCACGAGTGTCTCAAGACCACCTCCAGCACGTTGGCAACCGTCTGGGTGTCAGAGACCCTGGGGTGCCCCAAGTTGCTCAAGACCGTCAGGAGGAAGTCGCTCCTCTCCTTCGGGAGGAGGAAGCTCCCAAACACCTGAGGGAGGGAGGGAGGGAGGGAGGGAGGGAGGGAGGGAAGAGGTGTCGCAGTGAGTGCCCTGCTGGCGGGGCACGGCTGAGCAGCGGGGGTGGCTGTGGAGCGAGGAAGCGGGGGCGGCGCTGGCCTCCTGCCCCAGGACAAGGGCCAGCAGCAGGGGCTGCTCCGGAGGGATTGCAGCCATGGGGTGTGTGGAGAGGAGAGGGAGCTGCCCTGTGGGCCGAAGGAGGGGCATGGGGGGGGCGAGGTCACAGTGCGCTAGCTCTGCTGGCCACCAGAGCTCGCGGTGGCCAGGGCAGCTGGAGCTGCTGCACTGATGCTGGGTTAAAGCCTCAGGAAAGCTCCTCCCTGTGGAGAGGCGGTGGGACCCCGCAGCCCGATCGGCGGGAGGCCGTGCCGTTCCCCGCGACGGCTGACGCAGCGGTTCGCCCGAGCAAGGAGAGAAGCGCGGGAGAAGCTCGTTACCGTCGTCTCATCAGCGGGCTCCTTGGGCCAAAAAGTGCTAGCGCTTTCCCGCTGCATCGGTAGCTCTCGATCCTCCCGTGCTGCCTGGCAGCCTGGGCAGGAGGGGAAACACACGGTGAGCTGGAGGCAGCAGGCGAGGGTGCGAGGGAGAGCTCTGCGCCTGGCTCTCCGTTCCGTGGGGAGCCAGACACGTGGCAGTGCGCCCGCTTCCAGGGGCAGGAGGGGAAACCCTCCCTCTTAGGCTGCAGAAGGGCACGAGAGCTGGGTCTGGCTGCCTGCTCGGGAGGAGGAGAGAAGCCCGAGAGGCTGATGCCGCAGGGTCTCCAGCCCAAGGGTTCTCGGGACGGGCCCCAAGCCGCCCGTCCGAGGCGGGCTGCCTAGGCCCTGGGCTTGGCGCAGCACGGCTGCTCCCCTGCTCCAGCCTCGCAGGAGTTTGCCGCTCCTTCCTCTAGCAGAGGAGAGGGGCTGAGGCGGTGCGGCGCCTCGCCTGGGCCCGTGTGGCTGGAAGGCCCCAGCATCTCTCACCCTGTCGCAGCAGAATGAAGCTGTGCAAGGCACCGAGCGCCTCCGCAGCCGCGCAGCTGATCTCCTGGTCCTCCTCGGCACAGCACAGAGTGACGTGCCCCATCAGCTGCCCCAGGATTTCCACAGGCTCCTCTTTGAAGAGGAAGAAGTCGCTTTTTCTGAAGGGCACGGCCTGTGGGAGAGAGGAAGGAGCGGTAGCAGGGCCAAGCTGCAGCCGATGGGACGAAAGCCCTCGCCCCCGTGAGCGGGCCCCGGGCCGAGTGCCGCGTGAGCCAGAGCTCTGGAGGGCTCTGCCCTGCGCTGCGCCCCGTGGAGGCATGGCCTGCGGCAGCTGTGGCAGGGCAAGGAGCGTGCTGCCTCCCCACGCAGGGAGCCCTGGAAGGGTTTTGCCTTCCCTCCCCGTGAGCCCGTGGGACTGGGGTGCCTGCTGGAGACTTGAGACCCTGGCTCTGCTGGTCCTCCACACCCCCATTCAGCTGCGGGAGCCCTCCTTCCCCACCTGCGGGACTGCCCACCTCCGCAAAAGTGTGCAGCCATGCACCCTCTCCTCCTGCCGGGTCCTTCTGGCAGGCTGTCTCAAGGCCTGGCACCGTCCTTCCCGGGAAGGGAAGGGGAGGCAAAGCGAGGCAAGGCAAGGCAAGGGAAGGCAAGGCAAGGCGAGGCAAGGCGAGGCAAGGCAAGGCAAGGCAAGGCAAGGCAAGGCAAGGCAAGGGAGCACCTGCGGGGCTGCAGCAGGAGCCCCGGGGCCAGGGGGCCGGGAGCGGGCAGTGGCAGTGGGGAGGGGAAGGGCCTGAGCGCCCCGCAGGCCTTCCACGCTGAAGCAGCTGGGCAGCAGCCCAGGGGAAGGAGGGCTGCCGGAGCTGGGCCTGCAAAACGCTCCCACGGCCCGGGACGGAGCTGGCTCCCGAGAGAAAAGGCACGGGAGAGAGCAGCTCCCAGGGAGAGGGGCAAAGAGGCTGGCACACGGCTGAGCCTTACCGAATGCCCTGCCCTGCGGCCAGGCTTCCCTCGCAGGCAGCCCAGAGCTACCGGCTACTCTGGGGCACCGGGGAGGGGCGAGGGGTGCCAAGAGGTGGCCTGCGCCACAGGCCCCTTACCTCCAGCATCAAAGAGGACATCCAGATCTGGCTCAGGCGGACAACCCTCCCCACAGCCCTCTGGCGCCTAGCCACTTCCTGGGACGCCATGAAGGGCAGCAGGACCTGAGAAGGGAAAAGCTGTTGGCCTTGGGAAACGACGGCGGCTCCTGGAGCGGTGGCTCTGCCAAGCACCTGGCGGGGCTTCGGCAACGTGCTGCCAAGGCTTCCCCCGGGCAGGAGGAAGGCCTGGAACGCGGCGCGGCCGCCCCGCCACCTCAGGGACCGCTGCCGACCGTTGGTGACCTGCTGCGCTCAGGGAGGCAGCCGGATCCCCAGCCGCCTCTGTCCCCTTCCACGCGCTACCCCAAAAATAGCCGCGTGTCCCTTCTCCAGGAGGACGGGAACCTGCAGGGGGGCCTGCGCCAGGGAGGCCGGGCCACGGCCCCTGGGGAGGCCAGAAGAAGAGAGCTTCAGGGCTGGGCTCCCCTTGCACCGCGGCCACGTCCTGGCAGACCTCCGGCCTGCTGCTGTCTGGGGAGGAGAGCGTGAAGGGGGTGGGCAGCAAGGGCAGTGGCTCGGCGGTGCCAGCTGCCGGAGCAGGGGGCCTGGGAAGGACGCTCAAGACTCTTTCCGCTGCTTTGGCTCGGGGCTGGGGCACGCACGCTCCAGAAGGTCGCGTCGCTGCAGGGTAAGGCAAGCGAGAGAGCCCGCGAGCTCTGCTCTCGGCAAGCGCCTGACCTGCAGGATCCTCTCCGCTGTCACCTCGCTGGAGCTCAGCCAAGCGCCGTACGTCAGCACCTCCAGCACGCTGTCCAGAGTTCTCAGGATCTGTGAGGGGGCACAGCGGGTGAGGTGCTTGCACCGGCCCTTCTTCCTTGCAGGAAGCTGGCTCGAGTTGCTTGCAGCTGAAGCGGGCCTCAGCTGCCCGCCCTCTGATGCCCGGGACAGGCCTCCGGGTCTCCCTGCTCTTCCTTCTTCTCCTGTCGTCTTCCAGCAGCCAAAGCCAACTCGGAAGACGAGCACAGGGACTGACCGGCGGGCTCTCCGTAGCTCAGCCCACGCTCACCTCAGCATCGAGCGAAGCATGTTCGCTGTCCATCTGCTGCGCTGGAGGAAGATGGCAGATGCTGTGGATGCAGGGGCCGAGGTGCTGTGCCAGCAGGCCTTCCGTCTCTTCGCTGCAAGGAGAGAAGGTGCCGGGTGGACGCCGAGGCTTCCACGTCCGGCAAGGTGGCCGCAGCCATCGGGGCTGGCAGTCCCCAGGGTGGTACCCGTACGAGGCGGGGAAGGGACGCGTGGAGGCAATCTCCTCCCTCCCCTCTGCCGCTAAGCCGGGGACAGAGGGCAGTCCCGGCCGGCGGAGCCCGAACGCAGCCTCTCAAGCCGAGAGGCACCAGGGAGCCCCGGAGCACCCTCCGCCCTCCCACCTGGCCCACCGACGGGCCGAGCGCGAGGGAGAGCGCCGGCCCCAAGACAGTGCCGCCGGGGTCCTGCCAGGAGAGGGGATGCCTGGTGCCATCGGGCCCACGCCGTGGGGAGGCCCTGGCCCGGCCAGAGTCTGGGGTAGGTACCTCACGGCAGCGACGGCAAGCCCGGCTTGCTGCCACATCACGGCGTCTGTGCTGCGAGGGGCCTCCTTTCGCCGTAGCACCTGGGGAGGGAGAGCACGGCCGGGATGGGGCACGGGAGCTGCCGGTGCCCGGCCCCAGTCCGCAGCCGGCACCGGCACCCGGAGCGGTGGCCCCGTGGCAGGCAGGGCTGTCGCCACGGAGGCCTGTCTCGCCCTCTCCCTGTGCCCAGATGCCCGAGTGCTGGCTGCCCTTAGCGCCGGGCCGGTGCTCGGCCAGCTTTGCCCCCCTCCCTCAGCCCCACGGGGCGCTCCCTCACCTCTATTTTCTCCAGCAGCTCACGTGCTGACGAGGAACTGGGCCGGTACCTGCCCTGCAGCCAGGCTCCGCAGAGCGTGCGGATGGCGGCCAGAAACCTCCGCTTCGAGGCCTCTTCCTGACAGCGAGGGAGAAGAGAGACAGAGAGGGAGGGTGAGGGGGCAGAAGCACGGCCAGCAGGAGCAGGGGCTCAAGGGGCTGCAGGGATGGCGGCGGGGGCCGGCAGGGGAGCAGCTCTGCCCGGCCAGCAGCCCTCCGAGAGCCCGCGCGCAGGCAGCAGGCACGGCAGCACCCAGCTGGGAGCTGCCGGCAGAGCCTCGCTGCTGACAAAGTCTGCAGTTACCCTGCCGGTGCTGTGGAGAAAGGCCAAGAAGCAGTCGAGGGCTTCCTTCTCCTCGCCCTCCAGCTGGCAGCAGGAGGCGGTAGCAGCTGCACCTGATGAAGAACAAGAGCGGGGAGAGCTGTAGGCAGGGGCAGGAGGCAGAGGGAAGAGAGCTGCTCTCTCTCCGGCCCTGCGCCCGCTGCCCGGCACGCAGCGAGACTCGGGCCAGGGTGCCGATGCCCCTGGCGTCTCCCCCAGGACGCCGCTAGCAGCAGGGCAGGAAAGTTCCCAGCCCTGCAGCTGCGCTGCCTCCTGCCAGCCTGGCTGCCTCTCCCTGCCCTGCTCTGGGTCCTGAGGCAGGAGTTGGTCCCCCGGGGTCCTGTCGATGCTCACTTGTGGCGGGGATGCTGGAGCTCTCGTCCTCCTCCGCACGTGCGGCAGGGCTAGTGGAGCCCAAGTACTCGCTGTGCAGCTCACGCTGCCCAGGCCTTTCTGACCGCCGCCGCTCCTCTGCGGCCACCCTAGCCCTTTCACCCTCTGCCGCCCTGGGTGCACGGCTCCTGCGGGGGGAACGTCTGTGGGGAGACAGAGGGAGGGGCTGAGGGTGGGGAGGGGGCAGCCCACGGCGAGCGGCCCCATCCCAGCGCTGCCTGGCTGGAGCAGGCAGGTGGTGGGGCGGAGGAGCCGGGCAGGGACGGGGGGGATCTCCTGCAGCATGCCGTCTGCCAGCAGGCACCACCCCAGCCCTGGCGCCGGCTCTCCTGCCCCCAGCCCCTTCTGGAAGGGCCTCCCTGCTGGGCCCCAGCCCCTTGGGGTCCCTGTGGCGCTGGCCCCGCCCCAGCCCTGCATTCTTACCTGGTGGAGACGGCGGAACCTTGGGGAAACCCCCGGTGCGCCAGGGGCCGAAGGGAACCACGTGCTCTGTGCATAGAGCCTCTCGCACGAGCTGCGGGACTCATGTCCTGTCCTCGGCAGAGTCCCGGACGCTGTGGGGCTGCCGCGCCGGCGCTGGGCATCACTAGCTGCCGCAAGAGGAGGTCACAAAGGGCCCTATTACCCGCCAACCGGGGCAGGGCGTCCCCCCCGTGACACGGGCTCTCCCAGGGGAGTTGACCCGCCGCTGTCTCCGGCCGCAGCCTCCGGTCCCTCTGCGCGCCTCCCCTGCCACAGGCGGGACTCCCCAGCGCTGGCGCTCCCCCTTTGGATGGAGGCCTTGTGACGGTCTGACAAATTAGAGTCAATGTCTCAAACGTTCGTTCAAGAGCTTTGGTGGAGAAGGCGGTCTCTGTAAAAACGCCGGAGGTTTGGCAACAGGACAATGTGGCCGGAGGAGAGGGCCCTGCGGACCGCGCTTCTCCCGAGCCGCAATTCCTTGTCTTAAGGGACCAGGAGAAGGAGCACAGCATATGCGCCTGGAGGAGGGGGGCCCCACGGAGGATGGGACTGTGCTTCTAGCTTAAGCGGTCATGCCAGCAGGGAAAGAGAGGCAACGCCCCAATGAACCCCCTGCAAAGCTCACCGACTAATTCCAGAGAACGACAGGAACGGGAACTGCGCGTGTCGAGACCACCGACTAACACCCTATAAAAGAAGGGAGAACGAGTTCTCAGTGCGCTCCCTCGGGAACTGGATCTCTACGCTGGCTGGACCAGCGCTGGACCTGGGACTGGTGAAACCCTTTTCTTCTCTTTCTTTCTTCCTTCCTTCCTTCCTTTCTTCCCTTCTCTCTTTCTCTCTCTCCTTCTTTTTCTTCTCTCTTTTCCACAGTCCCTACGCCTCATCCTTTCAAACATAAACCGTTGACCGAGTCTGAGACTAGGAGCGGATCCAGCCGCCCCTGGGCTCCTCTTTGAGAAGGAGGCCAGAAAGCAAGGCGGTCTGCTCTGAACCTCGTGACTCAACGGGAGGGCTCTCCTTCTGACACAGTTTCACGTTCCTTTGTCCACTTCTTTTTCTACACCTCCCTTCTCTTTTCAAACAGCGGCTTAATGACATGATGCAAGGTTCATGTTGATGAGTTCACTTGTACTTGGGCAAGGTTAGCTCGGCTGAATCAATGTTGATTGTTGTTTGAACTCCCCTGGTGTTGTTTCACCTTAATTCTGACAAAGGAAATCCACAAACCTGAGACGCTCCAACTTTGGGACGCAACATCTTAGTTGGCGTCACGGACAGGATTTCCCTTGTTGGAAGGGAGTTTCTAACGGGATAGCAGACCTCCACCCGGAGAACGGGTGGGGAGGATCTGGGAAGGATCTCTCAACAATAAGTCGGGAGGGATGCGAGCAGTGGCAGGCATAGAGACCCGGGAAACATCTGTGTCTGACCGTTCCCCTGCTTTAGACAGCCTAACTGGGCCGTGTCCCTCAGAGTGTTCCCAGCGCTGCCAGGGAGTCTCTGAAGGCAGCGGTGGATCTCCGAGCTGCAAGTGTGCCCAGCTGGAAGAACTCTCCAAACAAGTAGCTCTGTCACAAGAGGAGCTCAACAGGCAGCGCAGCCTCTGGAAACGTGAGCGGGAGATCGATCCGTGGTATCGCGCGCTGTCCCAAGCTGAGCGACAGCCCTGCCTCGGGGCTTTACAAGGGGAAGGTTAGCCTGAATTCAGCCTCGAGCTGACTGACCCAACGTGTATGGAAGGGTTAAAAGATGGAATTTTGGTCCATGGATGAACACCGAGTAAGAAATAGATACCTAAAGACGCAGTCAGCACAGGGAACAGATAGTTTATTGCCTATTGTTTGAAATGCTGACCATAGGGATAAGAAAGTAGAGCAAGGTTAGGGGAGGTAGTACGTGCAATAATGGAGGAATACAAGGCACCACACGTAATTTTGCTTCCCTTGCAAAAGCCCTGCTATTGGTTAGAGCATAGTGGACGTGACTGATGGATTATGGTATTTTGCCACGTGCACAGAGCCCATGAACCAATAGAAGGGATGACTATGGCACGTGCAGCGTGCCTGGCCAGCGGGCGCATGTGCCATAGGCTTCCTATGTTGCAATCGAGGCATGTTTCAACACTCATTGGCCGCGAGTGTCGACACCCGTTCCTCTGCAAATGTATAAAATACCGGAGTTTTCCAAAGAGCAGTGGGCTGGTGTATGGCAGGGTCACCATTGCCTCCGTGGGGACACCCACGTAAAGCTGGCACCTACGGACTGCTGGACTGGGCTCGCGGCGCAAGACGGCACAAGAATGTACGGAATGTACGGATGGTTCATCTTCTTCTTCACAGTCCTTGGGTCGGTATGTTAATAGTTTTTTCGCTTTGTAAAACACCCGTAGCATAACACACGTGCGTAGTTAATAAAAAGCTTGCTTTTTCCCTTATAGTCAGTGTGTGTGTATTACCTTCTTGGGAATCCTCAAAACCACCCTAAAACACCCAAGTAACTCACAAGGCAAAGGAGACTGGACCCTTCCTTGTCTCTGCTGCGAGCAGAGGGAAGAACCTTCCCCTGAAGTGCCCCTGCGTAATAGATTCAGTGCTCTTGGGGCGGAGGATGAAGACCGCACGAGTAAGAGACAGGATCCAGGAGAAGCCGACCACACAGAGCTGATCCACCCATCCAGCCGCACGAGAACCCCTGCCACCAGAAAAGCACATCAAGTACGAGTAACTGGAGATTCCTTACCGAGGGGCACTCGGCAAGCACCCGCTTGCCGTCCAGACAACTTCTCCCGAGGGCTTTGCTGCCTAGCAGGGGCTCGCATTCGCAATGTCACCGAGGGGCTGCCGAGCCTGGTGAACCCCACGGATTGTCATCCGCTCCTACTTTTCCAGGTAGGGTGCAGCAACGCTGCGACGAGGCAACTTGGAACAAAACAAGACTGTATGTGCCTTGGAGCAATGTGAAAGTGAGCTGGAGCACAGGTGGTGTTTTCACCTGTCCTCCCAGTGAAAGGAATGGGTTTAGGAAGGAAGAGATGAAGCGAAAAGGTGAATGCCTGGCTGTGTGGCTGATGCCATACTCAAGGTTTTGGCTTCTATGACAATGGATCTGCCTTTGAGAAGCTGGGTCTGTTGGGAGCTGATGGGATTCACCTGACCGAGTGGGGCAAGAGGGTCTTTGCCAACAAGCTGGCCAGACTGATAAGGAGAGCTTTAAACTAGAGTTAGCAGGGGAAGGGGATGGAGTTTTGAGCGACAGAGGAGCCGGGTGCTGCTGATGGATTAGGAGGCAGCAGGGGAACACCTGTGAGGCGCCTCCGAGGAATTAGGGCACGCTCCTCTAGGAAGGTGACATGGTCAACAGCCCATCAGAAGTGCCTCTGCACTGACGCACGCAGCACGGGTAACAAACAGGAGGAGCTGGAAGCCGTGCTGCAGATAACAAGCTACAATCTAGTCGCCGTCACTGAAACGTGCTGAGAGGAATCACACGACTGGAGCATTGCAGACGATGGCTATAAAGTGTTCAGAAGGGACGGGCAAGGAAGGAGAGGTGGGAGAGTTGCCCTCGATATAAAAAGTGGATTGACTACACAGAGCTGCCAAGCAGCGTGGGGCCAAGCACATCCTCCAGAGAAGGCCAGGGCCTCTCCAAGACCTCTCAGGGGCACACATGGGCAAAGCAGGCCCACCGGAGAAGCCCAGAGCCTCTCACAGCCCTCGGAAGGGCACTCATGGGGCCAAGCAGACCTTCCAAGGAAGGCCAGTGCCTGTCCAGGTCGTCGCAGAGGCACACGTGGGGCCAAGTAGCCCCTGCCGAAAAGCCCAGGGCCTCTCACAGCCCTAGCAGGAGCAGGTGTGGGGCGAAGCAGACCCTGCAGAGAAGCCCAGGGTTTCTCAAATCCCTCATAAGGGCACGCATGGGGCTAAGCAGACCCTCCAGAAAAGCCCAGGATTTCTCCAAACCCTGTCAGGGGCACACGTAGGGAGAAGCAAACCCTCCACAGAAGGCCAGGGCCTTCCACAGCCCTCGGAGGGGCACGCGTGGGGCCAAGCAGACCCTCCAGAAAAGCCCAGGGTCCCTCCAAACCCTGTCAGGGGCACACGCAGGGAGGAGCAGACCCTCCACAGAAGCCCAGGGCCTCTCACAGCCCTCACAGGCATAAACCTTGAGCGAAGCAGATCCTCCAAAAATTTCAGGGCCTCTCCAACCCCTCTCAGGGGCACACGTGGGGCCAAGCAGACCCTCCAGAGTAGCCCAGGGTTTCTCAAATCCCTCGTCAGGGTACGAGTCAGGGCAAGTAGACCCTCCAGAGAAGCCCAGGGTCTCTCGCAGCCCTTGGAGGTGCACTCATGGGGCCAGGCAGACCCTCTAGAGAAGCTTGGCGGTGCCAGGGGCGGCAGCAGGCCTTTGCCCTGGGACGCAGTGAGTCTTCCCCGAGCACGTCGTCCCGCTGCGTTACCTCCTCCTCGTCCATGCAAAGCTCACCACCCCGGCCTTCGCCGGGACCACCACCGCAGCGGTTCCAGCTGTGCGGCACAGCCAGGGCCCGCGCATCAGCCAGGCTGCCGTCCAGGCTGGGAGCGCCTGCGCGGCGCGGCAGGCGTCGGGAATGAAGCAGCAGCCCTTGGAGCAGGTGGCCTTCCTCGGCGGGCACTGCTGCGGTCTCGGCATCCAGCACCTGGCAGAGTTCTGGGATGGAGCGCTCGCGTAATCCTTGACACGCAAAAGTTTTTGGGAGTACCTCTGGTTATTTCGTAGGTGGGAAACGGCTCTGTTTTCACACCTCGGGGGAGCGAGCACTGCACCTACAAAGGTCTGTGACTGAAACCCTTTGTTTTTCCCCTGCTTAGAGTGCTTGCAGCAACACAGTTGAGCCGACAGCTGCACGAATGGCCTTCCCGTTGTGACGGAAAAGGACTTAACTGCAAGGTTCAAGCAAACGACTTGAACTTCACTCACAGACTTAACTGCAAGGTTCAAACAAACAACTTATTTGAACTTCACTTACAGACTTAACACGCCACTATTACAGGTTTATACAGATACAATGGAGGAATGCACTACTGCAATTTTTTAAGGCAGGAGTAGTACATTATTACAACCACAAGCAATTCACAACCACAAACGCATTTACAAACTTAAAGCATGAACAATATTCACTTACCCCTGCAGGTAACGGCTCTCAATCCCAGGGAAGTTACCTTGACCGGCGTCCCGATCAAGGGGGTGGGAGGGGGGGGTGTATGTGTGTTTCCTTCGCAAGCCAACTGCATAGTTGGAGAAGTGACTCCCCCCATTTCCAACCTGAATCTTAGAGTTTTAATCCCCCGACTTGTGGAATGGTGTGTATAACCATGTCTGAGTGGATTATGATAGATGCCTAAATGGATTATGTGTATCTGAGTGGAGTTTCCCCTTTCCTTCATTGGTCTGTGATTGTTTGAATACACAAGGTTGTCATTTGAAACTGAAGCTGAAACCCTCCGGTACTGGGGGTTTTTTGCCTTGCTTCCTCAGCAACTGAATAGTGGTTGGATTGAGACTCAGGGCATACTGTTTGTTAAGGGATTTCAAGGCTCAGTTCAGGTTTTGGTTCTTTGAATGGTGCGGCCACTGCCCTGTTTACTTTAGGGTTTATCAGACAACCCAGGGCTAAGCTGTCTACACAGCTCCCCGTGAGTCGTCTCTGCAGAGAGACAGGGCCTCAAGGCAACCCAAGGCTGGGTCGCTTTTGTAACCCCCCCGCCCCCCATGAGTCGCCTGTGTGCACTAGACATGGTGAAACTCGTTTGTGAACTATGAGCTGGACAATCCACACCCCCATGTTTCGACGAACCAGCCTTCCAAGCCAGGTTTTCAATTAAGGTGAGGAGGGAACCAAAGCACCTCGCACTGTCCAATACCCCAGTTGTAGGTGGATACTTTTAATGGTGTGCTGTTGATTGATGACCATTGAAAGGAGAAAGCAAAAGGAGAACGGAATATCCAGGCAGTTGCTGTTAATGGGAATGGTGATCTGAACGTTACCGCAGGTCTTTTATGGGAGTGTGTGGTGCTGCTGCTGGTGGTCTTGGCACAAGGTTGAAAAGGAATGAATAAAATAATGCGTGTGGCTTCCTGCTTCTCAGCAGAGGTGCAAGAATGATCAGCACAATGTGTGTCTATAATCTTTATTTTACTCACAAAATGCTTTCCATGTTGATCTTATATTTTAAGATTAATGATGAAATACATATGAATAAGTACACGATTCATGTGTATTAACTTACTTGTCAGATAAGCAGGAGTGTCTCTGTGAAAAAAAAACCCAAACTTTGGAGCTCAACAAAAATCTCGGCACGAAAGTGCCATATATGTAATAGCAACAAATATTGTTTGCCATTATAAATATGTATGCATATAGAGGGTGAACTACATTTTGTACATTTGATCTTACTTTGGGTGTAAGAGATTCTTCATAATTTCTTCTGTACTACTAGTTGCTAGTTTGCAAGGAAACTAAGCCTTATAGCTGAGGGAACAGCACCACCACCACCCCCGCCCGGTACTTTTCAGATATGAAACACTTTGAAAGTTGGTATAAGAAATCAATTCTTTTGTAGAGAAATGGATAAAATAATGAATAAGGAGTGGGTGCCAGTGTTACAGTTCAGTGTGGCTAAACAGGTTCCAGGTCTAAGTTAGTTAGCTAAGGCCCTCTGTAACCAAGAGGCGAAAATGGATACCTCCACCACACGACCCATTTTATGCTTAACTAGATATCTGCGGTACCTGATTCACGATCTGGAGAAGTTCACTTCTCTCGTGTAAGAACGTCTGCTGAGATTTATACCGCTTCTACTCAGCTGAAGTTGTGTGAGATTAATTCAGTCAGTGCGCTGGCAGACACTGAGGATAACTGAAGCAGTGAACAGTATTTTTGTTTTTCTAGTTTTGCCAATGTAGAACTAAGTAATGCTTACGAATGAAACTGCCTGTATATACACATGTGTATTGGCTTTGTGTGGCAAGGTTTTGCTAGCAGGGGCGGTTACAGGGGTGGATTCTGTAAGAAGCTGCTGGAAGCTTCCCCTATGTCCGACAGAGCCAACACCAGCCGGCTCTAAGATGGACCCACTGCCAGCCAAGGCCGAGCCCATCAGCGGTAGTGGTAATGCCTCTGTGATAACATTTTTAAGAAGGAAAAAAAGGTTGCGGGACAGACACAGAAACAGCAACCAGAGAGAGAGTGAGAACATGTAAGAGAAACAGCCCCGCAGACGCCCAGGTCAGTGCAGAAGGAGGGGGAGGAGATGCTCCAGGCGCCGGAGCAGAGATTCCCCTGTAGCCCGTGGGGAAGACCATGGTGAGGCAGGTTGTCCCCCTGCAGCCCATGGAGGTCCACGCTGGAGCAGATCTCCACCTGCAGCCCATGGAGGACCCCACAGTGGAGCAGGTGGGTGCCCGAAGGAGGCTGTGACCCCGTGGGAAGCCCGCGCTGGAGCAGGCTCCTGGCAGGACCTGCGGATCTGTGGAGAGAGGAGCCCACGGAGCAGGTTTTTTGGCAGGACTTGTGACCCCTGTGGGGGACCCACGCTGGAGCAGTGTGCTCCTGAAGGACTGCACGCCGTGGAAAAGACCCATGCTGGAGCGGTTTGTGAAGAACTGCAGCCCGTGGGAAGGACCCACGTTGGAGAAGTTCATGGAGGACTGTCTCCCATGTGAGGGACCCCACGCTGGAGCAGGGGAAGAGTGTGATGAGTCCTGCCCCTGAGGAGGATGAAGCGGCAGAAAATAACGTGTGATGAACTGACCGTAAACCCCATTCCCCGTCCCCCTGCGCCGCTGGGGGGTTTGGTAGAGAATCCGGGAGTGAAGCTGTGCCCAGGAAGAAGGGAGGGGTGGAGGGAAGGTGTTCTGAGATTTGGTTTTATTTCTCATTACCCTACTCTGGTTGCTTGGTAAGAAATTGAGTTAATTTTCCCCAAGCTGAGTCTGTTTTGCCCGTGACGGTAATCGGTGAGTGATCTCTCCTGTCCTTATCTCGACCCACAAGCCCTTTGTTATATTTTCTCTCCCCTGTCCAGCTGAGGAGGGGGGAGTGATAGAAGAGCTTTGGTGGGCACCTGGTGTTCAGCCAGGGTCAACCCGCCACAACATGTGTGTGTTTTTGTTCTCTGTGTGGGGAAGAATAGCCACGGGGATGACTCATTTCCAATGTATCTTTGAAATGTAATGTAGTCTCTTTAAAATGTAGTCTCTTTAAAAGGTAGTCCCTTTAAACTGAGGAGAAACACAACAATTGGTGGCGCCAAGGTCCTCACAGGTGGTGCTACTGGGTGATGAGCTGTGCCTGTTCTTTAGGTGAAGTCTGTGAATATAATGCCCCGGCTTGTTAAGGACCATTTTGATACCACCGTCAAGATGACTACGTACCTTGTGGCCTTTATTGTTTCAGATTTTAAATCCATCAGCAAAATAACCGGTCATGGAGCTAAGGTAACTGTGTCTCATTTTGTAAGAGCTTTTTTGTGTTTAAGTCTGTGTGAATACATAATGGTTTCCTTTTCAGTTAAATCATTGGATTTATGTATCTCGATGTTTTACAGGAATGAAAGGAGAGAATTAAATTGGTTTTGTAATTGGATGATGAGTTTGCACACTGAGCTTTGTTAGTTGCAGAAGATTTTGGTAACGGGCTTGCTTTTTGTATCGTTATATGCATTGGTAACATAGTTTGTTTCATGTAAGATTATATAATCAAGGGCAAATGAAATACAGTTTTCATGGAGAATCAGCACTAAAATAAACCTGTGTCAGTTGAACGACTCTAACGTGGTAGGGGTGGAAATTGTAGAAGTCTTTGTAGGGGCATAGTGGTTCTGGTGGGCAAGTTTTAAAACTTGTGTTCCTAATTCTGATAATATTTTTATGCAAATGTTTTAGTAACTGGTGTATGAGAACTGTTAAGTGTGTGCTCTAGGGTCCCTTTTTGTGGTCATTTAAGTAACTGGGATGAAGAACAACTTCTGTCAGCTTTTGATGCTGGTATTGGAAGCGCTGCCTTCTTGTCTGCTGTAGATTTCCATGTCCACGGTGCCAGACAAGATCAACCAAGCTGACTATGCGTTGGATGCGGCAGTGAAACTTTTAGACTTGTACGAGGATTACTTCAGCATTCCATATCCTCTACCTAAGCAAGATAAGTGTTAAATAACTTAATGTATTTGAGAACATTATTAAGCATAGAGAGTAAAATAGCAGTAAAAATCAGTAATTTAGAGTGTTAAGACTGGGCAAAGTTTGGCTCACAGACTTTTAAACTGGCTGCTTCACAGAACTTAAGGACAGATTGAAAAGCTTCACTGAGAACTTCAAATCCTTGTGCTCTGTCTGGAGATTTTTTTAAAGTATGCTTTTGTGATTACATTTAAGAGAGCCCTTAGAAGTGTGTGTGATACATGTGCCTGTGTGGGAGCAATC
The DNA here is from genome assembly GCF_026419915.1 of Harpia harpyja. Classification (NCBI taxonomy): domain Eukaryota; kingdom Metazoa; phylum Chordata; class Aves; order Accipitriformes; family Accipitridae; genus Harpia; species Harpia harpyja. Next base: position 27,635,666 of record NC_068969.1, read on the forward strand.
AGGAAGTGGGATGAGCGAGCTCTTTATGGATTAAAATGATACTAGTACTATTTTAATGTTTTTTCTAGGTTTAGCAGCTATTCCTGACTGTCGGTCTGGTGCTATGGAAAACTGGGGATGGCCCACATACCAGGAATCTGTGTTGTTGTACAACCCTGAAAAGTCCTCAGCATCTTCTAAACTTTGGATTAGTAGTATGGTAATAGCCCATGAGCTGGTTCGTCAGGCGGGATCTGGGGAAGAATAAGGAGTTTGAATGGGCATGAGGAGGGGTCAGGGACGATGGATTCTGTGTGGGTAGGGGGATCTTGGAGCTATAAGCTGAAAATAGTTGCTTTGGCTTGAAGGTGCTCTTCTGTGAATCATGAGGACTGTTTCTGGTGAAGGAGTCCCGGCAGGCTGCATAGACGCGGAGGGCTGTAAACGTAAATGTGTTCAGTTCAGCGGCTGCAATGCTGCGGGGCCTTTGCACCACTGTCAGCCCTTGAAATTAATTGCAGGCCACCAAAATAGGCACATAAAAGTTTGGAAAGGTTAGCTGTTTCGTATGTGGCTCTCCTGCCAAAAGTGGTTTCTTTACAAGGTTTCTTGGAACGTGAGTGGAAGCCAGTGTTTTAGCGTATTACCATTAAAATGAGAAATGCAGTGGGAAGACGCCAGAGCAAGCTGTATCACTACAAAAAGTTCCTTAGAGGTCAATAGCATACTATAAATGCAGTTTCTTACAGGTCAGTAGCAGCTTTTAGGATAAATTGTGTATTTAATTTCAGAAGCTCTTCCCCCCTCCCTCCCGCAGGGGTTTGGCAACCTCGTTACCACGGAGCGGTGGCATGATCTGTGGTTAAATGTAGGGTTTGCAAAGTTTATGGAGTTCGTGTCAGTCAGCATTACCCATTGAGAACTGAGAGTTGTAAGCAGCAGTTATGGTATTTTTATTTTGTAACTGCCTTCTAAATCCACTAGTTAAGGATAAAGACCAAGCAGATTTTTGCTGTGAACTACTTTTAAATTTCTGTTTGTGAGGATTATCTGATGTTAACTCTGAAGAGTAGGGATGTTGATTTGCCTACATGTACATGTTTTCAGGAACTTATGATGGAATTTAATGATTGCAGTGAAAGTGTATTCTTTTTTCAAAGACATTTAGACTTCCAAAAGTGTAACGAAATTATTTTATCTTATTTCATCAAATAGGGTGAGAGTTGAAAAGACGAAAATCCTTCCACTAGCTTTATCAGAGGTCCGATACATGAAATTTTCTACCAAAGTGAGAAGAACAATGCATCTGGGCAGAATTTTGCCATAGCACTGCAGTGGCATGATAATAGGGAAATTCACCATTTGGGGGGGGGGGGGGGGGGGGGGGGGAGTAATTTGTTTTGTGGTTACTGACCACTCTGTCGGAATGTGCAGGTGTCTTTAAGTCTCACTAGCTCAACTAATTTTAGAATCACAGAATGATAGAATGGAATCACAGAATGGTTTGGGTTGGAAGGGACCTTTAAAGGTCATCTTGTCCAATGCCCCTCCGCAATGAGCAGGGACATCTTCAACTAGATCAGCTATTTAAGTTAGTTTAGAACACTGGGACTTATTTGGCTGTATTATTGTTGGGGGGGGGATTATGCTCTGGAATAAAAGAAAGATATGGTTTGCTTTCTTTGTATGATTTAAAGATCACGTGGAATGGACTGAAAAGTGAATGAATAGGGGTTCAGTGGTCACTGAGCAAAATGTAGTAGTAATATTTGGTTTTGCCTCCTATTAGGAAGACTATTTCTTAAGGAGATGTTTTTATGCCATGGCAGTGGATGCATTAAATTCCTCACAACCTCTGTCTACTCCTGTGGAAGGTCCAGCTCAAATTTTAGAGATGTTTGATAATGTTTCTTATGAGAAGGTAAAATACAAAACTGTTACTGATTTCAGTTGTACTGCTTGTACTATACAGTTGTATTTTACTGATTTCGACCCTACATAGAATACCTGGCACACGGTATTAATGGGTTTATGACTTGAATAGTTCCTTGTCCAAAACACCTGGGTGGATTCAAATGGCAGTTGCCTTTTCGATTTCTAAAATGAGGAAGCCTTTACTTCTTCTATCTGTTCTGTAACAACTTAGTCTTAAACCATTCTGGGGGGCTCTTAACCCAAGGAGCATTTTTCACTGGAGCATTATACGGTGCTGGCTTGTATAGTAATTAGAAAAATAATAGCGTAACTTACTCAATCAGTGATATTTTTAAGAGTGACGATCACACAAACCCAAAGAAGTACTGTTTCAATATACATAAAACCCAATTACTTTTTAATCAGAGACACATACAAAAGTGTACCGTTATGCAGATGAGTGGCACGCTGAAATTCTTCTGAAGCAAGCCTCTTGCTAGCGAAGGAGTAGTTTTGTAAACACTTTGTCACTCTTTTTCTCAGGGATCTTGTATATTAAATATGCTGAGGGACTACCTGACTGCTGATGTGTTTAAAGCTGGACTTGTGCAGTACCTGCAGAAATACAGCTATTGAAATACAAAAAATGAAGATCTGTGGAACAGCATGATGAATGCAAGTATTCTTCATTTTCTTATTTGTGTTTTTAGATTTCATCACTTCTCGTGAATGATGTGTCTCTCTAATATATTCCTGAAGACTGCGACCAGTACTTACGATTATGACATCAAAGAAAGATGACCAAAACTTTTTTTTCCCTTTCAGATTTGCCCTACAGGAGGTACTAACAAAAATGAACCACAAGGTGATGGCTGTTGCAGAAGAAGCCAACAGTCATCTTCATATGCAGTAAGCATCTAGTTTTTTATCCGTCAGTATTTAGGAATTTGACACGTATCTGTGCCCTCACGTTTATTCTGTGCTGTGGCATTGATACATGCACCTTCCAAAAGCATTCTTTGCCACTTAAGCATGGTTCTGGGGAGAGTGTAAGTTTCTTCAGTTCCATTGGAAATCTGTATTTTTCTGTGATTGGACAGAAATTCTGCTCCTGTGCCCAGGGCTGACTGAAAAACAGCAGTACTTCAGGAGTTGCCATTAACTCCATGAAAGTGTGCACAAGAAAACCAGATGGAGACGTCATGATATCCAGTCCAAACATACCTCTATAGAGCTTACAAATACCCAGCAGCTTGTACAGAGTTCTTACACACCCATTTCTGAGGCAAGGGGAGTCAAAAGAATCTCAGTAGACATAATAAGGGGGGATGAAGGATGATGTTTAGCGCTTACATTGTCGAAATTAGCTGAGGCAAAGACAGTCTTTGATAAGAAGAGCTAGTCCCAAGGACCAGCCAATGAGGTAAAGACAGCTCCCGATAAGAAGCAGGAGCAGGCCCCAAGAGCCAGCTAAGACTGGTCTTGCGGCTTGGGTGAATAGCAAGAAATGGCTGAGCCTGCGCAAGAAAAAAGGTTACTAGCGGTGACGAAGAGGAGTCATCTATCTTCATCTCTGCGACCACCAGACGACCACCATAAAGAGGCACTGCGTGAGCGCAGTTGAGAGGAGACTATGGAAATGACCTCTCGGAGCTAATTTTAATAGGAAGCGGGGATAGGTCATGCATATGTATAGGCGTATTGTGAATATGTAACACTTGACTGTATAAACTTGAGACAAACTGCCGAGTCGGGCGCGCACGACTTGGGTGGGACTACCCCCCGTGCGGCCCAACGCTGAATGAACATACCTACTTTACGATCTCACTGATTGCGGAGTCTGTTTTCTGCACGTCATTTCTGTTTCACTGTCAGTGTACTCCCGTCTTCCACTTCTTACTTGTCTGCTTTTTCCCTTGCTACTAAAAACAAGCACTGGACTAAAGGAGAAACTCTTGATGTGAGGGCAACGATGGGCACTTGGACACTGCAGAAAGGTTTTCCCCTGCTAACTCTCACAGTGAGAGGGAAGAATGTCCACCTGCAGCAAGAGTACTACGTGACAGGGGTAGATTCTCCTTCATCCACAGGGTAAACAAAATGGGGAAATCTCAGCACGCAAACGGAAGTACTCTCGAATGGCAGACAGTGATGTATGCTAAGAGCTTTTACTGTTGTTTCTTAAGGAACGCTCCCTGAGCTGTTTGGTTGTGAGTCTGTCCCTGTGTAGCTCAGGATCAGCAGCACTCGTAGGCGTCGTTGGACCCTGCGTGCCTGGCCGAGGTGCCAGCAGCTGCAGAGCTGCAGTGCCTGGGCTTCTGGGTGAGCCTGTGCTGGAGACGTGCTAGTGGAACTAGGCTGGAAAGTTCATATTGTGGCGGCTTCAGTGTCAGCGATCTGCCAGGCAAACTAAATGAAAGGTAGCGAGATGCACCTGGCACTGCACTGAAGTCAGAAGTGCGAGCGCAGCCTGTTGCTGCTACTGTGTGGGCAAAAGATTTTACTCGGTGGTTAGACTGGGACAAGTTGGAGAAACTTTTGCAAAGTTCTTCCATTAAACAAAGCACTTCTGTTTTGCAGTAGGTACCTGTGGCACATTCCACTAACCTCCACTACCAGTAAATCTGACACTGTTCAGAGATTTTTGATGACAACTAAAGCAGGTAATTTCTTTGACTAATTAGGCGATTAATTTATTCAAAGTTTGTTTGCAAGCCTTTTAGTTTTGCAGGTTTTTTTTCAGAATGCGGAACTGGAACAACTAGTCCCAGAGAAGCAAATACTTGTCAGCTCAATAATATCACTATAACGATCTCTTAATATTTTCAGAAACCGTGCTGCTGTGTTCTTTAAATCACTGAAATGAGAGTAACAGTATTACTGGGTATAGTACTAGGATGTGTTTGAATCACTAAGAAAAAAAGGAGTTACCCTTTTGTTTCCAGACGTTATTATCCTTCCGGAAGAGGTGGAGTGGGTTAAATTCAGGGGGGACATGAATGGGAATGGTGCACTATGAAGATGATGGGTGGGATCATCTGATCAACCTTTTGAAAGAGAACTATACAGTGATTAGCAGCAAAGACAGAGCAAGTCTCATTAACAGTGTATCCAGGTCGTGAGGTAAGGCCTTCTGTCCAAGTCTGAAAAACATACTAATTCTGTATTTGTGAGTATATACCACTGAAGAAGGAAGTGTTGATAATGTATATAGTATTCATTAAATCTGTTAAATAGACTGAGAGCATATTCTTTTCTTGCTTACAGCAGTGTAAACCCAGGATTTCTCTTGGTTACAGTGGACTTATCTAAGCCGGCTAAGTGAAACGTGTCGTCTTCAGTAAAGACATGTTAATGGAAGGATGCCAGTGTGAAGTGATGGACTAGGATAATGTTTTTGCACCTGGAAAGGTGCTGCTGCCGTTTCTCAGTTAGAAACAAGGCTATTACAGTCATAAAGATGTGACGCAATGGTGATTAGAGCTCAGCGCAACGACATGCTTTGTTGCCCATAATCTCACGGTCACAGTGGAGTACGTAGCACGCACAGCGTGCGGCGTCTGCGCTGGAGGAAGAAGCGATCGCTGCTACCAACTCCCAACTACGTTTTCAGAGCTCTGCCCCCCGAAATACACACTTGAAGCGTGACCTGTAGATTCTGCAATAACAGTTAATCCACACTCGCGTAAACACTAGAGCGGTTAGACAGACCGCACGCACCCGTTTGCGTTCACAGACCAAGCCTACCTGTTCCAATTGTTTCGTGCAATTCGTAGTACTTGAGAATTTCCCCACAGTCACCTGCAGACATTCCGAGAGGAACAGGGATCTGGCGATTCTTCTCAGCACCTGCAAGGAGAAAGCGGGAGCAGGCGTTCGCGCGTTTCCACTCCCAGCATGAGCGGCGGAACGCGCCTGGGGCAGCTCCGGTGGCCCGGGGAGGTGCCGCTTGCTACAACCCCAGCAGCAAACTCACTAAACGAACAACTCGGAAGGCCCAGAGGCCGAAGGCACGAAACGCCAGCGCCGTTCACCGGAGCTCCGCGGCGGGGGCCCTCCGGCGGCCGGGGCGGCCCGGCGAGACGCGTAGAGCGGGCACTGCCTGTCAGGGCACCGGCGAGAGGCCGCTGCTGCCGAGGAGGAGCGGGCACCGGGAGAGAGCAGCGCTCACCAGCTGGGCGGCCGCCGCCTGCGCGGCCGTTAGCGTTCAAATCTCCCCGCTTCCGGCCGGGGCCCCCCCCCCGCGGGGCCAATCAGCGCTCAGCGCTTGACCGGAGCTAGGCGGGGACGCGGCGTGCATGACGGGAGGGAGGTCGAGACGGAGGGGAGGTGGTGTGAGCGCCGCCATGGCGGGAGGGTCTCCGCTGCCATCTCGTTGCCGACGGGGACGGCCTCGGCCGCGCCCGGCCCCGACAGAGACGGGGAGCAGCGCCCGCTCCCATCGGGAAGCCCGCTCCCCCGTACCGACGGCGGGGACTGGCGTGGGCTCCGCGCCGCCGGGTCTGCTGCCACGCACAGGATGGCCGCCCGGCCCGCCGCCCCGGGGAGACTACGTCTCCCAGCATGCTCCGCGGGTCCGGCCTTCCGTGACGGGAGGGCCCTTCCGCCGCCAGGCCCGGCCCGGCCCCCGGCCGCGCTGCAGGCCCCGCTCCGCCTCGGAGCAGCCCGGGGCAGGTGAAGGAAGCGAACAGAAACACGGGGTTTGCTCTCTTCAGGCAGGGGCTGGCGGTCTGCCTTTGCTGCGGCCGGCCGTTCCCCTGCCAGGCCGTTCGCCTCACAGCATACCAGAGGCCTCGGCCTACAGCCACAAGCAAAACCAGGAAAACGGGGCGGGGGGGGAAGGTTGGTGAACGTCTTAGTTCTGTAACCTGTCTCTCCTTTGGAATCCTCCCAGACAGGTTAAACCTTTCCTGAATGAAGACCCTGTCCTGCTTTCAGCTGGGGTAGAGTTAATTGTCTTCCTAGTAGCTGGTACAGTGCTATGTTTTCGCGCTAGGTATGAGAAGAATGCTGATAACACACTGATCTCTCCACTTGTTGCTAAGTCATGTTTAGTCTGAAGTCAGGGATTTTTCAGCTTCTGATGCCCAGCCAGCAAGAAGGCTGGAGGGGCACGAGAAGTTGGGGGGGGCCACAGCCAGGGCACCTGACCCAAACTGGCCACAGGGCTATTCCAGACCATGTGACCTCATGCCCAGTACATAAACTGGGGGGAGTGGGGGTGGGGGGATCGCCACTCAGGGTCTAACTGGGTGTCTGTTAGCGGGTGGTGAGCAATTGCATTGTGCATCACTTGTGTATTCCAGCCCTTTTAGGATTACTGTTGTCATTTTATTAGTGTTATCATTATCATTATTGTTTCTTCTTTTCTGTTCTATTAAACTGTTCTTATCTCAACCCACGAATTTTACTTTTTTTTTTCCAATTCTTTCCCCCATCTCACTGGGGGGGGGGGAAGTGAGTGAGCGGCTGCGTGGTCCTTAGTTGCTGGCTGGGGTTAAACCACGACAGACCCTCATTTTTGAGAGTAAGGTTTGATTCTCTCCTGAATAAAAAAGAGGAAGAAGGATGTTTTGGGGAGAGAGAATGGAGCCCTTCCTTGCGGGCAAGACAAGTGGTGTCTTTTCTAGATGGGGTGTCACCTTCTGTTCTTCATCAGCCAATTAACGGTTCCTTGCGTCCCCATTCATACAGTCACCCACATCAAAAACCATTGACTAATTTCACTCCTGTATTTTCCGTCATCTCCTACATGGCTATCGCAGGTGGAAGACACTGAACGGGAGAGGTGAGTGTGGCTCATTACCGGTGTTGACTGACAGAAGGCAGAAGACCTTGGTGCTGAGGGTTAACCCCGGCAGGCTGCGAAGCTCCAGGCAGCAGCTGGCTTGGATTGGGGGAAGAGGAAAGGGAGGGTAAAAGCAAGCAGCCTGGTGAGTCAGGATGAAAACAGTTTCACAAGCAAAGGAGAAGTGGAAGAAGAGAGAAAGAAAAGAAAACAAAGCAAGTAATGCAAAGGCAAGAGGCAAGCACCTACCACCACCCGTGGGGTAGACCTGTGCCCAACCACTTGCCAAGCAAAAGCTGGCTAACCTCCCGAAAACCCCTCCCCTCCCTTTTGACTGCTGAGGGCGGCGTGATGTGGCACGGAATATCTCTTTGGGTAGCTGGGGTCGTCTGCCCGGTTGTGTGCCGTCCCCACCTATTCACTGGGGCGGCAGAGCGAGGTGTGGAGAAGTCCTTGAGGCCGTGCAAGCACTGCTCGGCGGCAGCCAAACCATCAGTGCGTTATCAGCGCTGTTATGGTCACAAGTCTAAACCACAGCGACACGGGAGCTGCTGCAAAGAAAATGACCTCGATCCCGTGCACTTGGGAAAACAGGCGACGACCTTTGAACATCTCACTTCTGCCGTACACCCCAGAGATGTGTGTGAACATTGTCTAGTTGTCCGGGCGGTAACGCTTCTGGGGTGTAGCCACAGGCTCAACGCCTGTCAAGTGCTCATCGTGTTTGAGTATTACTAGTCTTAACGGACATGCCGAAACATGGCAATGAAAAGAACGAAACCACGTTGCTCTGAGCTTCCGGCACTGAGCATTTCCGAAACACTGATAAAACTGAACTTCGCAGTAATTGTAAAAAGAACTGAAAATGTAAGCATTTTAAGCGGATGAGAATGTCTGGCGATAGTGATGGAGCAGCTGGGCCTGCACCTGCCATTGAAGCGTTGTGGGCAATTGCTAGCCTGCTGGCAGTCGCCAGCTCTGCTTGACGTGCCTTCTCGAGAAGGTGTTTTGGGAACAGTTGGCTTTCTCTGAGCTGCAGCTCCTGAGAACTCATGGTGTCTAGCTGTGGTCTGACCCTGCAGGGTCCCGTCCCTGTCCCCCTGAGGGTCCAGATCCCATCCCCCTGGGGGGCCCTGTCCCGTCCCAGGGACAATGGACAGCGAGGTATTGTCTGACATCGAGAGGCTGCTGTCATGGCGGGCCACAGGCATGGCTGACTATGGCTCCATTTCGTACTGGGGGCCTCCACCCCTGCCCACACTCCCACTGGTGGGGCCCACTCTCCACACGTCGAGCACCCCATGGGTGCCTGGGGAAGCAATGCCGCTCTGGTGAGAAGAAGGTGGAGAAGCAACGGGCACCAACATGCACAATTTCCTACATGTACAGAGCTAGCGGGCTTGCCCGGGACCTGGTCAGGGACCTGCTGCCGAACACAGAAGCCCAGGGCATCTCACAGCCCTAGCAGGGGCACGCGTGGGGCCAAGCACACCCTCCAGAGAAGCCGAGGGTTTCTCCAGAACCTCTCAGGGGCACTCGTAGAGCCAAGCAGACCCTCCAGAGAAGGCCAGGGTTTCTCCAGAACCTCTCAGGGGCACTCGTAGGGCCTAGCAGACCATCCAGAGAAGCTCTGCATTGCTCCAAGCCCTCTCAGGGGCAAGCGTGGGGCCAAGCAGACCCTCCAGAAAAGCCCAGGGTTTCTGCAGAACCTGTCAAGGGCACACGTAGGGAGAAGCAGACCCTCCAGAAAAGGCCAGGGCCTCTCACAGCCCTCTCAGGGGCACGCATGGGGCCAAGCAGACCCGTCAGGGAAGCGGCAGAGTTTTCCAGAACCACTCATGGGCACACATAGGGCCAAGCAGACCCTCCAGAGAAGCTCTGCATTGCTCCAAGCCCTCTCGAGGTCACGCATGGGGCCAAGCAGCCCTCCAGAGAAGCCCAGGGTTTCTGCAGAACCTGTCAAGGGCACACGTAGGGAGAAGCAGACCCTCCAGAAAAGGCCACAGGGCCTCTCACAACCCTCTCAGGGGCCCGCACGGGGCCAAGCAGACCCTCCAGAGAAGGGCAGGGTTTCTCAAATCCCTCGTAAGGGTACGAGTCAGGGCAAGCAAGCCCTCCAGAAAAGGCCAGGACCTCCCACAGCCCTTGTACGGGCACGTGTGGGGCCAAGCAGACCCTCCAGAAAAGGCCAGGGTTTCTCCAGAACCTCTCAGGAGCACTCGTAGGGCCAAGCAGACCCTCCAGAGAAGCCCAAGGGTTCTCACATCCCTCGCAATGACACGCGTGGGGCCAAGCAGACCCTCCAGAGAAGCCTATGGTTTCTCCAAACCTACTCAGGGCTACACGTAGGGCCAAGCAGACCCTCCAGAGAAGCCTGTGGTTTCTCACAGCCTTTATAGGTGTACGCGTGCGGCCAAGCAGACCCTCCAGAGAGGGCCAGGGCCTCTCACAGCCCTCGCAGGGATAAAGCCTGAGCGAAGCAGATCCTCCAAAAGTCCCAGGGCCTGTGCAGCACCTCTCAGGGACACGCGTGGGGCCAAGCAGACCCTCCAGAGAAGCCTGTGGTTTCTCACAGCCTTTATAGGTGTACATGTTGGGCCAAGCAGACCCTCCAGAGAAGCCCGTGGTTTCTCACAGCCTTTATAGGTGTACACGTGGGGCCAAGCAGACCCTCGAGAGAAGCCCAAGGGTTCTCACAGCCCTCGCAATGGCACGCGTGGGGCCAAGCAGATCCTCCAGAGAAGCCTAGGGTTTCTCCAAACCTACTCAGGGCTACACGTAGGGCCAAGCAGACCCTCCAGAGAAGGCCAGGGTTTCTCACAGCCTTTATAGTTGTACCTGTGGGGCCAAGCAGACCCTCCAGAGAGGACCAGAGCCTCTCACAGCCCTCAGAGGGGCAGTCGTAGGGCCAAGCAGACCCTCGAGAGAAGCCCGTGGTTTCTCACAGCCTTTATAGGTGTACGTGTGGGGCCAAGCAGACCCTCGAGAGAAGCCCGTGGTTTCTCACAGCCTTTATAGGTGTACATGTGGGGCCAAGCAGACCCTCGAGAGAAGCCCGTGGTTTCTCACAGCCTTCATATGTGTACGTGTGGGACCAAGCAGATCCTCCAGAGAAGCCCGTGGTTTCTCACAGCCTCTATAGGTGTACATGTGGGACCAAGCAGACCCTCCAGAGAAGCCTGTGGTTTCTCACAGCCTTTATAGGTGTACGCGTGGGGCCAAGCAGACCCTCCAGAGAAGCCCAAGGTTTCTCACAGCCCTTGCAGGGGCACGCGTGGGGGCAAGTAAACCCTCCAGAGAAGTCCAGAGCCTCTCACAGCCCTCGTAGGGGCAAGCATGGTGCCAAGCAGACCCTCCAGAAAAGCCCAGGATCTCTCCAAACCCTGTCAGGTGCACACGTAGGGAGAAGCAGACCCTCCAGACAAGCCCAGGGTTTCTGCAGAACCTCTCTCGGGCACACGCAGGGCAAAGCAGACCCTCCAAGAGAAGCTCAGGCCCTCTCCAAGACCTCGGAGGAGCACGCCTGGGGCCAAGCAGACCCTCCAGAGAAGGCCAGGGTTTCCGCAGAACCTGTCAAGGGCACACGTAGGGAGAAGCAGACCCTCCAGAAAAGCCCAGGGTTTCTGCAGAACCTCTCAGGGGCACACACAGGGCCAAGCAGACCCTCCAGAAAAGCCCAGGGTTTCTGCAGAACCTGTCAAGGGCACACGTAGGGAGAAGCAGACCCTCCAGAAAAGGCCAGGGCCTCTCACAGCCCTCTCAGGGGCACGCATGGGGCCAAGCAGACCCTTCAGGGAAGCGGCAGAGTTTTCCAGAACCACTCATGGGCACACGTAGGGCCAAGCAGACCCTCCAGAGGAGCCCAGGGCCTCTCACAGCCCTAGCAGGGGCATGCGTGGGGCCAAGCAGACCCTCCAGAGAAGCTCTGCATTGCTCCAAGCCCTCTCGACGTCGCGCATGGGGCCAAGCAGCCCTCCAGAGAAGCCCAGGGTTTCTGCAGAACCTGTCAAGGGCACACGTAGGGAGAAGCAGACCCTCCAGAAAAGGCCACAGGGCCTCTCACAACCCTCTCAGGGGCCCGCACGGGGCCAAGCAGACCCTCCAGAGAAGCCCGTGATTTCTCACAGCCTTTATAGGTGTACGTGTGGGGCCAAGCAGACCCTCCAGAGAAGCCCGTGGTTTCTCACAGCCCTCGCAGGGGCACACGTGGGGGCAAGTAAACTCTCCAGAGAAGTCCATGGTCTCTCACAGCCCTCATAGTGGCAAGCATGGGGCCAAGCAGACCCTCCAGAAAAGCCCAGAATCTCTCCAAACCCTGTCAGGTGCACACATAGGGCCAAGCAGACCCTCCAGAGAAGACCAGGGTTTCACAAATCCCTCGCAGGGGCACACGTAGGGCCAAGCAGACGTTCCAAAGAAGCTCAGGGCCTCTCACAGCCCTCGCAGGTCACCTGCAAGGTTCTATAGGGACGCCGCAAGGGTCTGGGGAGAAGCCTGGCTCCACAGGGCCATGTGCGGGCCCTGCTGGGGTCTTGTGGGGGCCTGTGGGACAGCAGGGCTCCCCAGGGGTGCAAGTGGGATCCAATGCGGTCCCTCCATCCGTCTGGGTGGCAGCAGGGCTCCACGGCTCCTCGTGCGGGGCTGGCGGAGTAGGTCTCCTACGGGTGCCTGAAGGGTGACAGGGAGGTGGCGGTACGGCGGAGAAGAGCTCAAACAGCACGTGAAGTTCCACAGTCTCTTTATCAATGGCGGGGAGACACGCGGGCCGGCTGCGCTCGGGGCTCTACTTGCGCCCTGCAGGATGCGCGTTTCCTTCCTGGGTCGCAGTCCAAAGCGCCACCGCACGTGGCTGCTGCTTGCGGCTTCACAGCCAGCACGCCCACGGGAGCCGCGGGCCGTGGCCCTCCCGTCCGCTTCCCCATGAAACGGGAGTGCTGGGGAGTGCGGGCGCCCATCCAGGCCGGGATCTGGAGAGGGCTGGGCAACGCAGGGTGCGGTGGTGTGTCCTGCACGGCCCTGGGCTGCTGGCAAGCGGGCAGCTCCAGCTGCTCAGGTGGAGCCAGCGTGCAGAGCACCCCGGGCTCAGCTCTGCACACAGCTCCGGCAGCACAGCCAGCCATCTCCCAGGGTACGGGTCATCCTCCTCCATGCGCTCCGGAACCGGTAGCGCAGCGCTCGCAGGCTGAATCCGGAGGGAGGCTCTTCCACCGCAGTGCCCAGCATCCGCAGGGTTTGAAGCGCCAGGGAAGAGACCGAGGGGCTGCTGTCGTTCGCCTTGCCTTGAAGGGCTGGGACGAAAAGGAACGGAGCCGAGGTCAGAGCCCGGATCTGCGGGGACCTAAGGAGCCCCTCCAGCCAGGGCCACCCCCGCCCCCGCAGCTCTTGCCAAGACCAGCAGGGAGGCAGGGGCACCGGCGTCGGCCAGGGCCAGCAGGGAGGCAGGGGCACCGGCATCGGCCAGAAGGGGCTGCCCACCGCTGCCCCACGTGCCCCTGCAATCTCCCCCGGCTCTGTCCACGCCACCCCTCACCCGCGCAGGGAGCAGAGCCCTCCCCGGCCGGGGCAGGGATTTGAGCTCCCTACCCAGGGTCTTTCCTCCTCCCTGCCAGCCCCCACTCACCCTCGTAGATGACCTGCAGCTTCTCCTGGTGCCCATCCCTCAGCCGCTGCCCAGCGAGCCCTAGGCACACGCAGCCCATCACAGATCCCGCTGGCCTGCCCGCCCCACCGGCCCAGCTCCCCCCCACCGGCCCCACAGGCCTGGCCACGCGCCCTCCTCCCCTTGGGCAAGGCTGACCCCAGGGCGGTCCCCTGAGCGTGGAGCCCAGGAAGGCTGCCAGGGACCCGATGAGGCTCCCGCCAGCCCCCCCTGCGTGGGCAGGAGTGGGAGAGGGCGGCAGGAAGCCCCGTGGACGCCCAGCCCCGCATCGGGCAGCCGGGGCTCTGCAGCCGCCCGGCGGATTCGTCAGCAGCCGTGGCTGGGGCTAAGCCACCGGCGGGCAGGGAGGGACCCTCGGCGGGCTCGTGGCTCACCAAGGAACCTGACGGCTGCGTCGCGCAAGGGTTCCTGTGGGCTCTGCAGGTACGGCAGGCTCTGGTCCAGGTACTCCTCCGCTCTGCTGCTGTTCTCCGCCGGCTGGTGAGAGCACCAGGGGACAGGGTTGGCGCAGAGCCTCCCCTGAGGCCCAGGCTGGCCTCCCCGACCTTCCCGTGCCCGGACACCCACGATGTCCGCCACCAGTGGGCTGGTGCTGGGCTTTGGAGGGAGCAGAGGACAGGGTGCTCCCCAGGGTGCTGCGGTGCCACCCTGCCGCCAAGGCTCAGCGGGGCACCCCTGGGCTCTGGGGGGGGAAAGGGAGCCTGTGTGCGGTGCAGGCAAGCGGCGCAGGGGCACGGCTGCCAGCAGCGCAGGGGCACGGCTGCCAGCCCCACGTGCTGGGCACCGGGGGAGAGGGGCTTCTCCAGGCTGGCTGTGGGGCTTCGGGGCCGTCCTTACCAGGCACTCAGCAACCCTCCAGGTCTGCTCCGTCTCCAGCAGCTTCCGGAGCTGCCTCCGCTTCAGGAGCTTGGCAGCTCCAAGGAGGGCTTCCCGAGAGGCCTGCAGAGCACCAGAGACTGGGAGATGGCACTGCCGCCCAGGGGCCAGGACCTGGCGGTCCCTGGGCAGAGCGAGAGCGGGGGGCTGGCAAGGGGTGGGGGTCCACACCCTGGCCTTAGACACCTGCAGCACGCTGGGAAGCCCACGGGGGCTCCGGGGCGTAGGTCTTTGTGGCTGCGCACTGCTGCCAAGCTCTGCTGCGTCAGGCAGGGCAGGGGTAGGAAGAGCCCCTGCCCGCCTTCTCAGCTGCTGCCAGCTCTGCGGCCGCAGGCAGGGAGGGGCTCTGAGCCCTCCCCAGGGACTCCGGAGGTTGGGCCCCGACTGAGGCACATTCCAAGCGCTTGGAAATGCCCACCTGAGCTACGCTGTGGTCCTCGTCGTGCAGGTGGAAGAACAGGGGCGTCAGGCTCCTCCGCACCTCCTTGCTCATCTGCTTCGCGTGGGTGCCGACTGCGACCTCCACCGCATCTCTGCAGAGGAGGATGGAGTGCTCGCGCACGGAGCTGGACTCCTAGGAGGAGAGAAGGAGGAGGGGAGGACCTCAGTCCTGGCTCCTCCAAGCCCACGGTGAGGAGACGAACGCTTGTGGCCCTCCCTCTGCGGCGAGGAGAGGAACTCGCAGGCCGGCGGGCACGTGCGGAGAGGGACGCACCGGCCCCGGGCCGCGCACACGAGCCCCCCTCCCCGCAGGCATGCTAACCGAGCCTCTGCTCTCCCGCCGCCTTACATTTTCAAAGAGCGGCAGGAGCGCCGCCAGCAGCTGCAGAGCGATGGGGACAGCCGTCTGCCTGTCCACCAGGCCGAGCGTGTTCCTGAGGACAGTCAGGGCCGCCGTCCTGATGCCGCAGTCGTCGTCCTGCAGTCGCTGCGTGACCTCTGGCAGCAGGCCTTGCAGAGTCGTCGCCTACGCCAAACAGGCGATCTCATTTTGTGGCCGCAAAATGAAACCGCGCTGGCAAACCCGCTCTGCGTGTAGAGGGTGCGGCGCCGGTCGGGCAGACGTCCGTGTACGGCGCAGCCCGGGGCCTGGCCTGAAGCGCTCGGGGGCCGCCCGACGGGGGACGGGGGACGGGGGACGAGGGGGCAGCGGCCACCCTTCCTGCCGCTCCCACCGCTCCCGCCGCTCCCGCTTCCCGGCACAGCCCGAGCAAGCTGCTGCACACACCACCACCCGCAGCCCAGCCCCAGGCGGAGACCCTCGCTGTGCCCGGCTGCCCCTGCTCACCTTCTCGGGTCTCCCAGACAGCATGGCGAGGCCCGTGACTGCCATCCTGCGCAGCACCAAGCTCTCGCTCCACAGGTGGAACTGGGGGATGTGCAGGGCGTCGCCATCGACACGCTCAAAGTCGTCGTCGTCCAGGAGCTGAAACGCACCAGGCAGCGGAGTGAGAGCCTGGCACGGCCAGCAGCAGAGCTCCCGGGTGGCTTGGGGCAAGGCACCAGGGCTAGTCACAGCCCAGACGGGAGGCAGGAGGGCCCGCAGAGAGCCCTCACCGCCTTGCCTCCGCCCTCTGCCTCATGCCCGCAGCCCAGCTTCCCCCCGCCTGCCCTCAGAGAGGCAGCGCTCGCCACCAGGCCCACCTCGATGAAGACGGCCATGGTGCCGATGTCCTGGCAGGCCCAGAGGCCTCGGAGCACCTGTGCGGACAGGGAGGCGCAGCAGGCCAGTGCTTCACGCCGCAGCACCCTGGCCGGGGGGAAGAAAGGCATTGGCGGCAGCCAGCTGGGCAGGCAAACCTCTCTGGGACTGTGCCGCCAGCCCCAGCCATTCCCCCCCAGGCCAGGCCAGGCCAGGCCAGGCCAGACGGGGCAAGGCTGCCTTCGTGCCTTGCCTTGGCTGCTTGTGCCCCACCGCCCGAGAGGAGGGCGATTGTTGCGGGGGGGTCCTTCAGCCTGAGGGTAGAAATGCCGGGGGAGATGAGGACAACCGAGAAGGCTCTCACCTGGTCAGCACGGCGATACCAGTGGGGTAGGTCTCAGGGCTCAGAAGCGCGTCCCAGGCGCCCTGCCTCCCGACGTCTTCGGCCAGGGAGGCGCCGCCCAGGCAGTGGAACAGGGCTCGCATGGTGCTCACCGTGCTCCTGCACGCAGAGCAAACCACGGTCACCCGTGGAGCCCCGGCCCCAGCTCTGGGCCCGGGGCAGAGACCAGGGAGCGGGGACAGAGCACCTGATGGGGCGGACTGGAGGATGGCTGGCCTCCCTGCTCCGGCTGCCAGCGGTGCAGCAGCCCCGCCCCGGGCTCTTCAAGCTGAGGGAGGTCTGGAGGACCACGGCCATGAAGAGCTCGTCGACAAGTGCACGCACGCAGTCTCGGCTGGAGGGCACCAGGAAGATCTCGTGCATGGCACCAGCTACCTACGGAAAACAACCAGGGAGCGCTCTCGCCGCAGAGATGTCCCGCGGCACTGCCTGGGGCTGGGGGCCTCAGGCGCTGCCCTGAGCTGAGGGAGATGGATGCCAGGGCAGAGCCCGGAGGCCAGCCGTGGGGGGCTCTCGGGGCTCGGCTCCCTTTTGTAGCGCGGGCACGCAAGCCGAGCCTTCATGCTCCATAGGGAAGGGCCCAGACGGCCCCACGGGCCCTGCTGGCTGCCCGGGGCTCCCCCTCCCCAGCGCCACAGCCTGCTCTGCCCAGGCAGCCCCCCCGCCCCGGGCTTCCCGGCGGCCGAGCAGGCAGGTGGCGGCGGCGAGGAGGGAGGAGAGCCGCCGAGGGCAGCAGAGGCAGGGGCAGGCTGCCTGCCTGTGCGCTGCGGGGCCGAGCAGCACGTGCTGCCCTGCCCGGCTGTGGCCCCGAGGCCCCTGGCCCAGGCGCCCCTGGGGAGGTCCGGGCTTGGGGGCAGGTGGAGAGAGGGGGACAGGCTGGAGAGGGGCACGCAGCCCCGGGCGGGGGGAGCAGGCCTCATCCAGACACTCACAGCCAGGAAAGGCCAGCGGCTGCATTCTCCCGTGTGGCCGCGCTGGCTGGCGTCTTCCTGCTGGAGCAGCAGCCTCCTCAGCACGCTCTCCACCAGGCAGGGCTCAGAGGCCAACATCCTCCACATGGCCCTGGCAGTGCTGCAGAGACCGAGCGCGCCGTCAGGGGGGCCGCCTCGGCCACCCGCCCTTCTGCCCGGGCAGGCCCCAGAGGTCCTGAGCTGCCCCCGAGGCTGACGGGCCACCTACCTGTCACAGTGCGGGGAAGCCCGCAGCAGGCCGGCGGTCACCTTCCAAGGGTTCAGGTGGGCCACCTGGACGAGGGTCGTCCTCAGGATGTCCTGGAGCGGCTTCTCGCTGAGGTGCACCAGCTGCACGTGGATGGTCTGCGTGATCTCTTCCACCTGGCGGAGGCAGTGGGGTGCAGCAGGGTGGCGCGCAGCCATGGGCCCAGCTGCCACCCAGAACCGCTTCCCTCCCGTCGCTCCTTGCTGGCCGCAGAGGCCGCCCGCCCGCCTGCCCGCCCGCCCGTCAGGCGCTCCCGAGCCCGGGACTTGGGGCGGGGGAAACGGCCCCCGCAGGGCACGCGCACAGGGCGACCCGGCCGCACGCTGCCTACCTCCACCAGCTCCGAGCACGAGTGTCTCAAGACCACCTCCAGCACGTTGGCAACCGTCTGGGTGTCAGAGACCCTGGGGTGCCCCAAGTTGCTCAAGACCGTCAGGAGGAAGTCGCTCCTCTCCTTCGGGAGGAGGAAGCTCCCAAACACCTGAGGGAGGGAGGGAGGGAGGGAGGGAAGAGGTGTCGCAGTGAGTGCCCTGCTGGCGGGGCACGGCTGAGCAGCGGGGGTGGCTGTGGAGCGAGGAAGCGGGGGCGGCGCTGGCCTCCTGCCCCAGGACAAGGGCCAGCAGCAGGGGCTGCTCCGGAGGGATTGCAGCCATGGGGTGTGTGGAGAGGAGAGGGAGCTGCCCTGTGGGCCGAAGGAGGGGCATGGGGGGGCGAGGTCACGGTGCGCTAGCTCTGCTGGCCACCAGAGCTCGCGGTGGCCGGGGCAGCTGGAGCTGCTGCACTGATGCTGGGTTAAAGCCTCAGGAAAGCTCCTCCCTGCGGAGAGGCGGTGGGACCCCACAGCCCGATCGGCGGGAGGCCGTGCCGTTCCCCGCGACGGCTGACGCAGCGGTTCGCCCGAGCAAGGAGAGAAGCGCGGGAGAAGCTCGTTACCGTCGTCTCGTCAGCGGGCTCCTTGGGCCAAAAAGTGCTAGCGCTTTCCCATTGCATCAGTAGCTCTCAATCCTCCCGTGCTGCCTGTCAGCCTGGGCAGGAGGGGAAACGCACGGTGAGCTGGAGGCAGCAGGCGAGGGTGCGAGGGAGAGCTCTGCGCCTGGCTCTCCGTTCCGTGGGGAGCCAGACACGTGGCAGTGTGCCCGCTTCCAGGGGGAGGAGGGGAAACCCTCCCTCTTAGGCTGCAGAAGGGCACGAGAGCTGGGTCTGGCTGCCTGCTCGGGAGGAGGAGAGAAGCCCGGGAGGCTGCTGCCGCAGGCTCTCCAGCCCAAGGGTTCTCGGGACGGGCCCCAAGCCGCCCCTCCGAGGTGGGCTGCCTGGGCCCTGGGCTTGGCGCAGCACGGCTGCTCCCCTGCTCCAGCCTCGCAGGAGTTTGCCGCTCCTTCCTCTAGCAGAGGAGGGGGGCTGAGGCGGTGCGGCGCCTCGCCTGGGCCCGTGTGGCTGGAAGGCCCCAGCATCTCTCACCCTGTTGCAGCAGAATGAAGCTGTGCAAGGCACCGAGCGCCTCCGCAGCCACGCAGCTGATCTCCTGGTCCTCCTCGGTACAGCACAGAGTGACGTGCCCCATCAGCTGCCCCAGGATTTCCACAGGCTCCTCTTTGAAAAGGAAGAAGTCGCTTTTTCTGAAGGGCACGGCCTGTGGGAGAGAGGAAGGAGCGGTAGCAGGGCCAAGCTGCGGCCGATGGGACGAAAGCCCTCGCCTCCGTGAGCGGGCCCCGGGCCGAGTGCCGTGTGAGCCAGAGCTCTGGAGGGCTCTGCCCTGCGCTGCGCCCCGCGGAGGCACGGCCTGCAGCAGCTGTGGCAGGGCAAGGAGCGTGCTGCCTCCCCACGCAGGGAGCCCTGGAAGGGTTTTGCCTTCCCTCCCCGTGAGCCCGTGGGACTGGGGTGCCTGCTGGAGGCTTGAGACTCTGGCTCTGATGGTCCTCCACACCCCCATTCAGCTGCGGGAGCCCTCCTTCCCCACCTGCGGGACTCCCCACCTCCGCAAAAGGGTGCAGCCACACGCCCTCTCCTCCTGCCGGGTCCTTCTGGCAGGCTGTCTCAAGGCCTGGCACCATCCTTCCCGGGAAGGGAAGGGGAGGCAAGGCGAGGCAAGGCAAGGCAAGGGAAGGCAAGGCAAGGGAAGGGAACACAAGGGAACGCAAGGCAAGAGAAGGCAAGGGAAGGGAAGGCAAGGGAAGGGAAGGCAAGGGAAGGCAAGGCAAGGCAAGGCAAGGCAAGACAAGGCAAGGGAGCGCCTGCGGGGCTGCAGCAGGAGCCCCGGGGCCAGGGGGCCGGGAGCGGGCAGTGGCAGTGGGGAGGGGAAGGGCCTGAGCGCCCCGCAGGCCTTCCACGCTGAAGCAGCTGGGCAGCAGCCCAGGGGAAGGAGGGCTGCCGGAGCTGGGCCTGCAAAACGCTCCCACGGCCCGGGACGGAGCTGGCTCCCGAGAGAAAAGGCACGGGAGAGAGCAGCTCCCAGGGAGAGGGGCAAAGAGGCTGGCACACGGCTGAGCCTTACCGAATGCCCTGCCCTGCGGCCAGGCTTCCCTCGCAGGCAGCCCAGAGCTACCGGCTACTCTGGGGCACCGGGGAGGGGCGAGGGGTGCCAAGAGGTGGCCTGCGCCACAGGCCCCTTACCTCCAGCATCAAAGAGGACATCCAGATCTGGCTCAGGCGGACAACCCTCCTCACAGCCCTCTGGCGCCTAGCCACTTCCTGGGACGCCATGAAGGGCAGTAGGACCTGAGAAGGGAAAAGCTGTTGGCCTTGGGAAACGATGGCGGCTCCTGGAGCGGTGGCTCTGCCAAGCACCTGGCGGGGCTTCGGCAACGTGCTGCCAAGGCTTCCCCCGGGCAGGAGGAAGGCCTGGAACGCGGCCCAGCCGCCTCGCCACCTCAGGGACCGCTGCCGACCGTTGGTGACCTGCTGCGCTCAGGGAGGCAGCCGGATCCCCAGCCGCCTCTGTCCCCTTCCACGCGCTACCCCAAAAATAGCCGCGTGTCCCTTCTCCGGGAGGACGGGAACCTGCAGGGGGGCCTGCGCCAGGGAGGCCGGGCCACGGCCCCTGGGGAGGCCAGAAGAAGAGAGCTTCAGGGCCGGGCTCCCCTTGCACCGCGGCCACGTCCCAGCAGACCTCCAGCCTGCTGCCGTCTGGGGAGGAGAGCGTGAAGGGGGTGGGCAGCAAGGGCAGTGGCTCGGCGGTGCCAGCTGCCGGAGCAGGGGGCCTGGGAAGGACGCTCAAGACTCTTTCCGCTGCTTTGGCTCGGGGCTGGGGCACGCACGCTCCAGAAGGTCGCGTCGCTGCAGGGTAAGGCAAGCGAGAGAGCCCGCGAGCTCTGCTCTCGGCAAGCGCCTGACCTGCAGGATCCTCTCCGCTGTCACCTCGCTGGAGCTCAGCCAAGCGCCGTACGTCAGCACCTCCAGCACGCTGTCCAGAGTTCTCAGGATCTGTGAGGGGGCACAGCGGGTGAGGTGCTTGCACTGGCCCTTCTTCCTTGCAGGAAGCTGGCTCGAGTTGCTTGCAGCTGAAGCGGGCCTCAGCTGCCCGCCCTCTGATGCCCGGGAGAGGCCTCTGGGTCTCCCTGCTCTTCCTTCTTCTCCTGTCGTCTTCCAGCAGCCAAAGCCAACTCAGAAGACGAGCACAGGGACTGACCGGCGGGCTCTCCGTAGCTCAGCCCACGCTCACCTCAGCATCGAGCGAAGCACGTTCGCTGTCCGTCTGCTGCGCTGGAGGAAGATGGCAGATGCTGTGGATGCAGGGGCCGAGGTGCTGTGCCAGCAGGCCTTCCGTCTCTTCGCTGCAAGGAGAGAAGGTGCCGGGTGGACGCCGAGGCTTCCACGTCCGGCAAGGTGGCCGCAGCCATCGGGGCTGGCAGTCCCCAGGGTGGTACCCGTACGAGGCGGGGAAGGGACGTGTGGAGGCAATCTCCTCCCTCCCCTCTGCCGCTAAGCCGGGGACAGAGGGCAGTCCCGGCCGGCGGAGCCCGAACGCAGCCTCTCAAGCCGAGAGGCACCAGGGAGCCCCGGAGCACCCTCCGCCCTCCCACCTGGCCCACCGACGGGCCGAGCGCGAGGGAGAGCGCCGGCCCCAAGACAGTGCCGCCGGGGTCCTGCCAGGAGAGGGGATGCCTGGTGCCATCGGGCCCACGCCGTGGGGAGGCCCTGGCCCGGCCAGAGTCTGGGGTAGGTACCTCACGGCAGCGACGGCAAGCCCGGCTTGCTGCCACATCACGGCGTCTGTGCTGCGAGGGGCCTCCTTTCGCCGTAGCACCTGGGGAGGGAGAGCACGGCCGGGATGGGGCACGGGAGCTGCCGGTGCCCGGCCCCAGTCCGCAGCCGGCACCGGCACCCGGAGCGGTGGCCCCGTGGCAGGCAGGGCTGTCGCCACGGAGGCCTGTCTCGCCCTCTCCCTGTGCCCAGATGCCCGAGTGCTGGCTGCCCTTAGCGCCGGGCCGGTGCTCGGCCAGCTTTGCCCCCCTCCCTCAGCCCCACGGGGCGCTCCCTCACCTCTATTTTCTTCAGCAGCTCACGTGCTGCCGAGGAACTGGGCCGGTACCTGCCCTGCAGCCAGGCTCCGCAGAGCGTGCGGATGGCGGCCAGAAACCTCCGCTTCGAGGCCTCTTCCTGACAGCGAGGGAGAAGAGAGACAGAGAGGGAGGGTGAGGGGGCAGAAGCACGGCCAGCAGGAGCAGGGGCTCAAGGGGCTGCAGGGATGGCGGCGGGGGCCGGCAGGGGAGCAGCTCTGCCCGGCCAGCAGCCCTCCGAGAGCCCGCGCGCAGGCAGCAGGCACGGCAGCACCCAGCTGGGAGCTGCCGGCAGAGCCTCGCTGCTGACAAAGTCTGCAGTTACCCTGCCGGTGCTGTGGAGAAAGGCCAAGAAGCAGTCGAGGGCTTCCTTCTCCTCGCCCTCCAGCTGGCAGCAGGAGGCGGTAGCAGCTGCACCTGATGAAGAACAAGAGCGGGGAGAGCTGTAGGCAGGGGCAGGAGGCAGAGGGAAGAGAGCGGCTCTCTCTCCGGCCCTGCGCCCGCTGCCCTGCACGCAGCGAGACTCGGCCCAGGGTGCCGATGCCCCTGGCGTCTCCCCCAGGACGCCGCTAGCAGCAGGGCAGGACGTAGCAGGTCACTAACCGTTTCCTCCTGGATTAAGGGGGGTATGTTCTGCTCTTCATCCTTACCTTCCAGCTCAGGGGGTGGAGTGCCCTGGGGATAACTGGTCTCCCTATTAAAGGCTGAGGCAAAGAAGGCATTAAGTACCTCGGCCTTTTCCTCATCTCTGGTGGCTACATTCCCTTCTGTGTCCATTAAAGGAAAGATATTCTCCTTGGGATTCTTTTTACTGTTAACATATTTGTAAAAACATTTTTTGTTGTCCCTTACAATAGTGGCCAGACTTAGTTCTAGCTGAGCTTTTGCCTTTCTAATTTTCTCTCTGTATGATCTAACAAGATCCCTGTACTCCTCCCGAGTTGCCCGCCCTTTCCTCCAGAGATGATAAACTCTCCTCTTTTTCCTGACTCCTAGCACAAGCTCCCCGTTCAGCCAGGCCGGTCGTTTTCCTCGGCGGTTCGACTTGCGGCGCATGGGAATAGCCTGGTCCCGAGCCATTAAGATTTCCTTCTTAAAGAATGTCCATCCCTCCTGGACCCCTTTGCCCTTCAGGACCGTCTCCCAAGGGACTCTCTCAACCAGTGCCTCGAAGAGGCCAAAGTTTGCCCTCCGGAAGTCCATAGTGGTGGTTTTGCTGACCACCTTCCTTGCCTCACCAAGAATTGAAAATTCTATCATTTCATGGTCGCTAAGCCCAAGACGGCCTCCGACCATCACACCTCCCACCAGTCCTTCCCTGTTCGTAAACAAGAGATCTAGCACGGCTCCTCCCCTGGTTGGCTCACCTACCAGCTGTGTCAGGAAGTTATCTTCCACACACTCCAGGAACCTCCTGGATTGTTTACTCACTGCTGTGTTGTATTTCCAGCAGATGTCTGGAAAGTTAAAGTCCCCCACGAGGACAAGGGCACGCGATTCTGAGACTACTGCCAGCCGCTTGTAGAACGATTCATCGGTCTCTTCCACCTGGTCAGGTGGTCTATGACAGACTCCCAGCACAATATCGGCCTTATTGGCTTTCCCTCTCATCCTCACCCATAAGCACTCCACCTTGTCATCAGAATCGTGTAGCTCTGTACAGTCAAAACATTCCCTAACATAGAGAGCCACCCCACCACCTCTTCTACCTTGCCTATCCCTTCTGAAGAGCTTGTAGCCATCCATTGCAGCACTCCAGTCATGGGAGTCGTCCCACCATGTTTCCGTGATGGCGACCAAGTCATATCTATCCTGCTGCACGATGGCTTCCAGCTCCTCCTGTTTATTGCCCATGCTGCGTGCGTTGGCATAGATGCATTTGAGCTGGGTTATCGAATCCACCCCTAACATCGGCACGCTGCCCCCAGGCTCATCTCTGGTGCACCTCGTTTTATCCCTTCCCCCCTTCGAACCTAGTTGAAAGTCCTCTCTGTGAGCCCTGCCATCTCACGAGCGAGGATTCTTTTACCCCTTTGAGACAGCTGGAAACCATCTGTCGCTAGCAAGCCCGGTGCCGTGTAAACCTCCCCATGATCAAAAAACCCCAAATTCCACCGATGGCACCAGCCTCTGAGCCACATATTAACCGGGTGTGTTTTCCTGTTCCTTTCAGTGTATTTCCCCGCCCCTGAAGGGACTGAGGAAAACACCCCCTGTGCTCCCGATCCTTCCACTAATCGTCCCAGTGCCCTGAAGTCCCTTTTGATTGCCTTTGGATTTCTCTCTGCAGTCTCATCACTGCCAACCTGCACAACCAGCAATGGGCAATAATCAGAGGTCCGAACCAGACCTGGGAGTTCCCTGGTAATGTCTTTTGCCCGGGCCCCAGGGAGGCAGCAGACTTCCCTGTGGGACGGGTCAGGTCTGCATATTGGGCCCTCTGTCCCCCTCAGAAGGGAGTCGCCTATGACAATTACCCTCCTTTTTCTTTTTTCAGAGGATGTGAGAATGCGTGGGGCTGCTCGACTGGGCCTAGGCACCTCCCTAGAGAGGCCTTCATCTACACCCTGATCTTCACTGGCCTGGTCCTCGAGTTCCAGAGCCCCATACCTGTTGTGCAGGGGCAACTGGGAAGGTGAGGGAGACCGGGAGGAGATTCGCCGGCCTCCCCGAGCAGGGACCTGGCTCCATCCCCCTCCATCTCTCAGGTCCCCTCCTGCCTGGTGGCAGGAGGGCAGGGGAACCTCCGCTTCTTGCGGAGCCTCCATCTGCTGCCTCTGCCTCAGGGATGGTAGGGTGTGGGCCCACCAATCTATCTCCCTCTCACGCTCCCTGATACTCCTCAACCTTTCCACTTCCTCCTTCAGCTCTGCCACCAGGCTGAGCAGATCGTTCACCCGGTCACACCTCACACGAGAGGCGTCCCCGCTGCCCTCCGTCAGCAGTGACAGACTCAGGCACTCCCTGCAGCCAGAGACCTGGACAGCTGCGTGTTGACACGGGACCTCTGTCTGCGTCGCCACATTTTTCCTCCCAATGGCTTTCCCCCGAGTGGCAACCATACCTGGGTCTCCCTCCGGGCCGACGCCCACCACTTGAGTAGCCTGCTCGAGCTGGGACGAGGAAGACGGGGGCTGCGCCCGGCCTGCGCCAACGGCCTGCGCCAACGGCCTGCGCCACAACCTGGTCGCCGGCGCTCCTCAGGGCCGTTCAAGTCTCCCGCGGTTGCCGCTGGCAACGCCCACGCCGCCTCAGCCTCTCTCGCAGAGAGCCGCCGGCTGCGGCCGGGTCCCTCCGCTCTTCCCCGGCGCTCCTGGGCCTCGGGAACCGCCCAGCCCGCCTCCGTCTAGCGCTTAGCCGCTGAATTACCGTTGCCTCTGCTGGCCTCGCCGCTGACTCTCACAGCCTCGGAGGGGCACGCGTGGGGCCAAGCAGACCCTCCAGAGAAGGCCAGGGCCTCTCACAGCCCTCGCAGGGATAAAGCTTGAGCGAAGCAGATCCTCCAAAAAGCCCAGGGCCGGTGCAGCCCCTCTCAGGGGCACGCGTGGGGCCAGCAGACCCTCCAGAGATGCCCTGCATTTCACCAAGCCCTGTCAAAGGCACACGTAGGGAGAAGCAGACCCTCCAGAAAAGGGCAGGGCCTCTCACAGCCCTTTCAGGGACATGCTTGGGGCCAAGCAGACCCTCCAGAGAAGCCAGCGCCTCTCACAGCCCTCGGAGGGGCACGCATGGGGCAAAGCAGACCCTCCAGAGAAGCCCAGGGATTCTGCAGAACCTCTCACGGGCAGACATAGGGCCAAGCAGACCCTCCAAGAGAAGCTCAGGCCCTCTCCAAGACCTCAGAGGGGCACGCGTGGGGCCAAGGAGACCCTCCAGAGAAGCGCAGGGTTTCTCAAATCCCTCACAGAGGCACACGTAGGACCAAGCAGACCGTCCAGAGAAGCTCTGCATTGCTTCAGGCCCTCTCAGGGGCACGCATGGGGCCAAGCAGACCCTCCAGAGAAGCCCAGGGCCTCTCACAGCCCTCACAGGGGCACACGATGGGGCCAAGGAGACCCTCCAGAGAAGCGCAGGGTTTCTCATATCTCTCGCAGAGGCACACGTGGGGAAAAGCAGACCCTCCACAGAAGGCCAGGGCCTCTCACAGGCCTCGGAGGGGCACATGTGGGGCCAAGCAGACCCTCCAGAGAAGCCCAGGATCTCTCAAAACCCTGTCAGGGGCACACGTAGGGAGAAGCAGACCCTCCAAGAGAAGCTCAGGCCCTGTCCAAGACCTCGAAGGGGCACACGTGGTGCCAAGCAGACACTCCACGGAAGCGCAGGTCCTTTCCAAGACCTCTCAAGGGCAAACGTGGTTCCAAGCAGACCCTCCAGAGAAGCCCAGGATTTCTCCTAACCCTGTCAGGGGCACAAGTAGGGAAAAGGAGACCCTTCACAGAAGGCCAGGGCCCCTCACAGCCCTCGGAGGGGCACGCGTGCGGCAAAGCAGACCCTCCAGAGAAGCCCAGGATCTCTCAAAACCCTGTCAGGGGCACACGTAGACAGAAGCAGACCCTCCAGAAAAGGCCGGGGCCTCTCACAGCCCTCGGAGGGGTATACATTGGGCAAAGCAGACCCTCCAGAGAAGCCCAGGGCCTCTCACAGCCCTTGCACGAGCACATGTGGGGCCAAGCAGACACTCCAGGGAAGCCCAGGGTTTCTCACAGCCCTCTCAGGGGCACGCATGGGGCCAAGCAGACCCTCCAGAGAAGGCCATGTTTTCTGAAATCCCTCGCTCAGTCACGCATGGGGCCAAGCAGACCCTACAAGAGAAGTCCAGGGCCTGTTACAGCCCTCTCAACTGCACGCATGGGGCCAAGTAGACCCTCCAGAGAAGCCCAGGGCCTCTCAAATCCCTCACAGAGGCATACGTGGGGCCAAGTAGACCCTCCAGAGAAGCCCAGGGTTCTCAAATCCCTCGTATGGGTACGCCTGGGACCAAACAGACGTTCCAGAGAAGCTCAGGGCCTCTCCCTGCCCTTGCAGGGGCACACATGGGGCCAAGCAGACCCTCCAGAGGAGCCCAGGGCCTCTCAAAGCCCTGGCAGGGATAAATCTTGAGCGAAGCAGATCCTCCAAAAACCCAGGGCCTGTGCAGCCCCACTCAGGGGCACGCATGGGGCCAAGCAGACCCTCCAGAGAAGCCCAGGGTTTCTGCAGAACCTGTCAAGGGCACACATAGGGAGAAGCAGACGCTCCAGAAAAGGGCAGGGCCTCTCACAGCCCTTTCAGGGACATGCTTGGGGCCAAGCAGACCCTCCAGAGAATCCCAGGGCCTCTCACAGCCCTCGCAGGGGCACTCGTAGGGCCAAGCAGACCCTCCAGAGAAGCCCAGGGATTCTGCAGAACCTCTCATGGGCAGACATAGGGCCAAGCAGACCCTCCAAGAGAAGTTCAGGCCCTCTCCAAGACCTCAGAGGGGCATGCGTGGGGCCAAGCAGACCCTCCAGAGAAAGCCAGGGCCTCTCACAGCCCTGGCAGGGATAAATCTTGAGCGAAGCAGACCCTCCAAAAAACCCAGGGCCTGTGCAGCCCCTCTCAGGGGCATGCGTGGGGCCAAGCAGACCCTCGACAGAAGCCCAGGGTTTCTCCAGAACCTCTCAGGGGCACACATAGGGCCAAGCAGACCTTCCAGGAAAGCCCAGGGTTTCTGCAGAACCTGTCAAGGGCACACGTAGGGAGAAGCATACCCTCCACAGAAGGCCAGGGCCTCTCACAGGCCTCGGAGGGGCACATGTGGGGCAAAGCAGACCCTCCAGAGAAGCCCAAGGTTTCTCACAGGCCTCGGAGGGGCACATGTGGGGCAAAGCAGACCCTCCAGAGAAGCCCAAGGTTTCTCACAGCCCTCTCAGGGGCCCGCATGGGGCCAAGCAGACCCTCCAGAGAGGACCAGAGCCTCTCCCAGCCCTCAGAGGGGCACTCGTAGGGCCAAGCAGACACTCGAGAGAAGCCCGTGGTTTCTCACAGCCTTTATAGGTGTACGTGTTGGGCCAAGCAGACCATTGAGAGAAGCCCGTGGTTTCTCACAGCCTTTATAGGTGTACGTGTGGGGCCAAGCAGACCCTCCAGAGAAGCCCATGGTTTCTCACAGCCTTTATAGGTGTACGCGTGGGGCCAAGCAGACCCTCCAGAAAAGCCCAGGGTTTCTCACAGCCTTTATAGGTGTACGCGTGGGGCCAAGCAGACCCTCGAGAGAAGCCCGTGGTTTCTCACAGCCTTTATAGGTGTACATGTGGGCCAAGCAGACCCTCCAGAGAAGCCCGTGGTTTCTCACAGCCTTTATAGGTGTACGTGTGGGGCCAAGCAGACCCTCCAGAGCAGCCTATGGTTTCTCCGAACCTACTCAGGGCTACACGTAGGGCCAAGCAGACCCTCCAGAGAAGTCTGTGGTTTCTCACAGCCTTTACAGGTGTACGCGTGCGGCCAAGCAGACCCTCCAGAAAGGGCCAGAGCCTCTCACAGCCCTTGCAGGGATAAATCTTGAGCAAAGCAGATCCTCCAAAAGTCCCAGGGCCTGTGCAGCACCTCTCAGGGGCACGCGTGGCGCCAAGCAGACCCTCCAGAAAAGTCCAGGGTTTCTCCAGAACTTCTCAGGGGCACTCGTAGGGACAAGCAGACCCTCCAGAGAATGCCAGGGTTTCTCACAGCCTTTATAGGTGTACGCGTGGGGCCAAGCAGACCCTCCAGAGAAGCCCGTGGTTTCTCACAGCCTTTATAGGTGTACGTGTGGGGCCAAGCAGACCCTCGAGAGAAGCCCGTGGTTTCTCACAGCCTTTATAGGTGTACGTGTGGGGCCAAGCAGACCCTCGAGAGAAGCCCGTGGTTTCTCACAGCCTTTATAGGTGTACATGTGGGGCCAAGCAGACCCTCGAGAGAAGCCCGTGGTTTCTCATAGCCTTTATAGGTGTATGCGTGGGGCCAAGCAGACCCTCGAGCGAAGCCCAAGTGTTCTCACAGCCCTCGCAGGGGCACACGTTGGGGCAAGTAAGCCCTCCAGAAAAGCCCAGGATCTCTCCAAACCCTGTCAGATGCACACGTAGGGAGAAGCAGACCCTCCAGAGAAGCCCAGGGGTTCTGCAGAACCTCTCACGGGCACACGCAGGGCAAAGCAGACCCTCCAAGAGAAGCTCAGGCCCTCTCCAAGACCTCGGAGGAGCACGCCTGGGGCCAAGCAGACCCTCCAGAGAAGGCCAGGGTTTCTGCAGAACCTGTCAAGGGCACACGTAGGGAGAAGCAGACCCTCCAGAAAAGGCCGGGGCCTCTCACAGCCCTCGGAGGGGTACACATTGGGCAAAGCAGACCCTCCAGAGAAGCCCATGGTTTCTCACAGCCCTCTCAGGGGCAAGCATGGGGCCAAGCAGACCCTTCAGGGAAGCGGCAGGGTTTTCCAGAACCACTCATGGGCACACGTAGGGCCAAGCAGACCCTCCAGAGGAGCCCAGGGCCTCTCACAGCCCTAGCAGGGGCATGCGTGGGGCCAAGCAGACCCTCCAGAGAAGCCTGTGGTTTCTCACAGCCTTTATAGGTGTACATGTGGGGCCAAGCAGACCCTCGAGAGAAGCCCGTGGTTTCTCACAGCCTTTATAGGTGTACGTGTGGGGCCAAGCAGACCCTCCAGAGCAGCCTATGGTTTCTCCAAACCTACTCAGGGCTACACATAGGGCCAAGCAGACCCTCCAGAGAAGTCTGTGGTTTCTCACAGCCTTTACAGGTGTACGCGTGCGGCCAAGCAGACCCTCCAGAAAGGGCCAGAGCCTCTCACAGCCCTTGCAGGGATAAATCTTGAGCAAAGCAGATCCTCCAAAAGTCCCAGGGCCTGTGCAGCACCTCTCAGGGGCACGCGTGGCGCCAAGCAGACCCTCCAGAAAAGTCCAGGGTTTCTCCAGAACTTCTCAGGGGCACTCGTAGGGACAAGCAGACCCTCCAGAGAATGCCAGGGTTTCTCACAGCCTTTATAGGTGTACGCGTGGGGCCAAGCAGACCCTCGAGAGAAGCCCGTGGTTTCTCACAGCCTTTATAGGTGTACGTGTGGGGCCAAGCAGACCCTCGAGAGAAGCCCGTGGTTTCTCACAGCCTTTATAGGTGTACGTGTGGGGCCAAGCAGACCCTCGAGAGAAGCCCGTGGTTTCTCATAGCCTTTATAGGTGTATGCGTGGGGCCAAGCAGACCCTCGAGCGAAGCCCATGTGTTCTCACAGCCCTCGCAGGGGCACGCGTTGGGGCAAGTAAGCCCTCCAGAAAAGCCCAGGATCTCTCCAAACCCTGTCAGATGCACACGTAGGGAGAAGCAGACCCTCCAGAGAAGCCCAGGGGTTCTGCAGAACCTCTCACGGGCACACGCAGGGCAAAGCAGACCCTCCAAGAGAAGCTCAGGCCCTCTCCAAGACCTCGGAGGAGCACGCCTGGGGCCAAGCAGACCCTCCAGAGAAGGCCAGGGTTTCTGCAGAACCTGTCAAGGGCACACGTAGGGAGAAGCAGACCCTCCAGAAAAGGCCGGGGCCTCTCACAGCCCTCGGAGGGGTACACATTGGGCAAAGCAGACCCTCCAGAGAAGCCCATGGTTTCTCACAGCCCTCTCAGGGGCAAGCATGGGGCCAAGCAGACCCTTCAGGGAAGCGGCAGGGTTTTCCAGAACCACTCATGGGCACACGTAGGGCCAAGCAGACCCTCCAGAGGAGCCCAGGGCCTCTCACAGCCCTAGCAGGGGCATGCGTGGGGCCAAGCAGACCCTCCAGAGAAGCCTGTGGTTTCTCACAGCCTTTATGGGTGTACATGTGGGCCAAGCAGACCGTCCAGAGAAGCCCGTGGTTTCTCACAGCCTTTATAGGTGTATGTGTGGGGCCAAGCAGACCCTCCAGAGAAGGCCAGGGTTTCTCACAGCCTTTATAGGTGTACATGTGGAGCCAAGCAGACCCTCCAGAGAAGCCCGTGGTTTCTCACAGCCTTTATAGGTGTACGTGTGGGGCCAAGCAGACCCTCCAGAGCAGCCTATGGTTTCTCCAAACCTACTCAGGGCTACACGTAGGGCCAAGCAGACCCTCCAGAGAAGGCCAGGGTTTCTCACAGCCTTTATAGGTGGACATGTGGGGCCAAGCAGACCCTCCAGAGAAGCCCGTGGTTTCTCACAGCCTTTATAGGTGTACATGTGGGGCCAAGCAGACCCTCCAGAGAAGCCCGTGGTTTCTCACAGCCTTTATAGGTGTACGCGTGCGGCCAAGCAGACCCTCCAGAGAAGGCCAGGGTTTCTGCAGAACCTCTCAGGGGCGCACACAGGGCCAAGCAGACCCTCCAGAAAAGCCCAGGGTTTCTGCAGAACCTGTCAAGGGCACACGTAGGGAGAAGCAGACCCTCCAGAAAAGGCCAGGGCCTCTCACAGCCCTCTCAGGGGCACGCATGGGGCCAAGCAGACCCTTCAGGGAAGCGGCAGAGTTTTCCAGAACCACTCATGGGCACACGTAGGGCCAAGCAGACCCTCCAGAGGAGCCCAGGGCCTCTCACAGCCCTAGCAGGGGCATGCGTGGGGCCAAGCAGACCCTCCAGAGAAGCTCTGCATTGCTCCAAGCCCTCTCGAGGTCACGCATGGGGCCAAGCAGCCCTCCAGAGAAGCCCAGGGTTTCTGCAGAAGCTGTCAAGGGCACACGTAGGGAGAAGCAGACCCTCCAGAAAAGGCCACAGGGCCTCTCACAACCCTCTGAGGGGCCCGCACGGGGCCAAGCAGACCCTCCAGAGAAGGGCAGGGTTTCTCAAATCCCTCGTAAGGGTACGAGTCAGGGCAAGCAGGCCCTCCAGAAAAGGCCAGGACCTCCCACAGCCCTTGTACGGGCACGTGTGGGGCCAAGCAGACCCTGCAGAAAAGCCCAGGGTTTCTCCAGAACCTCTCAGGGGCACTCGTAGGGCCAAGCAGACCCTCCAGAGAAGGCCAGGGTTTCTCACAGCCTTTATAGGTGTACGCGTGGGGCCAAGCAGACCCTCCAGAGAAGCCCGTGGTTTCTCACAACCTTTATAGGTGGACATGTGGGGCCAAGCAGACCCTCGAGAGAAGCCCAAGGGTTCTCACAGCCCTCGCAATGGCACGCGTGGGGCCAAGCAGACCCTCCAGAGAAGCCTATGGTTTCTCCAAACCTACTCAGGGCTACACGTAGGGCCAAGCAGACCCTCCAGAGAAGGCCAGGGTTTCTCACAGCCTTTATAGGTGTACATGTGGGGCCAAGCAGACCCTCGAGAGAAGCCCGTGGTTTCTCACAGCCTTTATAGGTGTACGTGTGGGGCCAAGCAGACCCTCCAGAGAAGGCCGTGGTTTCTCACAGCCTTTATAGGTGTACGTGTGGTGCCAAGCAGACCCTCGAGAGAAGCCCGTGGTTTCTCACAGCCTTTATAGGTGTACGCGTGGGGCCAAGCAGACCCTCCAGAGAAGTCCAAGGGTTCTCACAGCCCTCGCAGGGGCACGCGTGGGGGCAAGTAAAACCTCCAGAAAAGCCCGTGATCTCTGCAAACCCTGTCAGGTGCACACGTAGGGAGAAGCAGACCCTCCAGAGAAGGCCAGGGTTTCTGCAGAACCTGTCCGGGGCAAACATAGGGCCAAGCAGACCCTCCAGAGAAGCCTGTGGTTTCTCACAGCCTTTATAGGTGTACATGTGGGGCCAAGCAGACCCTCCAGAGAAGCCCGTGGTTTCTCACAGCCTTTATAGGTGTACATGTGGGGCCAAGCAGACCGTCCAGAGAAGCCTATGGTTTCTCCAAACCTACTCAGGGCTACATGTAGGGCCAAGCAGACCCTCCAGAGAAGCCTGTGGTTTCTCACAGCCTTTATAGCTGTACGCGTGCGGCCAAGCAGACCCTCCAGAGAGGGCCAGGGCCTCTCACAGCCCTCGCAGCGATAAATCTTGAGCGAAGCAGATCCTCCAAAAGTCCCAGGGCCTGTGCAGCACCTCTCAGGGGCATGCGTGGGGCCAAGCAGACCCTCCAGAGATGCCCTGCATTTCACCAAGCCCTGTCAAAGGCACACGTAGGGAGAAGCAGACCCTCCAGAGAAGCCCAGGGTTTCTCCAGAACCTCTCCGGGGCAAACATAGGGCCAAGCAGACCCTCCAGAGAGGACCAGAGCCTCTCACAGCCCTCAGAGGGGCACTCGTAGGGCCAAGCAGAACCTCGAGAGAAGCCCGTGGTTTCTCACAGCCTTTATAGGTGTACGTGTTGGGCCAAGCAGACCCTCCAGAGAAGGCCAGGGTTTCTGCAGAACCTCTCAGGGGCACACACAGGGCCAAGCAGACCCTCCAGAAAAGCCCAGGGTTTCTGCAGAACCTGTCAAGGGCACACGTAGGGAGAAGCAGACCCTCCAGAAAAGGCCAGGGCCTCTCACAGCCCTCTCAGGGGCACGCATGGGGCCAAGCAGACCCTTCAGGGAAGCGGCAGAGTTTTCCAGAACCACTCATGGGCACACGTAGGGCCAAGCAGACCCTCCAGAGGAGCCCAGGGCCTCTCACAGCCCTAGCAGGGGCATGCGTGGGGCCAAGCAGACCCTCCAGAGAAGCTCTGCATTGCTCCAAGCCCTCTCGAGGTCGCGCATGGGGCCAAGCAGCCCTCCAGAGAAGCCCAGGGTTTCTGCAGAACCTGTCAAGGGCACACGTAGGGAGAAGCAGACCCTCCAGAAAAGGCCACAGGGCCTCTCACAATCCTCTCAGGGGCCCGCACGGGGCCAAGCAGACCCTCCAGAGAAGCCCGTGGTTTCTCACAGCCTTTATAGGTGGACATGTGGGGCCAAGCAGACCCTCCAGAGAAGACCAGGGGTTCTCACAACCCTCGCAATGGCACGCGTGGGGCCAAGCAGACCCTCCAGAGAAGCCTATGGTTTCTCCAAACCTACTCAGGGCTACACGTAGGGCCAAGCAGACCCTCCAGAGAAGGCCAGGGTTTCTCACAGCCTTTATAGGTGTACATGTGGGGCCAAGCAGACCCTCGAGAGAAGCCCGTGGTTTCTCACAGCCTTTATAGGTGTACGTGTGGGGCCAAGCAGACCCTCCAGAGAAGCCCGTGGTTTCTCACAGCCTTTATAGGTGTACGTGTGGGGCCAAGCAGACCCTCGAGAGAAGCCCGTGGTTTCTCACAGCCTTTATAGGTGTACGCGTGGGGCCAAGCAGACCCTCCAGAGAAGGCCGTGGTTTCTCACAGCCTTTATAGGTGTACGCGTGCGGCCAAGCAGACCCTCCAGAGAAGTCCAAGGGTTCTCACAGCCCTCGCAGGGGCACGCGTGGGGGCAAGTAAAACCTCCAGAAAAGCCCGTGATCTCTGCAAACCCTGTCAGGTGCACACGTAGGGAGAAGCAGACCCTCCAGAGAAGGCCAGGGTTTCTGCAGAACCTGTCCGGGGCAAACATAGGGCCAAGCAGACCCTCCAGAGAAGGCCAGGGTTTCTCACAGCCTTTATAGGTGTACATGTGGGGCCAAGCAGACCCTCCAGAGAAGCCCGTGGTTTCTCACAGCCTTTATAGGTGTACATGTGGGGCCAAGCAGAACGTCCAGAGAAGCCTGTGGTTTCTCACAGCCTTTATAGGTGTACATGTGGGGCCAAGCAGACCCTCCAGAGAAGCCCGTGGTTTCTCACAGCCTTTATAGGTGTACATGTGGGGCCAAGCAGACCGTCCAGAGAAGCCTATGGTTTCTCCAAACCTACTCAGGGCTACATGTAGGGCCAAGCAGACCCTCCAGAGAAGCCTGTGGTTTCTCACAGCCTTTATAGGTGTACGCGTGCGGCCAAGCAGACCCTCCAGAGAGGGCCAGGGCCTCTCACAGCCCTCGCAGCGATAAATCTTGAGCGAAGCAGATCCTCCAAAAGTGCAAGGGCCTGTGCAGCACCTCTCAGGGGCACGCGTGGGGCCAAGCAGACCCTCCAGAGATGACCTGCATTTCACCAAGCCCTGTCAAAGGCACACGTAGGGAGAAGCAGACCCTCCAGAGAAGCCCAGGGTTTCTCCAGAACCTCTCCGGGGCAAACATAGGGCCAAGCAGACCCTCCAGAGAGGACCAGAGCCTCTCACAGCCCTCAGAGGGGCACTCGTAGGGCCAAGCAGAACCTCGAGAGAAGCCCGTGGTTTCTCACAGCCTTTATAGGTGTACGTGTTGGGCCAAGCAGACCCTCCAGAGAAGGCCAGGGTTTCTGCAGAACCTCTCAGGGGCACACACAGGGCCAAGCAGACCCTCCAGAAAAGCCCAGGGTTTCTGCAGAACCTGTCAAGGGCACACGTAGGGAGAAGCAGACCCTCCAGAAAAGGCCAGGGCCTCTCACAGCCCTCTCAGGGGCACGCATGGGGCCAAGCAGACCCTTCAGGGAAGCGGCAGAGTTTTCCAGAACCACTCATGGGCACACGTAGGGCCAAGCAGACCCTCCAGAGGAGCCCAGGGCCTCTCACAGCCCTAGCAGGGGCATGCGTGGGGCCAAGCAGACCCTCCAGAGAAGCTCTGCATTGCTCCAAGCCCTCTCGAGGTCGCGCATGGGGCCAAGCAGCCCTCCAGAGAAGCCCAGGGTTTCTGCAGAACCTGTCAAGGGCACACGTAGGGAGAAGCAGACCCTCCAGAAAAGGCCACAGGGCCTCTCACAACCCTCTCAGGGGCCCGCACGGGGCCAAGCAGACCCTCCAGAGAAGGCCAGGGTTTCTCAAATCCCTCGTAAGGGTAGGAGTCAGGGCAAGCAGGCCCTCCAGAAAAGGCCAGGACCTCCCACAGCCCTTGTACGGGCACGTGTGGGGCCAAGCAGACCCTCCAGAAAAGCCCAGGGTTTCTCCAGAACCTCTCAGGGGCACTCGTAGGGCCAAGCAGACCCTCCAGAGAAGGACAGGGTTTCTCACAGCCTTTATAGGTGTACGCGTGGGGCCAAGCAGACCCTCCAGAGAAGCCCGTGGTTTCTCACAGCCTTTATAGGTGGACATGTGGGGCCAAGCAGACCCTCGAGAGAAGCCCAAGGGTTCTCACAACCCTCGCAATGGCACGCGTGGGGCCAAGCAGACCCTCCAGAGAAGCCTATGGTTTCTCCAAACCTACTCAGGGCTACACGTAGGGCCAAGCAGACCCTCCAGAGAAGGCCAGGGTTTCTCACAGCCTTTATAGGTGTACATGTGGGGCCAAGCAGACCCTCGAGAGAAGCCCGTGGTTTCTCACAGCCTTTATAGGTGTACGTGTGGGGCCAAGCAGACCCTCGAGAGAAGCCCGTGGTTTCTCACAGCCTTTATAGGTGTACGTGTGGGGCCAAGCAGACCCTCCAGAGAAGCCCGTGGTTTCTCACAGCCTTTATAGGTGTACGCGTGGGGCCAAGCAGACCCTCCAGAGAAGGCCGTGGTTTCTCACAGCCTTTATAGGTGTACGCGTGCGGCCAAGCAGACCCTCCAGAGAAGTCCAAGGGTTCTCACAGCCCTCGCAGGGGCACACGTGGGGGCAAGTAAAACCTCCAGAAAAGCCCGTGATCTCTGCAAACCCTGTCAGGTGCACACGTAGGGAGAAGCAGACCCTCCAGAGAAGCCCAGGGTTTCTGCAGAACCTGTCCGGGGCAAACATAGGGCCAAGCAGACCCTCCAGAGAAGGCCAGGGTTTCTCACAGCCTTTATAGGTGTACATGTGGGGCCAAGCAGACCCTCCAGAGAAGCCCGTGGTTTCTCACAGCCTTTATAGGTGTACATGTGGGGCCAAGCAGACCGTCCAGAGAAGCCTATGGTTTCTCCAAACCTACTCAGGGCTACACGTAGGGCCAAGCAGACCCTCCAGAGAAGCCTGTGGTTTCTCACAGCCTTTATAGGTGTACGCGTGCGGCCAAGCAGACCCTCCAGAGAGGGCCAGGGCCTCTCACAGCCCTCGCAGCGATAAATCTTGAGCGAAGCAGATCCTCCAAAAGTGCCAGGGCCTGTGCAGCACCTCTCAGGGGCACGCGTGGGGCCAAGCAGACCCTCCAGAGATGCCCTGCATTTCACCAAGCCCTGTCAAAGGCACACGTAGGGAGAAGCAGACCCTCCAGAGAAGCCCAGGGTTTCTCCAGAACCTCTCCGGGGCAAACATAGGGCCAAGCAGACCCTCCAGAGAGGACCAGAGCCTCTCACAGCCCTCAGAGGGGCACTCGTAGGGCCAAGCAGAACCTCGAGGGAAGCCCGTGGTTTCTCACAGCCTTTATAGGTGTACGTGTTGGGCCAAGCAGACCCTCCAGAGAAGGCCAGGGTTTCTGCAGAACCTCTCAGGGGCACACACAGGGCCAAGCAGACCCTCCAGAAAAGCCCAGGGTTTCTGCAGAACCTGTCAAGGGCACACGTAGGGAGAAGCAGACCCTCCAGAAAAGGCCAGGGCCTCTCACAGCCCTCTCAGGGGCACGCATGGGGCCAAGCAGACCCTTCAGGGAAGCGGCAGAGTTTTCCAGAACCACTCATGGGCACACGTAGGGCCAAGCAGACCCTCCAGAGGAGCCCAGGGCCTCTCACAGCCCTAGCAGGGGCATGCGTGGGGCCAAGCAGACCCTCCAGAGAAGCTCTGCATTGCTCCAAGCCCTCTCGAGGTCGCGCATGGGGCCAAGCAGCCCTCCAGAGAAGCCCAGGGTTTCTGCAGAACCTGTCAAGGGCACACGTAGGGAGAAGCAGACCCTCCAGAAAAGGCCACAGGGCCTCTCACAACCCTCTCAGGGGCCCGCACGGGGCCAAGCAGACCCTCCAGAGAAGGCCAGGGTTTCTCAAATCCCTCGTAAGGGTACGAGTCAGGACAAGCAGGCCCTCCAGAAAAGGCCAGGACCTCCCACAGCCCTTGTACGGGCACGTGTGGGGCCAAGCAGACCCTCCAGAAAAGGCCAGGGTTTCTCCAGAACCTCTCAGGGGCACTCGTAGGGCCAAGCAGACCCTCCAGAGAAGGCCAGGGTTTCTCACAGCCTTTATAGGTGTACGTGTGGGGCCAAGCAGACCCTCCAGAGAAGCCCGTGGTTTCTCACAGCCTTTATAGGTGGACATGTGGGGCCAAGCAGACCCTCGAGAGAAGCCCAAGGGTTCTCACAGCCCTCGCAATGGCACGTGTGGGGCCAAGCAGACCCTCCAGAGAAGCCTATGGTTTCTCCAAACCTACTCAGGGCTACACGTAGGGCCAAGCAGACCCTCGAGAGAAGCCTGTGGTTTCTCACAGCCTTTATAGGTGTACGCGTGCGGCCAAGCAGACCCTCCAGAGAGGGCCAGGGCCTCTCACAGCCCTCGCAGCGATAAATCTTGAGCGAAGCAGATCCTCCAAAAGTCCCAGGGCCTGTGCAGCACCTCTCAGGGGCACGCGTGGGGCCAAGCAGACCCTCCAGAGATGACCTGCATTTCATCAAGCCCTGTCAAAGGCACACGTAGGGAGAAGCAGACCCTCCAGAAAAGGGCAGGGCCTCTCACAGCCCTTTCAGGGACATGCTTGGGGCCAAGCAGACCCTCCAGAGAAGCCAGCGCCTCTCACAGCCCTCGGAGGGGCACGCATGGGGCAAAGCAGACCCTCCAGAGAAACCCAGGGATTCTGCAGAACCTCTCATGGGCAGACATAGGGCCAAGCAGACCCTCCAAGAGAAGCTCAGGCCCTCTCCAAGACCTCAGAGGGGCACGCGTGGGGCCAAGGAGACCCTCCAAGAGAAGTTCAGGCCCTCTCCGAGACCTCAGAGGCGCATGCGTGGGGCCAAGCAGACGCTCCAGAGAAAGCCAGGGCCTCTCACAGCCCTGGCAGGGATAAATCTTGAGCGAAGCAGATCCTCCAAAAATCCCAGGGCCTGTGCAGCCCCTCTCAGGGGCATGCGTGGGGCCAAGCAGACCCTCGACAGAAGCCCAGGGTTTCTCCAGAACCTCTCAGGGGCACACACAGGGCCAAGCAGACCCTCCAGAGAAGGCCAGGGTTTCTCACAGCCTTTATAGGTGTACGCGTGGGGCCAAGCAGACCCTCCAGAGAAGCCCGTGGTTTCTCACAGCCTTTATAGGTGGACATGTGGGGCCAAGCAGACCCTCGAGAGAAGCCCAAGGGTTCTCACAACCCTCGCAATGGCACGCGTGGGGCCAAGCAGACCCTCCAGAGAAGCCTATGGTTTCTCCAAACCTACTCAGGGCTACACGTAGGGCCAAGCAGACCCTCCAGAGAAGGCCGTGGTTTCTCACAGCCTTTATAGGTGTACATGTGGGGCCAAGCAGACCCTCGAGAGAAGCCCGTGGTTTCTCACAGCCTTTATAGGTGTACGTGTGGGGCCAAGCAGACCCTCCAGAGAAGCCCGTGGTTTCTCACAGCCTTTATAGGTGTACGTGTGGGGCCAAGCAGACCCTCCAGAGAAGCCCGTGGTTTCTCACAGCCTTTATAGGTGTACACGTGGGGCCAAGCAGACCCTCCAGAGAAGGCCGTGGTTTCTCACAGCCTTTATAGGTGTACGTGTGCGGCCAAGCAGACCCTCGAGAGAAGCCCAAGGGTTCTCACAGCCCTCGCAGGGGCACGCGTGGGGGCAAGTAAACCCTCCAGAAAAGCCCGTGATCTCTGCAAACCCTGTCAGGTGCACACGTAGGGAGAAGCAGACCCTCCAGAGAAGGCCAGGGTTTCTGCAGAACCTGTCCGGGGCAAACATAGGGCCAAGCAGACCCTCCAGAGAAGGCCAGGGTTTCTCACAGCCTTTATAGGTGTACATGTGGGGTCAAGCAGACCGTCCAGAGAAGCCTATGGTTTCTCCAAACCTACTCAGGGCTACACGTAGGGCCAAGCAGACCCTCCAGAGAAGCCTGTGGTTTCTCACAGCCTTTATAGGTGTACGCGTGGGGCCAAGCAGACCCTCCAGAGATGCCCTGCATTTCACCAAGCCCTGTCAAAGGCACACGTAGGGAGAAGCAGACCCTCCAGAGAAGCCCAGGGTTTCTCCAGAACCTCTCCGGGGCAAACATAGGGCC
Source organism: Harpia harpyja (assembly GCF_026419915.1). Lineage (NCBI taxonomy): Eukaryota > Metazoa > Chordata > Aves > Accipitriformes > Accipitridae > Harpia > Harpia harpyja. The sequence continues at coordinate 27,675,574 of NC_068969.1, forward strand.
AAGCAGACCCTCCAGAGAGGACCAGAGCCTCTCACAGCCCTCAGAGGGGCACTCGTAGGGCCAAGCAGAACCTCGAGAGAAGCCCGTGGTTTCTCACAGCCTTTATAGGTGTACGTGTTGGGCCAAGCAGACCCTCCAGAGAAGGCCAGGGTTTCTGCAGAACCTCTCAGGGGCGCACACAGGGCCAAGCAGACCCTCCAGAAAAGCCCAGGGTTTCTGCAGAACCTGTCAAGGGCACACGTAGGGAGAAGCAGACCCTCCAGAAAAGGCCAGGGCCTCTCACAGCCCTCTCAGGGGCACGCATGGGGCCAAGCAGACCCTTCAGGGAAGCGGCAGAGTTTTCCAGAACCACTCATGGGCACACGTAGGGCCAAGCAGACCCTCCAGAGGAGCCCAGGGCCTCTCACAGCCCTAGCAGGGGCATGCGTGGGGCCAAGCAGACCCTCCAGAGAAGCTCTGCATTGCTCCAAGCCCTCTCGAGGTCGCGCATGGGGCCAAGCAGCCCTCCAGAGAAGCCCAGGGTTTCTGCAGAACCTGTCAAGGGCACACGTAGGGAGAAGCAGACCCTCCAGAAAAGGCCACAGGGCCTCTCACAACCCTCTGAGGGGCCCACACGGGGCCAAGCAGACCCTCCAGAGAAGGGCAGGGTTTCTCAAATCCCTCGTAAGGGTACGAGTCAGGGCAAGCAGGCCCTCCAGAAAAGGCCAGGACCTCCCACAGCCCTTGTACGGGCACGTGTGGGGCCAAGCAGACCCTCCAGAAAAGCCCAGGGTTTCTCCAGAACCTCTCAGGGGCACTCGTAGGGCCAAGCAGACCCTCCAGAGAAGGCCAGGGTTTCTCACAGCCTTTATAGGTGGACATGTGGGGCCAAGCAGACCCTCCAGAGAAGCCCGTGGTTTCTCACAGCCTTTATAGGTGTACATGTGGGGCCAAGCAGACCCTCGAGAGAAGCCCAAGGGTTCTCACAGCCCTCGCAATGGCACGTGTGGGGCCAAGCAGACCCTCCAGAGAAGCCTATGGTTTCTCCAAACCTACTCAGGGCTACACGTAGGGCCAAGCAGACCCTCGAGAGAAGCCTGTGGTTTCTCACAGCCTTTATAGGTGTACGCGTGCGGCCAACCAGACCCTCCAGAGAGGGCCAGGGCCTCTCACAGCCCTCGCAGCGATAAATCTTGAGCGAAGCAGATCCTCCAAAAGTCCCAGGGCCTGTGCAGCACCTCTCAGGGGCACGCGTGGGGCCAAGCAGACCCTCCAGAGATGACCTGCATTTCATCAAGCCCTGTCAAAGGCACACGTAGGGAGAAGCAGACCCTCCAGAAAAGGGCAGGGCCTCTCACAGCCCTTTCAGGGACATGCTTGGGGCCAAGCAGACCCTCCAGAGAAGCCAGCGCCTCTCACAGCCCTCGGAGGGGCACGCATGGGGCAAAGCAGACCCTCCAGAGAAACCCAGGGATTCTGCAGAACCTCTCATGGGCAGACATAGGGCCAAGCAGACCCTCCAAGAGAAGCTCAGGCCCTCTCCAAGACCTCAGAGGGGCACGCGTGGGGCCAAGGAGACCCTCCAAGAGAAGTTCAGGCCCTCTCCGAGACCTCAGAGGCGCATGCGTGGGGCCAAGCAGACGCTCCAGAGAAAGCCAGGGCCTCTCACAGCCCTGGCAGGGATAAATCTTGAGCGAAGCAGATCCTCCAAAAATCCCAGGGCCTGTGCAGCCCCTCTCAGGGGCATGCGTGGGGCCAAGCAGACCCTCGACAGAAGCCCAGGGTTTCTCCAGAACCTCTCAGGGGCACACACAGGGCCAAGCAGACCCTCCAGAGAAGGCCAGGGTTTCTCACAGCCTTTATAGGTGTACGCGTGGGGCCAAGCAGACCCTCCAGAGAAGCCCGTGGTTTCTCACAGCCTTTATAGGTGGACATGTGGGGCCAAGCAGACCCTCGAGAGAAGCCCAAGGGTTCTCACAGCCCTCGCAATGGGAAGTGTGGGGCCAAGCAGACCCTCCAGAGAAACCTATGGTTTCTCCAAACCTACTCAGGGCTACACGTAGGGCCAAGCAGACCCTCCAGAGAAGGCCGTGGTTTCTCACAGCCTTTATAGGTGGACATGTGGGGCCAAGCAGACCCTCGAGAGAAGCCCGTGGTTTCTCACAGCCTTTATAGGTGTACGTGTGGGGCCAAGCAGACCCTCCAGAGAAGCCCGTGGTTTCTCACAGCCTTTATAGGTGTACGTGTGGGGCCAAGCAGACCCTCCAGAGAAGGCCGTGGTTTCTCACAGCCTTTATAGGTGTACGCGTGGGGCCAAGCAGACCCTCCAGAGAAGGCCGTGGTTTCTCACAGCCTTTATAGGTGTACGTGTGCGGCCAAGCAGACCCTCGAGAGAAGCCCAAGGGTTCTCACAGCCCTCGCAGGGGCACGCGTGGGGGCAAGTAAACCCTCCAGAAAAGCCCAGGATCTCTCCAAAACCCTGTCAGGTGCACACGTAGGGAGAAGCAGACCCTCCAGAGAAGGCCAGGGTTTCTGCAGAACCTGTCCGGGGCAAACATAGGGCCAAGCAGACCCTCCAGAGAAGGCCAGGGTTTCTCACAGCCTTTATAGGTGTACATGTGGGGCCAAGCAGACCCTCCAGAGAAGCCTATGGTTTCTCCAAACCTACTCAGGGCTACACGTAGGGCCAAGCAGACCCTCCAGAGAAGCCTGTGGTTTCTCACAGCCTTTATAGGTGTACGCGTGGGGCCAAGCAGACCCTCCAGAGATGCCCTGCATTTCACCAAGCCCTGTCAAAGGCACACGTAGGGAGAAGCAGACCCTCCAGAGAAGCCCAGGGTTTCTCCAGAACCTCTCCGGGGCAAACATAGGGCCAAGCAGACCCTCCAGAGAGGACCAGAGCCTCTCACAGCCCTCAGAGGGGCACTCGTAGGGCCAAGCAGAACCTCGAGAGAAGCCCGTGGTTTCTCACAGCCTTTATAGGTGTACGTGTTGGGCCAAGCAGACCCTCCAGAGAAGGCCAGGGTTTCTGCAGAACCTCTCAGGGGCGCACACAGGGCCAAGCAGACCCTCCAGAAAAGCCCAGGGTTTCTGCAGAACCTGTCAAGGGCACACGTAGGGAGAAGCAGACCCTCCAGAAAAGGCCAGGGCCTCTCACAGCCCTCTCAGGGGCACGCATGGGGCCAAGCAGACCCTTCAGGGAAGCGGCAGAGTTTTCCAGAACCACTCATGGGCACACGTAGGGCCAAGCAGACCCTCCAGAGGAGCCCAGGGCCTCTCACAGCCCTAGCAGGGGCATGCGTGGGGCCAAGCAGACCCTCCAGAGAAGCTCTGCATTGCTCCAAGCCCTCTCGAGGTCGCGCATGGGGCCAAGCAGCCCTCCAGAGAAGCCCAGGGTTTCTGCAGAACCTGTCAAGGGCACACGTAGGGAGAAGCAGACCCTCCAGAAAAGGCCACAGGGCCTCTCACAACCCTCTGAGGGGCCCACACGGGGCCAAGCAGACCCTCCAGAGAAGGGCAGGGTTTCTCAAATCCCTCGTAAGGGTACGAGTCAGGGCAAGCAGGCCCTCCAGAAAAGGCCAGGACCTCCCACAGCCCTTGTACGGGCACGTGTGGGGCCAAGCAGACCCTCCAGAAAAGCCCAGGGTTTCTCCAGAACCTCTCAGGGGCACTCGTAGGGCCAAGCAGACCCTCCAGAGAAGGCCAGGGTTTCTCACAGCCTTTATAGGTGGACATGTGGGGCCAAGCAGACCCTCCAGAGAAGCCCGTGGTTTCTCACAGCCTTTATAGGTGTACATGTGGGGCCAAGCAGACCCTCGAGAGAAGCCCAAGGGTTCTCACAGCCCTCGCAATGGCACGTGTGGGGCCAAGCAGACCCTCCAGAGAAGCCTATGGTTTCTCCAAACCTACTCAGGGCTACACGTAGGGCCAAGCAGACCCTCGAGAGAAGCCTGTGGTTTCTCACAGCCTTTATAGGTGTACGCGTGCGGCCAACCAGACCCTCCAGAGAGGGCCAGGGCCTCTCACAGCCCTCGCAGCGATAAATCTTGAGCGAAGCAGATCCTCCAAAAGTCCCAGGGCCTGTGCAGCACCTCTCAGGGGCACGCGTGGGGCCAAGCAGACCCTCCAGAGATGACCTGCATTTCATCAAGCCCTGTCAAAGGCACACGTAGGGAGAAGCAGACCCTCCAGAAAAGGGCAGGGCCTCTCACAGCCCTTTCAGGGACATGCTTGGGGCCAAGCAGACCCTCCAGAGAAGCCAGCGCCTCTCACAGCCCTCGGAGGGGCACGCATGGGGCAAAGCAGACCCTCCAGAGAAACCCAGGGATTCTGCAGAACCTCTCATGGGCAGACATAGGGCCAAGCAGACCCTCCAAGAGAAGCTCAGGCCCTCTCCAAGACCTCAGAGGGGCACGCGTGGGGCCAAGGAGACCCTCCAAGAGAAGTTCAGGCCCTCTCCGAGACCTCAGAGGCGCATGCGTGGGGCCAAGCAGACGCTCCAGAGAAAGCCAGGGCCTCTCACAGCCCTGGCAGGGATAAATCTTGAGCGAAGCAGATCCTCCAAAAATCCCAGGGCCTGTGCAGCCCCTCTCAGGGGCATACGTGGGGCCAAGCAGACCCTCGACAGAAGCCCAGGGTTTCTCCAGAACCTCTCAGGGGCACACACAGGGCCAAGCAGACCCTCCAGAGAAGGCCAGGGTTTCTCACAGCCTTTATAGGTGTACGCGTGGGGCCAAGCAGACCCTCCAGAGAAGCCCGTGGTTTCTCACAGCCTTTATAGGTGGACATGTGGGGCCAAGCAGACCCTCGAGAGAAGCCCAAGGGTTCTCACAGCCCTCGCAATGGGAAGTGTGGGGCCAAGCAGACCCTCCAGAGAAACCTATGGTTTCTCCAAACCTACTCAGGGCTACACGTAGGGCCAAGCAGACCCTCCAGAGAAGGCCGTGGTTTCTCACAGCCTTTATAGGTGGACATGTGGGGCCAAGCAGACCCTCGAGAGAAGCCCGTGGTTTCTCACAGCCTTTATAGGTGTACGTGTGGGGCCAAGCAGACCCTCCAGAGAAGCCCGTGGTTTCTCACAGCCTTTATAGGTGTACGTGTGGGGCCAAGCAGACCCTCCAGAGAAGGCCGTGGTTTCTCACAGCCTTTATAGGTGTACGCGTGGGGCCAAGCAGACCCTCCAGAGAAGGCCGTGGTTTCTCACAGCCTTTATAGGTGTACGTGTGCGGCCAAGCAGACCCTCGAGAGAAGCCCAAGGGTTCTCACAGCCCTCGCAGGGGCACGCGTGGGGGCAAGTAAACCCTCCAGAAAAGCCCAGGATCTCTCCAAAACCCTGTCAGGTGCACACGTAGGGAGAAGCAGACCCTCCAGAGAAGGCCAGGGTTTCTGCAGAACCTGTCCGGGGCAAACATAGGGCCAAGCAGACCCTCCAGAGAAGGCCAGGGTTTCTCACAGCCTTTATAGGTGTACATGTGGGGCCAAGCAGACCCTCCAGAGAAGCCTATGGTTTCTCCAAACCTACTCAGGGCTACACGTAGGGCCAAGCAGACCCTCCAGAGAAGCCTGTGGTTTCTCACAGCCTTTATAGGTGTACGCGTGGGGCCAAGCAGACCCTCCAGAGATGCCCTGCATTTCACCAAGCCCTGTCAAAGGCACACGTAGGGAGAAGCAGACCCTCCAGAGAAGCCCAGGGTTTCTCCAGAACCTCTCCGGGGCAAACATAGGGCCAAGCAGACCCTCCAGAGAGGACCAGAGCCTCTCACAGCCCTCAGAGGGGCACTCGTAGGGCCAAGCAGAACCTCGAGAGAAGCCCGTGGTTTCTCACAGCCTTTATAGGTGTACGTGTTGGGCCAAGCAGACCCTCCAGAGAAGGCCAGGGTTTCTGCAGAACCTCTCAGGGGCGCACACAGGGCCAAGCAGACCCTCCAGAAAAGCCCAGGGTTTCTGCAGAACCTGTCAAGGGCACACGTAGGGAGAAGCAGACCCTCCAGAAAAGGCCAGGGCCTCTCACAGCCCTCTCAGGGGCACGCATGGGGCCAAGCAGACCCTTCAGGGAAGCGGCAGAGTTTTCCAGAACCACTCATGGGCACACGTAGGGCCAAGCAGACCCTCCAGAGGAGCCCAGGGCCTCTCACAGCCCTAGCAGGGGCATGCGTGGGGCCAAGCAGACCCTCCAGAGAAGCTCTGCATTGCTCCAAGCCCTCTCGAGGTCGCGCATGGGGCCAAGCAGCCCTCCAGAGAAGCCCAGGGTTTCTGCAGAACCTGTCAAGGGCACACGTAGGGAGAAGCAGACCCTCCAGAAAAGGCCACAGGGCCTCTCACAACCCTCTCAGGGGCCCGCACGGGGCCAAGCAGACCCTCCAGAGAAGGCCAGGGTTTCTCAAATCCCTCGTAAGGGTACGAGTCAGGACAAGCAGGCCCTCCAGAAAAGGCCAGGCCCTCCCACAGCCCTTGTACGGGCACGTGTGGGGCCAAGCAGACCCTCCAGAAAAGCCCAGGGTTTCTCCAGAACCTCTCAGGGGCACTCGTAGGGCCAAGCAGACCCTCCAGAGAAGGCCAGGGTTTCTCACAGCCTTTATAGGTGTACGTGTGGGGCCAAGCAGACCCTCCAGAGAAGCCCGTGGTTTCTCACAGCCTTTATAGGTGGACATGTGGGGCCAAGCAGACCCTCGAGAGAAGCCCAAGGGTTCTCACAGCCCTCGCAATGGCACGTGTGGGGCCAAGCAGACCCTCCAGAGAAGCCTATGGTTTCTCCAAACCTACTCAGGGCTACACGTAGGGCCAAGCAGACCCTCCAGAGAAGCCTGTGGTTTCTCACAGCCTTTATAGGTGTACGCGTGCGGCCAAGCAGACCCTCCAGAGAGGGCCAGGGCCTCTCACAGCCCTCGCAGCGATAAATCTTGAGCGAAGCAGATCCTCCAAAAGTCCCAGGGCCTGTGCAGCACCTCTCAGGGGCACGCGTGGGGCCAAGCAGACCCTCCAGAGATGACCTGCATTTCATCAAGCCCTGTCAAAGGCACACGTAGGGAGAAGCAGACCCTCCAGAAAAGGGCAGGGCCTCTCACAGCCCTTTCAGGGACATGCTTGGGGCCAAGCAGACCCTCCAGAGAAGCCAGCGCCTCTCACAGCCCTCGGAGGGGCACGCATGGGGCAAAGCAGACCCTCCAGAGAAACCCAGGGATTCTGCAGAACCTCTCATGGGCAGACATAGGGCCAAGCAGACCCTCCAAGAGAAGCTCAGGCCCTCTACAAGACCTCAGAGGGGCACGCGTGGGGCCAAGGAGACCCTCCAAGAGAAGTTCAGGCCCTCTCCGAGACCTCAGAGGCGCATGCGTGGGGCCAAGCAGACGCTCCAGAGAAAGCCAGGGCCTCTCACAGCCCTGGCAGGGATAAATCTTGAGCGAAGCAGATCCTCCAAAAATCCCAGGGCCTGTGCAGCCCCTCTCAGGGGCATGCGTGGGGCCAAGCAGACCCTCGACAGAAGCCCAGGGTTTCTCCAGAACCTCTCAGGGGCACACACAGGGCCAAGCAGACCCTCCAGAGAAGGCCAGGGTTTCTCACAGCCTTTATAGGTGTACGCGTGGGGCCAAGCAGACCCTCCAGAGAAGCCCGTGGTTTCTCACAGCCTTTATAGGTGGACATGTGGGGCCAAGCAGACCCTCGAGAGAAGCCCAAGGGTTCTCACAACCCTCGCAATGGCACGCGTGGGGCCAAGCAGACCCTCCAGAGAAGCCTATGGTTTCTCCAAACCTACTCAGGGCTACACGTAGGGCCAAGCAGACCCTCCAGAGAAGGCCGTGGTTTCTCACAGCCTTTATAGGTGTACATGTGGGGCCAAGCAGACCCTCGAGAGAAGCCCGTGGTTTCTCACAGCCTTTATAGGTGTACGTGTGGGGCCAAGCAGACCCTCCAGAGTAGCCCGTGGTTTCTCACAGCCTTTATAGGTGTACGTGTGGGGCCAAGCAGACCCTCGAGAGAAGCCCGTGGTTTCTCACAGCCTTTATAGGTGTACACGTGGGGCCAAGCAGACCCTCCAGAGAAGGCCGTGGTTTCTCACAGCCTTTATAGGTGTACGTGTGCGGCCAAGCAGACCCTCGAGAGAAGCCCAAGGGTTCTCACAGCCCTCGCAGGGGCACGCGTGGGGGCAAGTAAACCCTCCAGAAAAGCCCGTGATCTCTGCAAACCCTGTCAGGTGCACACGTAGGGAGAAGCAGACCCTCCAGAGAAGGCCAGGGTTTCTGCAGAACCTGTCCGGGGCAAACATAGGGCCAAGCAGACCCTCCAGAGAAGGCCAGGGTTTCTCACAGCCTTTATAGGTGTACATGTGGGGTCAAGCAGACCGTCCAGAGAAGCCTATGGTTTCTCCAAACCTACTCAGGGCTACACGTAGGGCCAAGCAGACCCTCCAGAGAAGCCTGTGGTTTCTCACAGCCTTTATAGGTGTACGCGTGGGGCCAAGCAGACCCTCCAGAGATGCCCTGCATTTCACCAAGCCCTGTCAAAGGCACACGTAGGGAGAAGCAGACCCTCCAGAGAAGCCCAGGGTTTCTCCAGAACCTCTCCGGGGCAAACATAGGGCCAAGCAGACCCTCCAGAGAGGACCAGAGCCTCTCACAGCCCTCAGAGGGGCACTCGTAGGGCCAAGCAGAACCTCGAGAGAAGCCCGTGGTTTCTCACAGCCTTTATAGGTGTACGTGTTGGGCCAAGCAGACCCTCCAGAGAAGGCCAGGGTTTCTGCAGAACCTCTCAGGGGCGCACACAGGGCCAAGCAGACCCTCCAGAAAAGCCCAGGGTTTCTGCAGAACCTGTCAAGGGCACACGTAGGGAGAAGCAGACCCTCCAGAAAAGGCCAGGGCCTCTCACAGCCCTCTCAGGGGCACGCATGGGGCCAAGCAGACCCTTCAGGGAAGCGGCAGAGTTTTCCAGAACCACTCATGGGCACACGTAGGGCCAAGCAGACCCTCCAGAGGAGCCCAGGGCCTCTCACAGCCCTAGCAGGGGCATGCGTGGGGCCAAGCAGACCCTCCAGAGAAGCTCTGCATTGCTCCAAGCCCTCTCGAGGTCGCGCATGGGGCCAAGCAGCCCTCCAGAGAAGCCCAGGGTTTCTGCAGAACCTGTCAAGGGCACACGTAGGGAGAAGCAGACCCTCCAGAAAAGGCCACAGGGCCTCTCACAACCCTCTCAGGGGCCCGCACGGGGCCAAGCAGACCCTCCAGAGAAGGCCAGGGTTTCTCAAATCCCTCGTAAGGGTACGAGTCAGGACAAGCAGGCCCTCCAGAAAAGGCCAGGACCTCCCACAGCCCTTGTACGGGCACGTGTGGGGCCAAGCAGACCCTCCAGAAAAGCCCAGGGTTTCTCCAGAACCTCTCAGGGGCACTCGTAGGGCCAAGCAGACCCTCCAGAGAAGGCCAGGGTTTCTCACAGCCTTTATAGGTGTACGCGTGGGGCCAAGCAGACCCTCCAGAGAAGCCCGTGGTTTCTCACAGCCTTTATAGGTGGACATGTGGGGCCAAGCAGACCCTCGAGAGAAGCCCAAGGGTTCTCACAGCCCTCGCAATGGCACGTGTGGGGCCAAGCAGACCCTCCAGAGAAGCCTATGGTTTCTCCAAACCTACTCAGGGCTACACGTAGGGCCAAGCAGACCCTCCAGAGAAGCCTGTGGTTTCTCACAGCCTTTATAGCTGTACGCGTGCGGCCAAGCAGACCCTCCAGAGAGGGCCAGGGCCTCTCACAGCCCTCGCAGCGATAAATCTTGAGCGAAGCAGATCCTCCAAATGTCCCAGGGCCTGTGCAGCACCTCTCAGGGGCACGCGTGGGGCCAAGCAGACCCTCCAGAGATGACCTGCATTTCATCAAGCCCTGTCAAAGGCACACGTAGGGAGAAGCAGACCCTCCAGAAAAGGGCAGGGCCTCTCACAGCCCTTTCAGGGACATGCTTGGGGCCAAGCAGACCCTCCAGAGAAGCCAGCGCCTCTCACAGCCCTTGGAGGGGCACGCATGGGGCAAAGCAGACCCTCCAGAGAAACCCAGGGATTCTGCAGAACCTCTCATGGGCAGACATAGGGCCAAGCAGACCCTCCAAGAGAAGCTCAGGCCCTCTCCAAGACCTCAGAGGGGCACGCGTGGGGCCAAGGAGACCCTCCAAGAGAAGTTCAGGCCCTCTCCAAGACCTCAGAGGGGCATGCGTGGGGCCAAGCAGACGCTCCAGAGAAAGCCAGGGCCTCTCACAGCCCTGGCAGGGATAAATCTTGAGCGAAGCAGATCCTCCAAAAATCCCAGGGCCTGTGCAGCCCCTCTCAGGGGCATACGTGGGGCCAAGCAGACCCTCAACAGAAGCCCAGGGTTTCTCCAGAACCTCTCAGGGGCACACACAGGGCCAAGCAGACCCTCCAGAGAAGGCCAGGGTTTCTCACAGCCTTTATAGGTGTACGCGTGGGGCCAAGCAGACCCTCCAGAGAAGCCCGTGGTTTCTCACAGCCTTTATAGGTGGACATGTGGGGCCAAGCAGACCCTCGAGAGAAGCCCAAGGGTTCTCACAGCCCTCGCAATGGGAAGTGTGGGGCCAAGCAGACCCTCCAGAGAAACCTATGGTTTCTCCAGACCTACTCAGGGCTACACGTAGGGCCAAGCAGACCCTCCAGAGAAGGCCGTGGTTTCTCACAGCCTTTATAGGTGGACATGTGGGGCCAAGCAGACCCTCGAGAGAAGCCCGTGGTTTCTCACAGCCTTTATAGGTGTACGTGTGGGGCCAAGCAGACCCTCCAGAGAAGCCCGTGGTTTCTCACAGCCTTTATAGGTGTACGTGTGGGGCCAAGCAGACCCTCCAGAGAAGGCCGTGGTTTCTCACAGCCTTTATAGGTGTACGCGTGGGGCCAAGCAGACCCTCCAGAGATGCCCTGCATTTCACCAAGCCCTGTCAAAGGCACACGTAGGGAGAAGCAGACCCTCCAGAGAAGCCCAGGGTTTCTCCAGAACCTCTCCGGGGCAAACATAGGGCCAAGCAGACCCTCCAGAGAGGACCAGAGCCTCTCACAGCCCTCAGAGGGGCACTCGTAGGGCCAAGCAGAACCTCGAGAGAAGCCCGTGGTTTCTCACAGCCTTTATAGGTGTACGTGTTGGGCCAAGCAGACCCTCCAGAGAAGGCCAGGGTTTCTGCAGAACCTCTCAGGGGCGCACACAGGGCCAAGCAGACCCTCCAGAAAAGCCCAGGGTTTCTGCAGAACCTGTCAAGGGCACACGTAGGGAGAAGCAGACCCTCCAGAAAAGGCCAGGGCCTCTCACAGCCCTCTCAGGGGCACGCATGGGGCCAAGCAGACCCTTCAGGGAAGCGGCAGAGTTTTCCAGAACCACTCATGGGCACACGTAGGGCCAAGCAGACCCTCCAGAGGAGCCCAGGGCCTCTCACAGCCCTAGCAGGGGCATGCGTGGGGCCAAGCAGACCCTCCAGAGAAGCTCTGCATTGCTCCAAGCCCTCTCGAGGTCGCGCATGGGGCCAAGCAGCCCTCCAGAGAAGCCCAGGGTTTCTGCAGAACCTGTCAAGGGCACACGTAGGGAGAAGCAGACCCTCCAGAAAAGGCCACAGGGCCTCTCACAACCCTCTCAGGGGCCCGCACGGGGCCAAGCAGACCCTCCAGAGAAGGGCAGGGTTTCTCAAATCCCTCGTAAGGGTACGAGTCAGGGCAAGCAGGCCCTCCAGAAAAGGCCAGGACCTCCCACAGCCCTTGTACGGGCACGTGTGGGGCCAGTCAGACCCTCCAGAAAAGCCCAGGGTTTCTCCAGAACCTCTCAGGGGCACTCGTAGGGCCAAGCAGACCCTCCAGAGAAGGCCAGGGTTTCTCACAGCCTTTATAGGTGGACATGTGGGGCCAAGCAGACCCTCCAGAGAAGCCCGTGGTTTCTCACAGCCTTTATAGGTGTACATGTGGGGCCAAGCAGACCCTCGAGAGAAGCCCAAGGGTTCTCACAGCCCTTGTACGGGCACGCGTGGGGCCAAGCAGACCCTCCAGAGAAGCCTATGGTTTCTCCAAACCTACTCAGGGCTACACGTAGGGCCAAGCAGACCCTCCAGAGAAGCCTGTGGTTTCTCACAGCCTTTATAGCTGTACGCGTGCGGCCAAGCAGACCCTCCAGAGAGGGCCAGGGCCTCTCACAGCCCTCGCAGCGATAAATCTTGAGCGAAGCAGATCCTCCAAATGTCCCAGGGCCTGTGCAGCACCTCTCAGGGGCACGCGTGGGGCCAAGCAGACCCTCCAGAGATGACCTGCATTTCATCAAGCCCTGTCAAAGGCACACGTAGGGAGAAGCAGACCCTCCAGAAAAGGGCAGGGCCTCTCACAGCCCTTTCAGGGACATGCTTGGGGCCAAGCAGACCCTCCAGAGAAGCCAGCGCCTCTCACAGCCCTTGGAGGGGCACGCATGGGGCAAAGCAGACCCTCCAGAGAAACCCAGGGATTCTGCAGAACCTCTCATGGGCAGACATAGGGCCAAGCAGACCCTCCAAGAGAAGCTCAGGCCCTCTCCAAGACCTCAGAGGGGCACGCGTGGGGCCAAGGAGACCCTCCAAGAGAAGTTCAGGCCCTCTCCAAGACCTCAGAGGGGCATGCGTGGGGCCAAGCAGACGCTCCAGAGAAAGCCAGGGCCTCTCACAGCCCTGGCAGGGATAAATCTTGAGCGAAGCAGATCCTCCAAAAATCCCAGGGCCTGTGCAGCCCCTCTCAGGGGCATACGTGGGGCCAAGCAGACCCTCGACAGAAGCCCAGGGTTTCTCCAGAACCTCTCAGGGGCACACACAGGGCCAAGCAGACCCTCCAGAGAAGCCTGTGGTTTCTCACAGCCTTTATAGGTGTACGCGTGGGGCCAAGCAGACCCTCCAGAGATGCCCTGCATTTCACCAAGCCCTGTCAAAGGCACACGTAGGGAGAAGCAGACCCTCCAGAGAAGCCCAGGGTTTCTCCAGAACCTCTCCGGGGCAAACATAGGGCCAAGCAGACCCTCCAGAGAGGACCAGAGCCTCTCACAGCCCTCAGAGGGGCACTCGTAGGGCCAAGCAGAACCTCGAGAGAAGCCCGTGGTTTCTCACAGCCTTTATAGGTGTACGTGTTGGGCCAAGCAGACCCTCCAGAGAAGGCCAGGGTTTCTGCAGAACCTCTCAGGGGCGCACACAGGGCCAAGCAGACCCTCCAGAAAAGCCCAGGGTTTCTGCAGAACCTGTCAAGGGCACACGTAGGGAGAAGCAGACCCTCCAGAAAAGGCCAGGGCCTCTCACAGCCCTCTCAGGGGCACGCATGGGGCCAAGCAGACCCTTCAGGGAAGCGGCAGAGTTTTCCAGAACCACTCATGGGCACACGTAGGGCCAAGCAGACCCTCCAGAGGAGCCCAGGGCCTCTCACAGCCCTAGCAGGGGCATGCGTGGGGCCAAGCAGACCCTCCAGAGAAGCTCTGCATTGCTCCAAGCCCTCTCGAGGTCGCGCATGGGGCCAAGCAGCCCTCCAGAGAAGCCCAGGGTTTCTGCAGAACCTGTCAAGGGCACACGTAGGGAGAAGCAGACCCTCCAGAAAAGGCCACAGGGCCTCTCACAACCCTCTCAGGGGCCCGCACGGGGCCAAGCAGACCCTCCAGAGAAGGGCAGGGTTTCTCAAATCCCTCGTAAGGGTACGAGTCAGGGCAAGCAGGCCCTCCAGAAAAGGCCAGGACCTCCCACAGCCCTTGTACGGGCACGTGTGGGGCCAGTCAGACCCTCCAGAAAAGCCCAGGGTTTCTCCAGAACCTCTCAGGGGCACTCGTAGGGCCAAGCAGACCCTCCAGAGAAGGCCAGGGTTTCTCACAGCCTTTATAGGTGGACATGTGGGGCCAAGCAGACCCTCCAGAGAAGCCCGTGGTTTCTCACAGCCTTTATAGGTGTACATGTGGGGCCAAGCAGACCCTCGAGAGAAGCCCAAGGGTTCTCACAGCCCTTGTACGGGCACGCGTGGGGCCAAGCAGACCCTCCAGAGAAGCCTATGGTTTCTCCAAACCTACTCAGGGCTACACGTAGGGCCAAGCAGACCCTCCAGAGAAGCCTGTGGTTTCTCACAGCCTTTATAGCTGTACGCGTGCGGCCAAGCAGACCCTCCAGAGAGGGCCAGGGCCTCTCACAGCCCTCGCAGCGATAAATCTTGAGCGAAGCAGATCCTCCAAATGTCCCAGGGCCTGTGCAGCACCTCTCAGGGGCACGCGTGGGGCCAAGCAGACCCTCCAGAGATGACCTGCATTTCATCAAGCCCTGTCAAAGGCACACGTAGGGAGAAGCAGACCCTCCAGAAAAGGGCAGGGCCTCTCACAGCCCTTTCAGGGACATGCTTGGGGCCAAGCAGACCCTCCAGAGAAGCCAGCGCCTCTCACAGCCCTTGGAGGGGCACGCATGGGGCAAAGCAGACCCTCCAGAGAAACCCAGGGATTCTGCAGAACCTCTCATGGGCAGACATAGGGCCAAGCAGACCCTCCAAGAGAAGCTCAGGCCCTCTCCAAGACCTCAGAGGGGCACGCGTGGGGCCAAGGAGACCCTCCAAGAGAAGTTCAGGCCCTCTCCAAGACCTCAGAGGGGCATGCGTGGGGCCAAGCAGACGCTCCATAGAAAGCCAGGGCCTCTCACAGCCCTGGCAGGGATAAATCTTGAGCGAAGCAGATCCTCCAAAAATCCCAGGGCCTGTGCAGCCCCTCTCAGGGGCATGCGTGGGGCCAAGCAGACCCTCAACAGAAGCCCAGGGTTTCTCCAGAACCTCTCAGGGGCACACACAGGGCCAAGCAGACCCTCCAGAGAAGGCCAGGGTTTCTCACAGCCTTTATAGGTGGACATGTGGGGCCAAGCAGACCCTCGAGAGAAGCCCAAGGGTTCTCACAGCCCTCGCAATGGGAAGTGTGGGGCCAAGCAGACCCTCCAGAGAAACCTATGGTTTCTCCAAACCTACTCAGGGCTACACGTAGGGCCAAGCAGACCCTCCAGAGAAGGCCGTGGTTTCTCACAGCCTTTATAGGTGGACATGTGGGGCCAAGCAGACCCTCGAGAGAAGCCCGTGGTTTCTCACAGCCTTTATAGGTGTACGTGTGGGGCCAAGCAGACCCTCCAGAGAAGCCCGTGGTTTCTCACAGCCTTTATAGGTGTACGTGTGGGGCCAAGCAGACCCTCCAGAGAAGGCCGTGGTTTCTCACAGCCTTTATAGGTGTACGCGTGGGGCCAAGCAGACCCTCCAGAGAAGGCCGTGGTTTCTCACAGCCTTTATAGGTGTACGTGTGCGGCCAAGCAGACCCTCGAGAGAAGCCCAAGGGTTCTCACAGCCCTCGCAGGGGCACGCGTGGGGGCAAGTAAACCCTCCAGAAAAGCCCAGGATCTCTCCAAAACCCTGTCAGGTGCACACGTAGGGAGAAGCAGACCCTCCAGAGAAGGCCAGGGTTTCTGCAGAACCTGTCCGGGGCAAACATAGGGCCAAGCAGACCCTCCAGAGAAGGCCAGGGTTTCTCACAGCCTTTATAGGTGTACATGTGGGGCCAAGCAGACCCTCCAGAGAAGCCTATGGTTTCTCCAAACCTACTCAGGGCTACACGTAGGGCCAAGCAGACCCTCCAGAGAAGCCTGTGGTTTCTCACAGCCTTTATAGGTGTACGCGTGGGGCCAAGCAGACCCTCCAGAGATGCCCTGCATTTCACCAAGCCCTGTCAAAGGCACACGTAGGGAGAAGCAGACCCTCCAGAGAAGCCCAGGGTTTCTCCAGAACCTCTCCGGGGCAAACATAGGGCCAAGCAGACCCTCCAGAGAGGACCAGAGCCTCTCACAGCCCTCAGAGGGGCACTCGTAGGGCCAAGCAGAACCTCGAGAGAAGCCCGTGGTTTCTCACAGCCTTTATAGGTGTACGTGTTGGGCCAAGCAGACCCTCCAGAGAAGGCCAGGGTTTCTGCAGAACCTCTCAGGGGCGCACACAGGGCCAAGCAGACCCTCCAGAAAAGCCCAGGGTTTCTGCAGAACCTGTCAAGGGCACACGTAGGGAGAAGCAGACCCTCCAGAAAAGGCCAGGGCCTCTCACAGCCCTCTCAGGGGCACGCATGGGGCCAAGCAGACCCTTCAGGGAAGCGGCAGAGTTTTCCAGAACCACTCATGGGCACACGTAGGGCCAAGCAGACCCTCCAGAGGAGCCCAGGGCCTCTCACAGCCCTAGCAGGGGCATGCGTGGGGCCAAGCAGACCCTCCAGAGAAGCTCTGCATTGCTCCAAGCCCTCTCGAGGTCGCGCATGGGGCCAAGCAGCCCTCCAGAGAAGCCCAGGGTTTCTGCAGAACCTGTCAAGGGCACACGTAGGGAGAAGCAGACCCTCCAGAAAAGGCCACAGGGCCTCTCACAACCCTCTCAGGGGCCCGCACGGGGCCAAGCAGACCCTCCAGAGAAGGGCAGGGTTTCTCAAATCCCTCGTAAGGGTACGAGTCAGGGCAAGCAGGCCCTCCAGAAAAGGCCAGGACCTCCCACAGCCCTTGTACGGGCACGTGTGGGGCCAGTCAGACCCTCCAGAAAAGCCCAGGGTTTCTCCAGAACCTCTCAGGGGCACTCGTAGGGCCAAGCAGACCCTCCAGAGAAGGCCAGGGTTTCTCACAGCCTTTATAGGTGGACATGTGGGGCCAAGCAGACCCTCCAGAGAAGCCCGTGGTTTCTCACAGCCTTTATAGGTGTACATGTGGGGCCAAGCAGACCCTCGAGAGAAGCCCAAGGGTTCTCACAGCCCTTGTACGGGCACGCGTGGGGCCAAGCAGACCCTCCAGAGAAGCCTATGGTTTCTCCAAACCTACTCAGGGCTACACGTAGGGCCAAGCAGACCCTCCAGAGAAGCCTGTGGTTTCTCACAGCCTTTATAGCTGTACGCGTGCGGCCAAGCAGACCCTCCAGAGAGGGCCAGGGCCTCTCACAGCCCTCGCAGCGATAAATCTTGAGCGAAGCAGATCCTCCAAATGTCCCAGGGCCTGTGCAGCACCTCTCAGGGGCACGCGTGGGGCCAAGCAGACCCTCCAGAGATGACCTGCATTTCATCAAGCCCTGTCAAAGGCACACGTAGGGAGAAGCAGACCCTCCAGAAAAGGGCAGGGCCTCTCACAGCCCTTTCAGGGACATGCTTGGGGCCAAGCAGACCCTCCAGAGAAGCCAGCGCCTCTCACAGCCCTTGGAGGGGCACGCATGGGGCAAAGCAGACCCTCCAGAGAAACCCAGGGATTCTGCAGAACCTCTCATGGGCAGACATAGGGCCAAGCAGACCCTCCAAGAGAAGCTCAGGCCCTCTCCAAGACCTCAGAGGGGCATGCGTGGGGCCAAGCAGACGCTCCAGAGAAAGCCAGGGCCTCTCACAGCCCTGGCAGGGATAAATCTTGAGCGAAGCAGATCCTCCAAAAATCCCAGGGCCTGTGCAGCCCCTCTCAGGGGCATACGTGGGGCCAAGCAGACCCTCGACAGAAGCCCAGGGTTTCTCCAGAACCTCTCAGGGGCACACACAGGGCCAAGCAGACCCTCCAGAGAAGCCTGTGGTTTCTCACAGCCTTTATAGGTGTACGCGTGGGGCCAAGCAGACCCTCCAGAGATGCCCTGCATTTCACCAAGCCCTGTCAAAGGCACACATAGGGAGAAGCAGACCCTCCAGAGAAGCCCAGGGTTTCTCCAGAACCTCTCCGGGGCAAACATAGGGCCAAGCAGACCCTCCAGAGAGGACCAGAGCCTCTCACAGCCCTCAGAGGGGCACTCGTAGGGCCAAGCAGAACCTCGAGAGAAGCCCGTGGTTTCTCACAGCCTTTATAGGTGTACGTGTTGGGCCAAGCAGACCCTCCAGAGAAGGCCAGGGTTTCTGCAGAACCTCTCAGGGGCGCACACAGGGCCAAGCAGACCCTCCAGAAAAGCCCAGGGTTTCTGCAGAACCTGTCAAGGGCACACGTAGGGAGAAGCAGACCCTCCAGAAAAGGCCAGGGCCTCTCACAGCCCTCTCAGCGGCACGCATGGGGCCAAGCAGACCCTTCAGGGAAGCGGCAGAGTTTTCCAGAACCACTCATGGGCACACATAGGGCCAAGCAGACCCTCCAGAGGAGCCCAGGGCCTCTCACAGCCCTAGCAGGGGCATGCGTGGGGCCAAGCAGACCCTCCAGAGAAGCTCTGCATTGCTCCAAGCCCTCTCGAGGTCGCGCATGGGGCCAAGCAGCCCTCCAGAGAAGCCCAGGGTTTCTGCAGAACCTGTCAAGGGCACACGTAGGGAGAAGCAGACCCTCCAGAAAAGGCCACAGGGCCTCTCACAACCCTCTCAGGGGCCCGCACGGGGCCAAGCAGACCCTCCAGAGAAGGGCAGGGTTTCTCAAATCCCTCGTAAGGGTACGAGTCAGGGCAAGCAGGCCCTCCAGAAAAGGCCAGGACCTCCCACAGCCCTTGTACGGGCACGTGTGGGGCCAGTCAGACCCTCCAGAAAAGCCCAGGGTTTCTCCAGAACCTCTCAGGGGCACTCGTAGGGCCAAGCAGACCCTCCAGAGAAGGCCAGGGTTTCTCACAGCCTTTATAGGTGGACATGTGGGGCCAAGCAGACCCTCCAGAGAAGCCCGTGGTTTCTCACAGCCTTTATAGGTGTACATGTGGGGCCAAGCAGACCCTCGAGAGAAGCCCAAGGGTTCTCACAGCCCTTGTACGGGCACGCGTGGGGCCAAGCAGACCCTCCAGAGAAGCCTATGGTTTCTCCAAACCTACTCAGGGCTACACGTAGGGCCAAGCAGACCCTCCAGAGAAGCCTGTGGTTTCTCACAGCCTTTATAGCTGTACGCGTGCGGCCAAGCAGACCCTCCAGAGAGGGCCAGGGCCTCTCACAGCCCTCGCAGCGATAAATCTTGAGCGAAGCAGATCCTCCAAATGTCCCAGGGCCTGTGCAGCACCTCTCAGGGGCACGCGTGGGGCCAAGCAGACCCTCCAGAGATGACCTGCATTTCATCAAGCCCTGTCAAAGGCACACGTAGGGAGAAGCAGACCCTCCAGAAAAGGGCAGGGCCTCTCACAGCCCTTTCAGGGACATGCTTGGGGCCAAGCAGACCCTCCAGAGAAGCCAGCGCCTCTCACAACCCTCGGAGGGGCACGCATGGGGCAAAGCAGACCCTCCAGAGAAACCCAGGGATTCTGCAGAACCTCTCATGGGCAGACATAGGGCCAAGCAGACCCTCCAAGAGAAGCTCAGGCCCTCTCCAAGACCTCAGAGGGGCACGCGTGGGGCCAAGGAGACCCTCCAAGAGAAGTTCAGGCCCTCTCCAAGACCTCAGAGGGGCATGCGTGGGGCCAAGCAGACGCTCCAGAGAAAGCCAGGGCCTCTCACAGCCCTGGCAGGGATAAATCTTGAGCGAAGCAGATCCTCCAAAAATCCCAGGGCCTGTGCAGCCCCTCTCAGGGGCATACGTGGGGCCAAGCAGACCCTCAACAGAAGCCCAGGGTTTCTCCAGAACCTCTCAGGGGCACACACAGGGCCAAGCAGACCCTCCAGAGAAGGCCAGGGTTTCTCACAGCCTTTATAGGTGTACGCGTGGGGCCAAGCAGACCCTCCAGAGAAGCCCGTGGTTTCTCACAGCCTTTATAGGTGGACATGTGGGGCCAAGCAGACCCTCCAGAGAAGCCTGTGGTTTCTCACAGCCTTTATAGGTGTACGCGTGGGGCCAAGCAGACCCTCCAGAGATGCCCTGCATTTCACCAAGCCCTGTCAAAGGCACACATAGGGAGAAGCAGACCCTCCAGAGAAGCCCAGGGTTTCTCCAGAACCTCTCCGGGGCAAACATAGGGCCAAGCAGACCCTCCAGAGAGGACCAGAGCCTCTCACAGCCCTCAGAGGGGCACTCGTAGGGCCAAGCAGAACCTCGAGAGAAGCCCGTGGTTTCTCACAGCCTTTATAGGTGTACGTGTTGGGCCAAGCAGACCCTCCAGAGAAGGCCAGGGTTTCTGCAGAACCTCTCAGGGGCGCACACAGAGCCAAGCAGACCCTCCAGAAAAGCCCAGGGTTTCTGCAGAACCTGTCAAGGGCACACGTAGGGAGAAGCAGACCCTCCAGAAAAGGCCAGGGCCTCTCACAGCCCTCTCAGCGGCACGCATGGGGCCAAGCAGACCCTTCAGGGAAGCGGCAGAGTTTTCCAGAACCACTCATGGGCACACATAGGGCCAAGCAGACCCTCCAGAGGAGCCCAGGGCCTCTCACAGCCCTAGCAGGGGCATGCGTGGGGCCAAGCAGACCCTCCAGAGAAGCTCTGCATTGCTCCAAGCCCTCTCGAGGTCGCGCATGGGGCCAAGCAGCCCTCCAGAGAAGCCCAGGGTTTCTGCAGAACCTGTCAAGGGCACACGTAGGGAGAAGCAGACCCTCCAGAAAAGGCCACAGGGCCTCTCACAACCCTCTCAGGGGCCCGCACGGGGCCAAGCAGACCCTCCAGAGAAGGCCAGGGTTTCTCAAATCCCTCGTAAGGGTACGAGTCAGGGCAAGCAGGCCCTCCAGAAAAGGCCAGGACCTCCCACAGCCCTTGTACGGGCACGTGTGGGGCCAGTCAGACCCTCCAGAAAAGCCCAGGGTTTCTCCAGAACCTCTCAGGGGCACTCGTAGGGCCAAGCAGACCCTCCAGAGAAGGCCAGGGTTTCTCACAGCCTTTATAGGTGGACATGTGGGGCCAAGCAGACCCTCCAGAGAAGCCCGTGGTTTCTCACAGCCTTTATAGGTGTACATGTGGGGCCAAGCAGACCCTCGAGAGAAGCCCAAGGGTTCTCACAGCCCTTGTACGGGCACGCGTGGGGCCAAGCAGACCCTCCAGAGAAGCCTATGGTTTCTCCAAACCTACTCAGGGCTACACGTAGGGCCAAGCAGACCCTCCAGAGAAGCCTGTGGTTTCTCACAGCCTTTATAGCTGTACGCGTGCGGCCAAGCAGACCCTCCAGAGAGGGCCAGGGCCTCTCACAGCCCTCGCAGCGATAAATCTTGAGCGAAGCAGATCCTCCAAATGTCCCAGGGCCTGTGCAGCACCTCTCAGGGGCACGCGTGGGGCCAAGCAGACCCTCCAGAGATGACCTGCATTTCATCAAGCCCTGTCAAAGGCACACGTAGGGAGAAGCAGACCCTCCAGAAAAGGGCAGGGCCTCTCACAGCCCTTTCAGGGACATGCTTGGGGCCAAGCAGACCCTCCAGAGAAGCCAGCGCCTCTCACAGCCCTCGGAGGGGCACGCATGGGGCAAAGCAGACCCTCCAGAGAAACCCAGGGATTCTGCAGAACCTCTCACGGGCAGACATAGGGCCAAGCAGACCCTCCAAGAGAAGCTCAGGCCCTCTCCAAGACCTCAGAGGGGCACGCGTGGGGCCAAGGAGACCCTCCAAGAGAAGTTCAGGCCCTCTCCAAGACCTCAGAGGGGCATGCGTGGGGCCAAGCAGACGCTCCAGAGAAAGCCAGGGCCTCTCACAGCCCTGGCAGGGATAAATCTTGAGCGAAGCAGATCCTCCAAAAATCCCAGGGCCTGTGCAGCCCCTCTCAGGGGCATGCGTGGGGCCAAGCAGACCCTCGACAGAAGCCCAGGGTTTCTCCAGAACCTCTCAGGGGCACACACAGGGCCAAGCAGACCCTCCAGAGAAGGCCAGGGTTTCTCACAGCCTTTATAGGTGTACGCGTGGGGCCAAGCAGACCCTCCAGAGAAGCCCGTGGTTTCTCACAGCCTTTATAGGTGGACATGTGGGGCCAAGCAGACCCTCGAGAGAAGCCCAAGGGTTCTCACAGCCCTCGCAATGGGAAGTGTGGGGCCAAGCAGACCCTCCAGAGAAACCTATGGTTTCTCCAAACCTACTCAGGGCTACACGTAGGGCCAAGCAGACCCTCCAGAGAAGGCCGTGGTTTCTCACAGCCTTTATAGGTGGACATGTGGGGCCAAGCAGACCCTCGAGAGAAGCCCGTGGTTTCTCACAGCCTTTATAGGTGTACGTGTGGGGCCAAGCAGACCCTCCAGAGAAGCCCGTGGTTTCTCACAGCCTTTATAGGTGTACGTGTGGGGCCAAGCAGACCCTCCAGAGAAGCCCGTGGTTTCTCACAGCCTTTATAGGTGTACGCGTGGGGCCAAGCAGACCCTCCAGAGAAGGCCGTGGTTTCTCACAGCCTTTATAGGTGTACGTGTGCGGCCAAGCAGACCCTCGAGAGAAGCCCAAGGGTTCTCACAGCCCTCGCAGGGGCACGCGTGGGGGCAAGTAAACCCTCCAGAAAAGCCCAGGATCTCTCCAAAACCCTGTCAGGTGCACACGTAGGGAGAAGCAGACCCTCCAGAGAAGGCCAGGGTTTCTGCAGAACCTGTCCGGGGCAAACATAGGGCCAAGCAGACCCTCCAGAGAAGGCCAGGGTTTCTCACAGCCTTTATAGGTGTACATGTGGGGCCAAGCAGACCGTCCAGAGAAGCCTATGGTTTCTCCAAACCTACTCAGGGCTACACGTAGGGCCAAGCAGACCCTCCAGAGAAGCCTGTGGTTTCTCACAGCCTTTATAGGTGTACGCGTGGGGCCAAGCAGACCCTCCAGAGATGCCCTGCATTTCACCAAGCCCTGTCAAAGGCACACGTAGGGAGAAGCAGACCCTCCAGAGAAGCCCAGGGTTTCTCCAGAACCTCTCCGGGGCAAACATAGGGCCAAGCAGACCCTCCAGAGAGGACCAGAGCCTCTCACAGCCCTCAGAGGGGCACTCGTAGGGCCAAGCAGAACCTCGAGAGAAGCCCGTGGTTTCTCACAGCCTTTATAGGTGTACGTGTTGGGCCAAGCAGACCCTCCAGAGAAGGCCAGGGTTTCTGCAGAACCTCTCAGGGGCGCACACAGGGCCAAGCAGACCCTCCAGAAAAGCCCAGGGTTTCTGCAGAACCTGTCAAGGGCACACGTAGGGAGAAGCAGACCCTCCAGAAAAGGCCAGGGCCTCTCACAGCCCTCTCAGGGGCACGCATGGGGCCAAGCAGACCCTTCAGGGAAGCGGCAGAGTTTTCCAGAACCACTCATGGGCACACGTAGGGCCAAGCAGACCCTCCAGAGGAGCCCAGGGCCTCTCACAGCCCTAGCAGGGGCATGCGTGGGGCCAAGCAGACCCTCCAGAGAAGCTCTGCATTGCTCCAAGCCCTCTCGAGGTCGCTCATGGGGCCAAGCAGCCCTCCAGAGAAGCCCAGGGTTTCTGCAGAACCTGTCAAGGGCACACGTAGGGAGAAGCAGACCCTCCAGAAAAGGCCACAGGGCCTCTCACAACCCTCTCAGGGGCCCGCACGGGGCCAAGCAGACCCTCCAGAGAAGGGCAGGGTTTCTCAAATCCCTCGTAAGGGTACGAGTCAGGGCAAGCAGGCCCTCCAGAAAAGGCCAGGACCTCCCACAGCCCTTGTACGGGCACGTGTGGGGCCAAGCAGACCCTCCAGAAAAGCCCAGGGTTTCTCCAGAACCTCTCAGGGGCACTCGTAGGGCCAAGCAGACCCTCCAGAGAAGGCCAGGGTTTCTCACAGCCTTTATAGGTGGACATGTGGGGCCAAGCAGACCCTCCAGAGAAGCCCGTGGTTTCTCACAGCCTTTATAGGTGTACATGTGGGGCCAAGCAGACCCTCGAGAGAAGCCCAAGGGTTCTCACAGCCCTTGTACGGGCACGCGTGGGGCCAAGCAGACCCTCCAGAGAAGCCTATGGTTTCTCCAAACCTACTCAGGGCTACACGTAGGGCCAAGCAGACCCTCCAGAGAAGCCTGTGGTTTCTCACAGCCTTTATAGCTGTACGCGTGCGGCCAAGCAGACCCTCCAGAGAGGGCCAGGGCCTCTCACAGCCCTCGCAGAGATAAATCTTGAGCGAAGCAGATCCTCCAAATGTCCCAGGGCCTGTGCAGCACCTCTCAGGGGCACGCGTGGGGCCAAGCAGACCCTCCAGAGATGACCTGCATTTCATCAAGCCCTGTCAAAGGCACACGTAGGGAGAAGCAGACCCTCCAGAAAAGGGCAGGGCCTCTCACAGCCCTTTCAGGGACATGCTTGGGGCCAAGCAGACCCTCCAGAGAAGCCAGCGCCTCTCACAGCCCTTGGAGGGGCACGCATGGGGCAAAGCAGACCCTCCAGAGAAACCCAGGGATTCTGCAGAACCTCTCATGGGCAGACATAGGGCCAAGCAGACCCTCCAAGAGAAGCTCAGGCCCTCTCCAAGACCTCAGAGGGGCACGCGTGGGGCCAAGGAGACCCTCCAAGAGAAGTTCAGGCCCTCTCCAAGACCTCAGAGGGGCATGCGTGGGGCCAAGCAGACGCTCCAGAGAAAGCCAGGGCCTCTCACAGCCCTGGCAGGGATAAATCTTGAGCGAAGCAGATCCTCCAAAAATCCCAGGGCCTGTGCAGCCCCTCTCAGGGGCATACGTGGGGCCAAGCAGACCCTCGACAGAAGCCCAGGGTTTCTCCAGAACCTCTCAGGGGCACACACAGGGCCAAGCAGACCCTCCAGAGAAGCCTGTGGTTTCTCACAGCCTTTATAGGTGTACGCGTGGGGCCAAGCAGACCCTCCAGAGATGCCCTGCATTTCACCAAGCCCTGTCAAAGGCACACGTAGGGAGAAGCAGACCCTCCAGAGAAGCCCAGGGTTTCTCCAGAACCTCTCCGGGGCAAACATAGGGCCAAGCAGACCCTCCAGAGAGGACCAGAGCCTCTCACAGCCCTCAGAGGGGCACTCGTAGGGCCAAGCAGAACCTCGAGAGAAGCCCGTGGTTTCTCACAGCCTTTATAGGTGTACGTGTTGGGCCAAGCAGACCCTCCAGAGAAGGCCAGGGTTTCTGCAGAACCTCTCAGGGGCGCACACAGGGCCAAGCAGACCCTCCAGAAAAGCCCAGGGTTTCTGCAGAACCTGTCAAGGGCACACGTAGGGAGAAGCAGACCCTCCAGAAAAGGCCAGGGCCTCTCACAGCCCTCTCAGGGGCACGCATGGGGCCAAGCAGACCCTCCAGAGAAGGCCAGGGTTTCTCACAGCCTTTATAGGTGTACGCGTGGGGCCAAGCAGACCCTCCAGAGAAGCCCGTGGTTTCTCACAGCCTTTATAGGTGGACATGTGGGGCCAAGCAGACCCTCGAGAGAAGCCCAAGGGTTCTCACAGCCCTCGCAATGGGAAGTGTGGGGCCAAGCAGACCCTCCAGAGAAACCTATGGTTTCTCCAAACCTACTCAGGGCTACACGTAGGGCCAAGCAGACCCTCCAGAGAAGGCCGTGGTTTCTCACAGCCTTTATAGGTGGACATGTGGGGCCAAGCAGACCCTCGAGAGAAGCCCGTGGTTTCTCACAGCCTTTATAGGTGTACGTGTGGGGCCAAGCAGACCCTCCAGAGAAGCCCGTGGTTTCTCACAGCCTTTATAGGTGTACGTGTGGGGCCAAGCAGACCCTCCAGAGAAGGCCGTGGTTTCTCACAGCCTTTATAGGTGTACGCGTGGGGCCAAGCAGACCCTCCAGAGAAGGCCGTGGTTTCTCACAGCCTTTATAGGTGTACGTGTGCGGCCAAGCAGACCCTCGAGAGAAGCCCAAGGGTTCTCACAGCCCTCGCAGGGGCACGCGTGGGGGCAAGTAAACCCTCCAGAAAAGCCCAGGATCTCTCCAAAACCCTGTCAGGTGCACACGTAGGGAGAAGCAGACCCTCCAGAGAAGGCCAGGGTTTCTGCAGAACCTGTCCGGGGCAAACATAGGGCCAAGCAGACCCTCCAGAGAAGGCCAGGGTTTCTCACAGCCTTTATAGGTGTACATGTGGGGCCAAGCAGACCGTCCAGAGAAGCCTATGGTTTCTCCAAACCTACTCAGGGCTACACGTAGGGCCAAGCAGACCCTCCAGAGAAGCCTGTGGTTTCTCACAGCCTTTATAGGTGTACGCGTGGGGCCAAGCAGACCCTCCAGAGATGCCCTGCATTTCACCAAGCCCTGTCAAAGGCACACGTAGGGAGAAGCAGACCCTCCAGAGAAGCCCAGGGTTTCTCCAGAACCTCTCCGGGGCAAACATAGGGCCAAGCAGACCCTCCAGAGAGGACCAGAGCCTCTCACAGCCCTCAGAGGGGCACTCGTAGGGCCAAGCAGAACCTCGAGAGAAGCCCGTGGTTTCTCACAGCCTTTATAGGTGTACGTGTTGGGCCAAGCAGACCCTCCAGAGAAGGCCAGGGTTTCTGCAGAACCTCTCAGGGGCGCACACAGGGCCAAGCAGACCCTCCAGAAAAGCCCAGGGTTTCTGCAGAACCTGTCAAGGGCACACGTAGGGAGAAGCAGACCCTCCAGAAAAGGCCAGGGCCTCTCACAGCCCTCTCAGGGGCACGCATGGGGCCAAGCAGACCCTTCAGGGAAGCGGCAGAGTTTTCCAGAACCACTCATGGGCACACGTAGGGCCAAGCAGACCCTCCAGAGGAGCCCAGGGCCTCTCACAGCCCTAGCAGGGGCATGCGTGGGGCCAAGCAGACCCTCCAGAGAAGCTCTGCATTGCTCCAAGCCCTCTCGAGGTCGCTCATGGGGCCAAGCAGCCCTCCAGAGAAGCCCAGGGTTTCTGCAGAACCTGTCAAGGGCACACGTAGGGAGAAGCAGACCCTCCAGAAAAGGCCACAGGGCCTCTCACAACCCTCTCAGGGGCCCGCACGGGGCCAAGCAGACCCTCCAGAGAAGGGCAGGGTTTCTCAAATCCCTCGTAAGGGTACGAGTCAGGGCAAGCAGGCCCTCCAGAAAAGGCCAGGACCTCCCACAGCCCTTGTACGGGCACGTGTGGGGCAAAGCAGACCCTCCAGAAAAGCCCAGGGTTTCTCCAGAACCTCTCAGGGGCACTCGTAGGGCCAAGCAGACCCTCCAGAGAAGGCCAGGGTTTCTCACAGCCTTTATAGGTGGACATGTGGGGCCAAGCAGACCCTCCAGAGAAGCCCGTGGTTTCTCACAGCCTTTATAGGTGTACATGTGGGGCCAAGCAGACCCTCGAGAGAAGCCCAAGGGTTCTCACAGCCCTTGTACGGGCACGCGTGGGGCCAAGCAGACCCTCCAGAGAAGCCTATGGTTTCTCCAAACCTACTCAGGGCTACACGTAGGGCCAAGCAGACCCTCCAGAGAAGCCTGTGGTTTCTCACAGCCTTTATAGCTGTACGCGTGCGGCCAAGCAGACCCTCCAGAGAGGGCCAGGGCCTCTCACAGCCCTCGCAGAGATAAATCTTGAGCGAAGCAGATCCTCCAAATGTCCCAGGGCCTGTGCAGCACCTCTCAGGGGCACGCGTGGGGCCAAGCAGACCCTCCAGAGATGACCTGCATTTCATCAAGCCCTGTCAAAGGCACACGTAGGGAGAAGCAGACCCTCCAGAAAAGGGCAGGGCCTCTCACAGCCCTTTCAGGGACATGCTTGGGGCCAAGCAGACCCTCCAGAGAAGCCAGCGCCTCTCACAGCCCTTGGAGGGGCACGCATGGGGCAAAGCAGACCCTCCAGAGAAACCCAGGGATTCTGCAGAACCTCTCATGGGCAGACATAGGGCCAAGCAGACCCTCCAAGAGAAGCTCAGGCCCTCTCCAAGACCTCAGAGGGGCACGCGTGGGGCCAAGGAGACCCTCCAAGAGAAGTTCAGGCCCTCTCCAAGACCTCAGAGGGGCATGCGTGGGGCCAAGCAGACGCTCCAGAGAAAGCCAGGGCCTCTCACAGCCCTGGCAGGGATAAATCTTGAGCGAAGCAGATCCTCCAAAAATCCCAGGGCCTGTGCAGCCCCTCTCAGGGGCATACGTGGGGCCAAGCAGACCCTCGACAGAAGCCCAGGGTTTCTCCAGAACCTCTCAGGGGCACACACAGGGCCAAGCAGACCCTCCAGAGAAGCCTGTGGTTTCTCACAGCCTTTATAGGTGTACGCGTGGGGCCAAGCAGACCCTCCAGAGATGCCCTGCATTTCACCAAGCCCTGTCAAAGGCACACGTAGGGAGAAGCAGACCCTCCAGAGAAGCCCAGGGTTTCTCCAGAACCTCTCCGGGGCAAACATAGGGCCAAGCAGACCCTCCAGAGAGGACCAGAGCCTCTCACAGCCCTCAGAGGGGCACTCGTAGGGCCAAGCAGAACCTCGAGAGAAGCCCGTGGTTTCTCACAGCCTTTATAGGTGTACGTGTTGGGCCAAGCAGACCCTCCAGAGAAGGCCAGGGTTTCTGCAGAACCTCTCAGGGGCGCACACAGGGCCAAGCAGACCCTCCAGAAAAGCCCAGGGTTTCTGCAGAACCTGTCAAGGGCACACGTAGGGAGAAGCAGACCCTCCAGAAAAGGCCAGGGCCTCTCACAGCCCTCTCAGGGGCACGCATGGGGCCAAGCAGACCCTTCAGGGAAGCGGCAGAGTTTTCCAGAACCACTCATGGGCACACGTAGGGCCAAGCAGACCCTCCAGAGGAGCCCAGGGCCTCTCACAGCCCTAGCAGGGGCATGTGTGGGGCCAAGCAGACCCTCCAGAGAAGCTCTGCATTGCTCCAAGCCCTCTCGAGGTCGCGCATGGGGCCAAGCAGCCCTCCAGAGAAGCCCAGGGTTTCTGCAGAACCTGTCAAGGGCACACGTAGGGAGAAGCAGACCCTCCAGAAAAGGCCACAGGGCCTCTCACAACCCTCTCAGGGGCCCGCACGGGGCCAAGCAGAGCCTCCAGAGAAGGGCAGGGTTTCTCAAATCCCTCGTAAGGGTACGAGTCAGGGCAAGCAGGCCCTCCAGAAAAGGCCAGGACCTCCCACAGCCCTTGTACGGGCACGTGTGGGGCCAAGCAGACCCTCCAGAAAAGCCCAGGGTTTCTCCAGAACCTCTCAGGGGCACACACAGGGCCAAGCAGACCCTCCAGAGAAGGCCAGGGTTTCTCACAGCCTTTATAGGTGGACATGTGGGGCCAAGCAGACCCTCCAGAGAAGCCCGTGGTTTCTCACAGCCTTTATAGGTGTACATGTGGGGCCAAGCAGACCCTCGAGAGAAGCCCAAGGGTTCTCACAGCCCTTGTACGGGCACGCGTGGGGCCAAGCAGACCCTCAACAGAAGCCCAGGGTTTCTCCAGAACCTCTCAGGGGCACACACAGGGCCAAGCAGACCCTCCAGAGAAGGCCAGGGTTTCTCACAGCCTTTATAGGTGTACGCGTGGGGCCAAGCAGACCCTCCAGAGAAGCCCGTGGTTTCTCAAAGCCTTTATAGGTGGACATGTGGGGCAAAGCAGACCCTCGAGAGAAGCCCAAGGGTTCTCACAGCCCTCGCAATGGGAAGTGTGGGGCCAAGCAGACCCTCCAGAGAAACCTATGGTTTCTCCAAACCTACTCAGGGCTACACGTAGGGCCAAGCAGACCCTCCAGAGAAGGCCGTGGTTTCTCACAGCCTTTATAGGTGGACATGTGGGGCCAAGCAGACCCTCGAGAGAAGCCCGTGGTTTCTCACAGCCTTTATAGGTGTACGTGTGGGGCCAAGCAGACCCTCCAGAGAAGCCCGTGGTTTCTCACAGCCTTTATAGGTGTACGTGTGGGGCCAAGCAGACCCTCGAGAGAAGCCCGTGGTTTCTCACAGCCTTTATAGGTGTACGCGTGGGGCCAAGCAGACCCTCCAGAGAAGGCCGTGGTTTCTCACAGCCTTTATAGGTGTACGTGTGTGGCCAAGCAGACCCTCGAGAGAAGCCCAAGGGTTCTCACAGCCCTCGCAGGGGCACGCGTGGGGGCAAGTAAACCCTCCAGAAAAGCCCAGGATCTCTCCAAAACCCTGTCAGGTGCACACGTAGGGAGAAGCAGACCCTCCAGAGAAGGCCAGGGTTTCTGCAGAACCTGTCCGGGGCAAACATAGGGCCAAGCAGACCCTCCAGAGAAGGCCAGGGTTTCTCACAGCCTTTATAGGTGTACATGTGGGGCCAAGCAGACCGTCCAGAGAAGCCTATGGTTTCTCCAAACCTACTCAGGGCTACACGTAGGGCCAAGCAGACCCTCCAGAGAAGCCTGTGGTTTCTCACAGCCTTTATAGGTGTACGCGTGCGGCCAAGCAGACCCTCCAGAGAGGGCCAGGGCCTCTCACAGCCCTCGCAGCGATAAATCTTGAGCGAAGCAGATCCTCCAAAAGTCCCAGGGCCTGTGCAGCACCTCTCAGGGGCACGCGTGGGGCCAAGCAGACCCTCCAGAGATGCCCTGCATTTCACCAAGCCCTGTCAAAGGCACACGTAGGGAGAAGCAGACCCTCCAGAGAAGCCCAGGGTTTCTCCAGAACCTCTCCGGGGCAAACACAGGGCCAAGCAGACCCTCCAGAGAGGACCAGAGCCTCTCACAGCCCTCAGAGGGGCACTCGTAGGGCCAAGCAGAACCTCGAGGGAAGCCCGTGGTTTCTCACAGCCTTTATAGGTGTACGTGTTGGGCCAAGCAGACCCTCCAGAGAAGGCCAGGGTTTCTGCAGAACCTCTCAGGGGCACACACAGGGCCAAGCAGACCCTCCAGAAAGGCCCAGGGTTTCTGCAGAACCTGTCAAGGGCACACGTAGGGAGAAGCAGACCCTCCAGAAAAGGCCAGGGCCTCTCACAGCCCTCTCAGGGGCACGCATGGGGCCAAGCAGACCCTTCAGGGAAGCGGCAGAGTTTTCCAGAACCACTCATGGGCACACGTAGGGCCAAGCAGACCCTCCAGAGGAGCCCAGGGCCTCTCACAGCCCTAGCAGGGGCATGCGTGGGGCCAAGCAGACCCTCCAGAGAAGCTCTGCATTGCTCCAAGCCCTCTCGAGGTCGCGCATGGGGCCAAGCAGCCCTCCAGAGAAGCCCAGGGTTTCTGCAGAACCTGTCAAGGGCACACGTAGGGAGAAGCAGACCCTCCAGAAAAGGCCACAGGGCCTCTCACAACCCTCTCAGGGGCCCGCACGGGGCCAAGCAGACCCTCCAGAGAAGGGCAGGGTTTCTCAAATCCCTCGTAAGGGTACGAGTCAGGGCAAGCAGGCCCTCCAGAAAAGGCCAGGACCTCCCACAGCCCTTGTACGGGCACGTGTGGGGCCAAGCAGACCCTCCAGAAAAGCCCAGGGTTTCTCCAGAACCTCTCAGGGGCACTCGTAGGGCCAAGCAGACCCTCCAGAGAAGGCCAGGGTTTCTCACAGCCTTCATAGGTGTACGCGTGGGGCCAAGCAGACCCTCCAGAGAAGCCCGTGGTTTCTCACAGCCTTTATAGGTGGACATGTGGGGCCAAGCAGACCCTCGAGAGAAGCCCAAGGGTTCTCACAGCCCTCGCAATGGCACGCATGGGGCCAAGCAGACCCTCCAGAGAAGCCTATGGTTTCTCCAAACCTACTCAGGGCTACACATAGGGCCAAGCAGACCCTCCAGAGAAGGCCAGGGTTTCTCACAGCCTTTATAGGTGTACATGTGGGGCCAAGCAGACCCTCGAGAGAAGCCTGTGGTTTCTCACAGCCTTTATAGGTGTACGTGTGGGGCCAAGCAGACCCTCCAGAGAAGCCCGTGGTTTCTCACAGCCTTTATAGGTGTACGTGTGGGGCCAAGCAGACCCTCGAGAGAAGGCCGTGGTTTCTCACAGCCTTTATAGGTGTACGCGTGGGGCCAAGCAGACCCTCCAGAGAAGGCCGTGGTTTCTCACAGCCTTTATAGGTGTACGCGTGCGGCCAAGCAGACCCTCCAGAGAAGCCCAAGGGTTCTCACAGCCCTCGCAGGGGCACGCGTGGGGGCAAGTAAAACCTCCAGAAAAGCCCAGGATCTCTCCAAACCCTGTCAGGTGCACACGTAGGGAGAAGCAGACCCTCCAGAGAAGCCCAGGGTTTCTCCAGAACCTCTGAGGGGCAAACATAGGGCCAAGCAGACCCTGCAGAGAAGGCCAGGGCCTCTCACAGCCCTCGCAGCGATAAATCTTGAGCGAAGCAGATCCTCCAAAAGTCCCAGGGCCTGTGCAGCACCTCTCAGGGGCACGCGTGGGGCCAAGCAGACCCTCCAGAGATGCCCTGCATTTCACCAAGCCCTGTCAAAGGCACACGTAGGGAGAAGCAGACCCTCCAGAGAAGCTCAGGGTTTCTCCAGAACCTCTCCGGGGCAAACACAGGGCCAAGCAGACCCTCCAGAGAGGACCAGAGCCTCTCACAGCCCTCAGAGGGGCACTCGTAGGGCCAAGCAGAACCTCGAGGGAAGCCCGTGGTTTCTCACAGCCTTTATAGGTGTACGTGTTGGGCCAAGCAGACCCTCCAGAGAAGGCCAGGGTTTCTGCAGAACCTCTCAGGGGCACACACAGGGCCAAGCAGACCCTCCAGAAAGGCCCAGGGTTTCTGCAGAACCTGTCAAGGGCACACGTAGGGAGAAGCAGACCCTCCAGAAAAGGCCAGGGCCTCTCACAGCCCTCTCAGGGGCACGCATGGGGCCAAGCAGACCCTTCAGGGAAGCGGCAGAGTTTTCCAGAACCACTCATGGGCACACGTAGGGCCAAGCAGACCCTCCAGAGGAGCCCAGGGCCTCTCACAGCCCTAGCAGGGGCATGCGTGGGGCCAAGCAGACCCTCCAGAGAAGCTCTGCATTGCTCCAAGCCCTCTCGAGGTCGCGCATGGGGCCAAGCAGCCCTCCAGAGAAGCCCAGGGTTTCTGCAGAACCTGTCAAGGGCACACGTAGGGAGAAGCAGACCCTCCAGAAAAGGCCACAGGGCCTCTCACAACCCTCTCAGGGGCCCGCACGGGGCCAAGCAGACCCTCCAGAGAAGGCCAGGGTTTCTCAAATCCCTCGTAAGGGTACGAGTCAGGGCAAGCAGGCCCTCCAGAAAAGGCCAGGACCTCCCACAGCCCTTGTACGGGCACGTGTGGGGCCAAGCAGACCCTCCAGAAAAGCCCAGGGTTTCTCCAGAACCTCTCAGGGGCACTCGTAGGGCCAAGCAGACCCTCCAGAGAAGGCCAGGGTTTCTCACAGCCTTTATAGGTGTACGTGTGCGGCCAAGCAGACCCTCCAGAGAAGCCCGTGGTTTCTCACAGCCTTTATAGGTGGACATGTGGGGCCAAGCAGACCCTCGAGAGAAGCCCAAGGGTTCTCACAGCCCTCGCAATGGCAAGTGTGGGGCCAAGCAGACCCTCCAGAAAAGCCCAGGGTTTCTCCAGAACCTCTCAGGGGCACTCGTAGGGCCAAGCAGACCCTCGAGAGAAGGCCGTGGTTTCTCACAGCCTTTATAGGTGTACACGTAGGGCCAAGCAGACCCTCCAGAGAAGCCTGTGGTTTCTCACAGCCTTTATAGCTGTACGCGTGCGGCCAAGCAGACCCTCCAGAGAGGGCCAGGTCCTCTCACAGCCCTCGCAGCGATAAATCTTGAGCGAAGCAGATCCTCCAAAAGTCCCAGGGCCTGTGCAGCACCTCTCAGGGGCACGCGTGGGGCCAAGCAGACCCTCCAGAGATGCCCTGCATTTCACCAAGCCCTGTCAAAGGCACACGTAGGGAGAAGCAGACCCTCCAGAGAAGGCCAGGGTTTCTGCAGAACCTCTCCGGGGCAAACATAGGGCCAAGCAGACCCTCCAGAGAGGACCAGAGCCTCTCACAGCCCTCAGAGGGGCACTCGTAGGGCCAAGCAGAACCTCGAGAGAAGCCCGTGGTTTCTCACAGCCTTTATAGGTGTACGTGTTGGGCCAAGCAGACCCTCCAGAGAAGGCCAGGGTTTCTGCAGAACCTCTCAGGGGCGCACACAGGGCCAAGCAGACCCTCCAGAAAAGCCCAGGGTTTCTGCAGAACCTGTCAAGGGCACACGTAGGGAGAAGCAGACCCTCCAGAAAAGGCCAGGGCCTCTCACAGCCCTCTCAGGGGCACGCATGGGGCCAAGCAGACCCTTCAGGGAAGCGGCAGAGTTTTCCAGAACCACTCATGGGCACACGTAGGGCCAAGCAGACCCTCCAGAGGAGCCCAGGGCCTCTCACAGCCCTAGCAGGGGCATGCGTGGGGCCAAGCAGACCCTCCAGAGAAGCTCTGCATTGCTCCAAGCCCTCTCGAGGTCGCGCATGGGGCCAAGCAGCCCTCCAGAGAAGCCCAGGGTTTCTGCAGAACCTGTCAAGGGCACACGTAGGGAGAAGCAGACCCTCCAGAAAAGGCCACAGGGCCTCTCACAACCCTCTCAGGGGCCCGCACGGGGCCAAGCAGAGCCTCCAGAGAAGGCCAGGGTTTCTCAAATCCCTCGTAAGGGTACGAGTCAGGGCAAGCAGACCCTCCAGAAAAGCCCAGGGTTTCTGCAGAACCTGTCAAGGGCACACGTAGGGAGAAGCAGACCCTCCAGAAAAGGCCAGGGCCTCTCACAGCCCTCTCAGGGGCACGCATGGGGCCAAGCAGACCCTTCAGGGAAGCGGCAGAGTTTTCCAGAACCACTCATGGGCACACGTAGGGCCAAGCAGACCCTCCAGAGGAGCCCAGGGCCTCTCACAGCCCTAGCAGGGGCATGCGTGGGGCCAAGCAGACCCTCCAGAGAAGCTCTGCATTGCTCCAAGCCCTCTCGAGGTCGCGCATGGGGCCAAGCAGCCCTCCAGAGAAGCCCAGGGTTTCTGCAGAACCTGTCAAGGGCACACGTAGGGAGAAGCAGACCCTCCAGAAAAGGCCACAGGGCCTCTCACAACCCTCTCAGGGGCCCGCACGGGGCCAAGCAGACCCTCCAGAGAAGGGCAGGGTTTCTCAAATCCCTCGTAAGGGTACGAGTCAGGGCAAGCAGGCCCTCCAGAAAAGGCCAGGACCTCCCACAGCCCTTGTACGGGCACGTGTGGGGCCAGTCAGACCCTCCAGAAAAGCCCAGGGTTTCTCCAGAACCTCTCAGGGGCACTCGTAGGGCCAAGCAGACCCTCCAGAGAAGGCCAGGGTTTCTCACAGCCTTTATAGGTGTACATGTGGGGCCAAGCAGACCCTCGAGAGAAGCCCGTGGTTTCTCACAGCCTTTATAGGTGTACGTGTGGGGCCAAGCAGACCCTCCAGAGAAGCCCGTGGTTTCTCACAGCCTTTATAGGTGTACGTGTGGGGCCAAGCAGACCCTCCAGAAAAGGCCGTGGTTTCTCACAGCCTTTATAGGTGTACGCGTGGGGCCAAGCAGACCCTCTAGAGAAGGCCGTGGTTTCTCACAGCCTTTATAGGTGTACGCGTGCGGCCAAGCAGACCGTCCAGAGAAGTCCAAGGGTTCTCACAGCCCTCGCAGGGGCACGCGTGGGGGCAAGTAAAACCTCCAGAAAAGCCCGTGATCTCTGCAAACCCTGTCAGGTGCACACGTAGGGAGAAGCAGACCCTCCAGAGAAGCCCAGGGTTTCTGCAGAACCTCTCCGGGGCAAACATAGGGCCAAGCAGACCCTCCAGAGAAGGCCAGGGTTTCTCACAGCCTTTATAGGTGTACATGTGGGGCCAAGCAGACCCTCCAGAGAAGCCCGTGGTTTCTCACAGCCTTTATAGGTGTACATGTGGGGCCAAGCAGACCGTCCAGAGAAGCCTATGGTTTCTCCAAACCTACTCAGGGCTACATGTAGGGCCAAGCAGACCCTCCAGAGAAGCCTGTGGTTTCTCACAGCCTTTATAGGTGTACGCGTGCGGCCAAGCAGACCCTCCAGAGAGGGCCAGGGCCTCTCACAGCCCTCGCAGCGATAAATCTTGAGCGAAGCAGATCCTCCAAAAGTCCCAGGGCCTGTGCAGCACCTCTCAGGGGCACGCGTGGGGCCAAGCAGACCCTCCAGAGATGCCCTGCATTTCACCAAGCCCTGTCAAAGGCACACGTAGGGAGAAGCAGACCCTCCAGAGAAGGCCAGGGTTTCTGCAGAACCTGTCCGGGGCAAACATAGGGCCAAGCAGACCCTCCAGAGAGGACCAGAGCCTCTCACA
Source organism: Harpia harpyja (assembly GCF_026419915.1). Taxonomy (NCBI): domain Eukaryota; kingdom Metazoa; phylum Chordata; class Aves; order Accipitriformes; family Accipitridae; genus Harpia; species Harpia harpyja. The sequence goes on from NC_068969.1 coordinate 27,711,328, forward strand.
GCCCTCAGAGGGGCACTCGTAGGGCCAAGCAGAACCTCGAGAGAAGCCCGTGGTTTCTCACAGCCTTTATAGGTGTACGTGTTGGGCCAAGCAGACCCTCCAGAGAAGGCCAGGGTTTCTGCAGAACCTCTCAGGGGCACACACAGGGCCAAGCAGACCCTCCAGAAAAGCCCAGGGTTTCTGCAGAACCTGTCAAGGGCACACGTAGGGAGAAGCAGACCCTCCAGAAAAGGCCAGGGCCTCTCACAGCCCTCTCAGGGGCATGCGTGGGGCCAAGCAGACCCTCCAGAGAAGCTCTGCATTGCTCCAAGCCCTCTCGAGGTCGCACATGGGGCCAAGCAGCCCTCCAGAGAAGCCCAGGGTTTCTGCAGAACCTGTCAAGGGCACACGTAGGGAGAAGCAGACCCTCCAGAAAAGGCCACAGGGCCTCTCACAACCCTCTCAGGGGCCCGCACGGGGCCAAGCAGACCCTCCAGAGAAGGCCAGGGTTTCTCAAATCCCTCGTAAGGGTACGAGTCAGGGCAAGCAAGCCCTCCAGAAAAGGCCAGGACCTCCCACAGCCCTTGTACGGGCACGTGTGGGGCCAAGCAGACCCTCCAGAAAAGCCCAGGGTTTCTCCAGAACCTCTCAGGGGCACTCGTAGGGCCAAGCAGACCCTCCAGAGAAGGCCAGGGTTTCTCACAGCCTTTATAGGTGTACGCGTGGGGCCAAGCAGACCCTCCAGAGAAGCCCGTGGTTTCTCACAGCCTTTATAGGTGGACATGTGGGGCCAAGCAGACCCTCGAGAGAAGCCCAAGGGTTCTCACAACCCTCGCAATGGCACGCGTGGGGCCAAGCAGACCCTCCAGAGAAGCCTATGGTTTCTCCAAACCTACTCAGGGCTACACGTAGGGCCAAGCAGACCCTCCAGAGAAGGCCAGGGTTTCTCACAGCCTTTATAGGTGTACATGTGGGGCCAAGCAGACCCTCGAGAGAAGCCCGTGGTTTCTCACAGCCTTTATAGGTGTACGTGTGGGGCCAAGCAGACCCTCCAGAGAAGCCCGTGGTTTCTCACAGCCTTTATAGGTGTACGTGTGGGGCCAAGCAGACCCTCCAGAGAAGCCCGTGGTTTCTCACAGCCTTTATAGGTGTACGCGTGGGGCCAAGCAGACCCTCCAGAGAAGGCCGTGGTTTCTCACAGCCTTTATAGGTGTACGCGTGCGGCCAAGCAGACCCTCGAGAGAAGTCCAAGGGTTCTCACAACCCTCGCAATGGCACGTGTGGGGCCAAGCAGACCCTCCAGAGAAGCCTATGGTTTCTCCAAACCTACTCAGGGCTACACGTAGGGCCAAGCAGACCCTCCAGAGAAGCCTGTGGTTTCTCACAGCCTTTATAGGTGTACGCGTGCAGCCAAGCAGACCCTCCAGAGAGGGCCAGGGCCTCTCACAGCCCTCGCAGCGATAAATCTTGAGCGAAGCAGATCCTCCAAAAGTCCCAGGGCCTGTGCAGCACCTCTCAGGGGCACGCGTGGGGCCAAGCAGACCCTCCAGAGATGCCCTGCATTTCATCAAGCCCTGTCAAAGGCACACGTAGGTAGAAGCAGACCCTCCAGAAAAGGGCAGGGCCTCTCACAGCCCTTTCAGGGACATGCTTGGGGCCAAGCAGACCCTCCAGAGAAGCCAGCGCCTCTCACAGCCCTCGGAGGGGCACGCATGGGGCAAAGCAGACCCTCCAGAGAAACCCAGGGATTCTGCAGAACCTCTCATGGGCAGACATAGGGCCAAGCAGACCCTCCAAGAGAAGCTCAGGCCCTCTCCAAGACCTCAGAGGGGCACGCGTGGGGCCAAGGAGACCCTCCAAGAGAAGTTCAGGCCCTCTCCGAGACCTCAGAGGCGCATGCGTGGGGCCAAGCAGATGCTCCAGAGAAAGCCAGGGCCTCTCACAGCCCTGGCAGGGATAAATCTTGAGCGAAGCAGATCCTCCAAAAATCCCAGGGCCTGTGCAGCCCCTCTCAGGGGCATGCGTGGGGCCAAGCAGACCCTCGACAGAAGCCCAGGGTTTCTCCAGAACCTCTCAGGGGCACACACAGGGCCAAGCAGACCCTCCAGAGAAGGCCAGGGTTTCTCACAGCCTTTATAGGTGTACGCGTGGGGCCAAGCAGACCCTCCAGAGAAGCCCGTGGTTTCTCACAGCCTTTATAGGTGGACATGTGGGGGCAAGCAGACCCTCGAGAGAAGCCCAAAGGTTCTCACAACCCTCGCAATGGCACGCGTGGGGCCAAGCAGACCCTCCAGAGAAGCCTATGGTTTCTCCAAACCTACTCAGGGCTACACGTAGGGCCAAGCAGACCCTCCAGAGAAGGCCAGGGTTTCTCACAGCCTTTATAGGTGTACATGTGGGGCCAAGCAGACCCTCGAGAGAAGCCCGTGGTTTCTCACAGCCTTTATAGGTGTACGTGTGGGGCCAAGCAGACCCTCGAGAGAAGCCCGTGGTTTCTCACAGCCTTTATAGGTGTACGTGTGGGGCCAAGCAGACCCTCGAGAGAAGCCCGTGGTTTCTCACAGCCTTTATAGGTGTACACGTGGGGCCAAGCAGACCCTCCAGAGAAGGCCGTGGTTTCTCACAGCCTTTATAGGTGTACGCGTGCGGCCAAGCAGACCCTCGAGAGAAGCCCAAGGGTTCTCACAGCCCTCGCAGGGGCACGCGTGGGGGCAAGTAAACCCTCCAGAAAAGCCCGTGATCTCTGCAAACCCTGTCAGGTGCACACGTAGGGAGAAGCAGACCCTCCAGAGAAGCCCAGGGTTTCTGCAGAACCTGTCCGGGGCAAACATAGGGCCAAGCAGACCCTCCAGAGAAGGCCAGGGTTTCTCACAGCCTTTATAGGTGTACATGTGGGTCCAAGCAGACCCTCCAGAGAAGCCTATGGTTTCTCCAAACCTACTCAGGGCTACACGTAGGGCCAAGCAGACCCTCCAGAGAAGCCTGTGGTTTCTCACAGCCTTTATAGGTGTACGCGTGCAGCCAAGCAGACCCTCCAGAGAGGGCCAGGGCCTCTCACAGCCCTCGCAGCGATAAATCTTGAGCGAAGCAGATCCTCCAAAAGTCCCAGGGCCTGTGCAGCACCTCTCAGGGGCACGCGTGGGGCCAAGCAGACCCTCCAGAGATGCCCTGCATTTCACCAAGCCCTGTCAAAGGCACACGTAGGGAGAAGCAGACCCTCCAGAGAAGCCCAGGGTTTCTCCAGAACCTCTCCGGGGCAAACATAGGGCCAAGCAGACCCTCCAGAGAGGACCAGAGCCTCTCACAGCCCTCAGAGGGGCACTCGTAGGGCCAAGCAGAACCTCGAGAGAAGCCCGTGGTTTCTCACAGCCTTTATAGGTGTACGTGTTGGGCCAAGCAGACCCTCCAGAGAAGGCCAGGGTTTCTGCAGAACCTCTCAGGGGCGCACACAGGGCCAAGCAGACCCTCCAGAAAAGCCCAGGGTTTCTGCAGAACCTGTCAAGGGCACACGTAGGGAGAAGCAGACCCTCCAGAAAAGGCCAGGGCCTCTCACAGCCCTCTCAGGGGCATGCATGGGGCCAAGCAGACCCTTCAGGGAAGCGGCAGAGTTTTCCAGAACCACTCATGGGCACACGTAGGGCCAAGCAGACCCTCCAGAGGAGCCCAGGGCCTCTCACAGCCCTAGCAGGGGCATGCGTGGGGCCAAGCAGACCCTCCAGAGAAGCTCTGCATTGCTCCAAGCCCTCTCGAGGTCGCGCATGGGGCCAAGCAGCCCTCCAGAGAAGCCCAGGGTTTCTGCAGAACCTGTCAAGGGCACACGTAGGGAGAAGCAGACCCTCCAGAAAAGGCCACAGGGCCTCTCACAACCCTCTCAGGGGCCCGCACGGGGCCAAGCAGACCCTTCAGAGAAGGCCAGGGTTTCTCAAATCCCTCGTAAGGGTACGAGTCAGGGCAAGCAAGCCCTCCAGAAAAGGCCAGGACCTCCCACAGCCCTTGTACGGGCACGTGTGGGGCCAAGCAGACCCTCCAGAAAAGCCCAGGGTTTCTCCAGAACCTCTCAGGGGCACTCGTAGGGCCAAGCAGACCCTCCAGAGAAGGCCAGGGTTTCTCACAGCCTTTATAGGTGTACGCGTGGGGCCAAGCAGACCCTCCAGAGAAGCCCGTGGTTTCTCACAGCCTTTATAGGTGGACATGTGGGGCCAAGCAGACCCTCGAGAGAAGCCCAAGGGTTCTCACAACCCTCGCAATGGCACGCGTGGGGCCAAGCAGACCCTCCAGAGAAGCCTATGGTTTCTCCAAACCTACTCAGGGCTACACGTAGGGCCAAGCAGACCCTCCAGAGAAGGCCAGGGTTTCTCACAGCCTTTATAGGTGTACATGTGGGGCCAAGCAGACCCTCGAGAGAAGCCCGTGGTTTCTCACAGCCTTTATAGGTGTACGTGTGGGGCCAAGCAGACCCTCCAGAGAAGCCCGTGGTTTCTCACAGCCTTTATAGGTGTACGTGTGGGGCCAAGCAGACCCTCCAGAGAAGCCCGTGGTTTATCACAGCCTTTATAGGTGTACGCGTGGGGCCAAGCAGACCCTCCAGAGAAGGCCGTGGTTTCTCACAGCCTTTATAGGTGTACGCGTGCGGCCAAGCAGACCCTCGAGAGAAGCCCAAGGGTTCTCACAACCCTCGCAATGGCACGTGTGGGGCCAAGCAGACCCTCCAGAGAAGCCTATGGTTTCTCCAAACCTACTCAGGGCTACACGTAGGGCCAAGCAGACCCTCCAGAGAAGCCTGTGGTTTCTCACAGCCTTTATAGGTGTACGCGTGCGGCCAAGCAGACCCTCCAGAGAGGGCCAGGGCCTCTCACAGCCCTCGCAGCGATAAATCTTGAGCGAAGCAGATCCTCCAAAAGTCCCAGGGCCTGTGCAGCACCTCTCAGGGGCACGCGTGGGGCCAAGCAGACCCTCCAGAGATGACCTGCATTTCATCAAGCCCTGTCAAAGGCACACGTAGGGAGAAGCAGACCCTCCAGAAAAGGGCAGGGCCTCTCACAGCCCTTTCAGGGACATGCTTGGGGCCAAGCAGACCCTCCAGAGAAGCCAGCGCCTCTCACAGCCCTCGGAGGGGCACGCATGGGGCAAAGCAGACCCTCCAGAGAAACCCAGGGATTCTGCAGAACCTCTCATGGGCAGACATAGGGCCAAGCAGACCCTCCAAGAGAAGCTCAGGCCCTCTCCAAGACCTCAGAGGGGCACGCGTGGGGCCAAGGAGACCCTCCAAGAGAAGTTCAGGCCCTCTCCGAGACCTCAGAGGCGCATGCGTGGGGCCAAGCAGACGCTCCAGAGAAAGCCAGGGCCTCTCACAGCCCTGGCAGGGATAAATCTTGAGCGAAGCAGATCCTCCAAAAATCCCAGGGCCTGTGCAGCCCCTCTCAGGGGCATGCGTGGGGCCAAGCAGACCCTCGACAGAAGCCCAGGGTTTCTCCAGAACCTCTCAGGGGCACACACAGGGCCAAGCAGACCCTCCAGAGAAGGCCAGGGTTTCTCACAGCCTTTATAGGTGTACGCGTGGGGCCAAGCAGACCCTCCAGAGAAGCCCGTGGTTTCTCACAGCCTTTATAGGTGGACATGTGGGGCCAAGCAGACCCTCGAGAGAAGCCCAAGGGTTCTCACAACCCTCGCAATGGCACGCGTGGGGCCAAGCAGACCCTCCAGAGAAGCCTATGGTTTCTCCAAACCTACTCAGGGCTACACGTAGGGCCAAGCAGACCCTCCAGAGAAGGCCGTGGTTTCTCACAGCCTTTATAGGTGTACATGTGGGGCCAAGCAGACCCTCGAGAGAAGCCCGTGGTTTCTCACAGCCTTTATAGGTGTACGTGTGGGGCCAAGCAGACCCTCCAGAGTAGCCCGTGGTTTCTCACAGCCTTTATAGGTGTACGTGTGGGGCCAAGCAGACCCTCGAGAGAAGCCCGTGGTTTCTCACAGCCTTTATAGGTGTACACGTGGGGCCAAGCAGACCCTCCAGAGAAGGCCGTGGTTTCTCACAGCCTTTATAGGTGTACGTGTGCGGCCAAGCAGACCCTCGAGAGAAGCCCAAGGGTTCTCACAGCCCTCGCAGGGGCACGCGTGGGGGCAAGTAAACCCTCCAGAAAAGCCCGTGATCTCTGCAAACCCTGTCAGGTGCACACGTAGGGAGAAGCAGACCCTCCAGAGAAGCCCAGGGTTTCTGCAGAACCTGTCCGGGGCAAACATAGGGCCAAGCAGACCCTCCAGAGAAGGCCAGGGTTTCTCACAGCCTTTATAGGTGTACATGTGGGGCCAAGCAGACCCTCCAGAGAAGCCTATGGTTTCTCCAAACCTACTCAGGGCTACACGTAGGGCCAAGCAGACCCTCCAGAGAAGCCTGTGGTTTCTCACAGCCTTTATAGGTGTACGCGTGCGGCCAAGCAGACCCTCCAGAGAGGGCCAGGGCCTCTCACAGCCCTCGCAGCGATAAATCTTGAGCGAAGCAGATCCTCCAAAAGTCCCAGGGCCTGTGCAGCACCTCTCAGGGGCACGCGTGGGGCCAAGCAGACCCTCCAGAGATGCCCTGCATTTCACCAAGCCCTGTCAAAGGCACACGTAGGGAGAAGCAGACCCTCCAGAGAAGCCCAGGGTTTCTCCAGAACCTCTCCGGGGCAAACATAGGGCCAAGCAGACCCTCCAGAGAGGACCAGAGCCTCTCACAGCCCTCAGAGGGGCACTCGTAGGGCCAAGCAGAACCTCGAGAGAAGCCCGTGGTTTCTCACAGCCTTTATAGGTGTACGTGTTGGGCCAAGCAGACCCTCCAGAGAAGGCCAGGGTTTCTGCAGAACCTCTCAGGGGCGCACACAGGGCCAAGCAGACCCTCCAGAAAAGCCCAGGGTTTCTGCAGAACCTGTCAAGGGCACACGTAGGGAGAAGCAGACCCTCCAGAAAAGGCCACAGGGCCTCTCACAACCCTCTCAGGGGCCCGCACGGGGCCAAGCAGAGCCTCCAGAGAAGGGCAGGGTTTCTCAAATCCCTCGTAAGGGTACGAGTCAGGGCAAGCAGGCCCTCCAGAAAAGGCCAGGACCTCCCACAGCCCTTGTACGGGCACGTGTGGGGCCAAGCAGACCCTCCAGAAAAGCCCAGGGTTTCTCCAGAACCTCTCAGGGGCACTCGTAGGGCCAAGCAGACCCTCCAGAGAAGGCCAGGGTTTCTCACAGCCTTTATAGGTGTACGCGTGGGGCCAAGCAGACCCTCCAGAGAAGCCCGTGGTTTCTCACAGCCTTTATAGGTGGACATGTGGGGCCAAGCAGACCCTCGAGAGAAGCCCAAGGGTTCTCACAGCCCTCGCAATGGCACGCGTGGGGCCAAGCAGACCCTCCAGAGAAGCCTATGGTTTCTCCAAACCTACTCAGGGCTACACGTAGGGCCAAGCAGACCCTCCAGAGAAGGCCAGGGTTTCTCACAGCCTTTATAGGTGTACATGTGGGGCCAAGCAGACCCTCGAGAGAAGCCCGTGGTTTCTCACAGCCTTTATAGGTGTACGTGTGGGGCCAAGCAGACCCTCCAGAGAAGCCCGTGGTTTCTCACAGCCTTTATAGGTGTACGTGTGGGGCCAAGCAGACCCTCGAGAGAAGGCCGTGGTTTCTCACAGCCTTTATAGGTGTACGCGTGCGGCCAAGCAGACCCTCCAGAGAAGCCCAAGGGTTCTCACAGCCCTCGCAGGGGCACGCGTGGGGGCAAGTAAAACCTCCAGAAAAGCCCAGGATCTCTCCAAACCCTGTCAGGTGCACACGTAGGGAGAAGCAGACCCTCCAGAGAAGCCCAGGGTTTCTCCAGAACCTCTCCGGGGCAAACACAGGGCCAAGCAGACCCTGCAGAGAAGGCCAGGGCCTCTCACAGCCCTCGCAGGGATAAATCTTGAGCGAAGCAGATCCTCCAAAAGTCCCAGGGCCTGTGCAGCACCTCTCAGGGGCATGCGTGGGGCCAAGCAGACCCTCCAGAGATGCCCTGCATTTCACCAAGCCCTGTCAAAGGCACACGTAGGGAGAAGCAGACCCTCCAGAGAAGCTCAGGGTTTCTCCAGAACCTCTCCGGGGCAAACACAGGGCCAAGCAGACCCTCCAGAGAGGACCAGAGCCTCTCACAGCCCTCAGAGGGGCACTCGTAGGGCCAAGCAGAACCTCGAGGGAAGCCCGTGGTTTCTCACAGCCTTTATAGGTGTACGTGTTGGGCCAAGCAGACCCTCCAGAGAAGGCCAGGGTTTCTGCAGAACCTGTCAAGGGCACACGTAGGGAGAAGCAGACCCTCCAGAAAAGGCCAGGGCCTCTCACAGCCCTCTCAGGGGCACGCATGGGGCCAAGCAGACCCTTCAGGGAAGCGGCAGAGTTTTCCAGAACCACTCATGGGCACACGTAGGGCCAAGCAGACCCTCCAGAGGAGCCCAGGGCCTCTCACAGCCCTAGCAGGGGCATGCGTGGGGCCAAGCAGACCCTCCAGAGAAGCTCTGCATTGCTCCAAGCCCTCTCGAGGTCGCGCATGGGGCCAAGCAGCCCTCCAGAGAAGCCCAGGGTTTCTGCAGAACTGTCAAGGGCACACGTAGGGAGAAGCAGACCCTCCAGAAAAGGCCACAGGGCCTCTCACAACCCTCTCAGGGGCCCGCACGGGGCCAAGCAGACCCTCCAGAGAAGGCCAGGGTTTCTCAAATCCCTCGTAAGGGTACGAGTCAGGGCAAGCAGGCCCTCCAGAAAAGGCCAGGACCTCCCACAGCCCTTGTACGGGCACGTGTGGGGCCAAGCAGACCCTCCAGAAAAGCCCAGGGTTTCTCCAGAACCTCTCAGGGGCACTCGTAGGGCCAAGCAGACCCTCCAGAGAAGGCCAGGGTTTCTCACAGCCTTTATAGGTGTACGCGTGGGGCCAAGCAGACCCTCCAGAGAAGCCCGTGGTTTCTCACAGCCTTTATAGGTGGACATGTGGGGCCAAGCAGACCCTCGAGAGAAGCCCAAGGGTTCTCACAGCCCTCGCAATGGCACGCGTGGGGCCAAGCAGACCCTCCAGAGAAGCCTATGGTTTCTCCAAACCTACTCAGGGCTACACGTAGGGCCAAGCAGACCCTCCAGAGAAGGCCAGGGTTTCTCACAGCCTTTATAGGTGTACATGTGGGGCCAAGCAGACCCTCGAGAGAAGCCCGTGGTTTCTCACAGCCTTTATAGGTGTACGTGTGGGGCCAAGCAGACCCTCCAGAGAAGCCCGTGGTTTCTCACAGCCTTTATAGGTGTACGTGTGGGGCCAAGCAGACCCTCGAGAGAAGGCCGTGGTTTCTCACAGCCTTTATAGGTGTATGCGTGCGGCCAAGCAGACCCTCCAGAGAAGCCCAAGGGTTCTCACAGCCCTCGCAGGGGCACGCGTGGGGGCAAGTAAAACCTCCAGAAAAGCCCAGGATCTCTCCAAACCCTGTCAGGTGCACACGTAGGGAGAAGCAGACCCTCCAGAGAAGCCCAGGGTTTCTCCAGAACCTCTCCGGGGCAAACATAGGGCCAAGCAGACCCTGCAGAGAAGGCCAGGGCCTCTCACAGCCCTCGCAGGGATAAATCTTGAGCGAAGCAGATCCTCCAAAAGTCCCAGGGCCTGTGCAGCACCTCTCAGGGGCATGCGTGGGGCCAAGCAGACCCTCCAGAGATGCCCTGCATTTCACCAAGCCCTGTCAAAGGCACACGTAGGGAGAAGCAGACCCTCCAGAGAAGCTCAGGGTTTCTCCAGAACCTCTCCGGGGCAAACACAGGGCCAAGCAGACCCTCCAGAGAGGACCAGAGCCTCTCACAGCCCTCAGAGGGGCACTCGTAGGGCCAAGCAGAACCTCGAGGGAAGCCCGTGGTTTCTCACAGCCTTTATAGGTGTACGTGTTGGGCCAAGCAGACCCTCCAGAGAAGGCCAGGGTTTCTGCAGAACCTGTCAAGGGCACACGTAGGGAGAAGCAGACCCTCCAGAAAAGGCCAGGGCCTCTCACAGCCCTCTCAGGGGCACGCATGGGGCCAAGCAGACCCTTCAGGGAAGCGGCAGAGTTTTCCAGAACCACTCATGGGCACACGTAGGGCCAAGCAGACCCTCCAGAGGAGCCCAGGGCCTCTCACAGCCCTAGCAGGGGCATGCGTGGGGCCAAGCAGACCCTCCAGAGAAGCTCTGCATTGCTCCAAGCCCTCTCGAGGTCGCGCATGGGGCCAAGCAGCCCTCCAGAGAAGCCCAGGGTTTCTGCAGAACTGTCAAGGGCACACGTAGGGAGAAGCAGACCCTCCAGAAAAGGCCACAGGGCCTCTCACAACCCTCTCAGGGGCCCGCACGGGGCCAAGCAGAGCCTCCAGAGAAGGCCAGGGTTTCTCAAATCCCTCGTAAGGGTACGAGTCAGGGCAAGCAGGCCCTCCAGAAAAGGCCAGGACCTCCCACAGCCCTTGTACGGGCACGTGTGGGGCCAAGCAGACCCTCCAGAAAAGCCCAGGGTTTCTCCAGAACCTCTCAGGGGCACTCGTAGGGCCAAGCAGACCCTCCAGAGAAGGCCAGGGTTTCTCACAGCCTTTATAGGTGTACGTGTGGGGCCAAGCAGACCCTCCAGAGAAGCCCGTGGTTTCTCACAGCCTTTATAGGTGGACATGTGGGGCCAAGCAGACCCTCGAGAGAAGCCCAAGGGTTCTCACAGCCCTCGCAATGGCAAGTGTGGGGCCAAGCAGACCCTCCAGAGAAGCCTATGGTTTCTCCAAACCTACTCAGGGCTACACGTAGAGCCAAGCAGACCCTCCAGAGAAGGCCAGGGTTTCTCACAGCCTTTATAGGTGTACACGTAGGGCCAAGCAGACCCTCCAAAGAAGCCTGTGGTTTCTCACAGCCTTTATAGCTGTACGCGTGCGGCCAAGCAGACCCTCCAGAGAGGGCCAGGGCCTCTCACAGCCCTCGCAGCGATAAATCTTGAGCGAAGCAGATCCTCCAAAAGTCCCAGGGCCTGTGCAGCACCTCTCAGGGGCACGCGTGGGGCCAAGCAGACCCTCCAGAGATGCCCTGCATTTCACCAAGCCCTGTCAAAGGCACACGTAGGGAGAAGCAGACCCTCCAGAGAAGCCCAGGGTTTCTCCAGAACCTCTCCGGGGCAAACATAGGGCCAAGCAGACCCTCCAGAGAGGACCAGAGCCTCTCACAGCCCTCAGAGGGGCACTCGTAGGGCCAAGCAGAACCTCGAGAGAAGCCCGTGGTTTCTCACAGCCTTTATAGGTGTACGTGTTGGGCCAAGCAGACCCTCCAGAGAAGGCCAGGGTTTCTGCAGAACCTCTCAGGGGCACACACAGGGCCAAGCAGACCCTCCAGAAAAGCCCAGGGTTTCTGCAGAACCTGTCAAGGGCACACGTAGGGAGAAGCAGACCCTCCAGAAAAGGCCAGGGCCTCTCACAGCCCTCTCAGGGGCACGCATGGGGCCAAGCAGACCCTTCAGGGAAGCGGCAGAGTTTTCCAGAACCACTCATGGGCACACGTAGGGCCAAGCAGACCCTCCAGAGGAGCCCAGGGCCTCTCACAGCCCTAGCAGGGGCATGCGTGGGGCCAAGCAGACCCTCCAGAGAAGCTCTGCATTGCTCCAAGCCCTCTCGAGGTCGCGCATGGGGCCAAGCAGCCCTCCAGAGAAGCCCAGGGTTTCTGCAGAACCTGTCAAGGGCACACGTAGGGAGAAGCAGACCCTCCAGAGAAGGGCAGGGTTTCTCAAATCCCTCGTAAGGGTACGAGTCAGGGCAAGCAGGCCCTCCAGAAAAGGCCAGGACCTCCCACAGCCCTTGTACGGGCACGTGTGGGGCCAAGCAGACCCTCCAGAAAAGCCCAGGGTTTCTCCAGAACCTCTCAGGGGCACTCGTAGGGCCAAGCAGACCCTCCAGAGAAGGCCAGGGTTTCTCACAGCCTTTATAGGTGTACGCGTGGGGCCAAGCAGACCCTCCAGAGAAGCCCGTGGTTTCTCACAGCCTTTATAGGTGGACATGTGGGGCCAAGCAGACCCTCGAGAGAAGCCCAAGGGTTCTCACAGCCCTCGCAATGGCACGCGTGGGGCCAAGCAGACCCTCCAGAGAAGCCTATGGTTTCTCCAAACCTACTCAGGGCTACACGTAGGGCCAAGCAGACCCTCCAGAGAAGGCCAGGGTTTCTCACAGCCTTTATAGGTGTACATGTGGGGCCAAGCAGACCCTCGAGAGAAGCCCGTGGTTTCTCACAGCCTTTATAGGTGTACGTGTGGGGCCAAGCAGACCCTCCAGAGAAGCCCGTGGTTTCTCACAGCCTTTATAGGTGTACGTGTGGGGCCAAGCAGACCCTCGAGAGAAGGCCGTGGTTTCTCACAGCCTTTATAGGTGTACGCGTGCGGCCAAGCAGACCCTCGAGAGAAGCCCAAGGGTTCTCACAGCCCTCGCAGGGGCACGCGTGGGGGCAAGTAAAACCTCCAGAAAAGCCCAGGATCTCTCCAAACCCTGTCAGGTGCACACGTAGGGAGAAGCAGACCCTCCAGAGAAGCCCAGGGTTTCTCCAGAACCTCTCCGGGGCAAACATAGGGCCAAGCAGACCCTCCAGAGAAGGCCAGGGCCTCTCACAGCCCTCGCAGGGATAAATCTTGAGCGAAGCAGATCCTCCAAAAGTCCCAGGGCCTGTGCAGCACCTCTCAGGGGCATGCGTGGGGCCAAGCAGACCCTCCAGAGATGCCCTGCATTTCACCAAGCCCTGTCAAAGGCACACGTAGGGAGAAGCAAACCCTCCAAAGAAGCTCAGGGTTTCTCCAGAACCTCTCCGGGGCAAACACAGGGCCAAGCAGACACTCCAGAGAGGACCAGAGCCTCTCACAGCCCTCAGAGGGGCACTCGTAGGGCCAAGCAGAACCTCGAGGGAAGCCCGTGGTTTCTCACAGCCTTTATAGGTGTACGTGTTGGGCCAAGCAGACCCTCCAGAGAAGGCCAGGGTTTCTGCAGAACCTGTCAAGGGCACACGTAGGGAGAAGCAGACCCTCCAGAAAAGGCCAGGGCCTCTCACAGCCCTCTCAGGGGCACGCATGGGGCCAAGCAGACCCTTCAGGGAAGCGGCAGAGTTTTCCAGAACCACTCATGGGCACACGTAGGGCCAAGCAGACCCTCCAGAGGAGCCCAGGGCCTCTCACAGCCCTAGCAGGGGCATGCGTGGGGCCAAGCAGACCCTCCAGAGAAGCTCTGCATTGCTCCAAGCCCTCTCGAGGTCGCGCATGGGGCCAAGCAGCCCTCCAGAGAAGCCCAGGGTTTCTGCAGAACTGTCAAGGGCACACGTAGGGAGAAGCAGACCCTCCAGAAAAGGCCACAGGGCCTCTCACAACCCTCTCAGGGGCCCGCACGGGGCCAAGCAGACCCTCCAGAGAAGGCCAGGGTTTCTCAAATCCCTCGTAAGGGTACGAGTCAGGGCAAGCAGGCCCTCCAGAAAAGGCCAGGACCTCCCACAGCCCTTGTACGGGCACGTGTGGGGCCAAGCAGACCCTGCAGAAAAGCCCAGGGTTTCTCCAGAACCTCTCAGGGGCACTCGTAGGGCCAAGCAGACCCTCCAGAGAAGGCCAGGGTTTCTCACAGCCTTTATAGGTGTACGTGTGGGGCCAAGCAGACCCTCCAGAGAAGCCCGTGGTTTCTCACAGCCTTTATAGGTGGACATGTGGGGCCAAGCAGACCCTCGAGAGAAGCCCAAGGGTTCTCACAGCCCTCGCAATGGCACGCGTGGGGCCAAGCAGACCCTCCAGAGAAGCCTATGGTTTCTCCAAACCTACTCAGGGCTACACGTAGAGCCAAGCAGACCCTCGAGAGAAGGCCGTGGTTTCTCACAGCCTTTATAGGTGTACACGTAGGGCCAAGCAGACCCTCCAAAGAAGCCTGTGGTTTCTCACAGCCTTTATAGCTGTACGCGTGCGGCCAAGCAGACCCTCCAGAGAGGGCCAGGGCCTCTCACAGCCCTCGCAGCGATAAATCTTGAGCGAAGCAGATCCTCCAAAAGTCCCAGGGCCTGTGCAGCACCTCTCAGGGGCACGCGTGGGGCCAAGCAGACCCTCCAGAGATGACCTGCATTTCACCAAGCCCTGTCAAAGGCACACGTAGGGAGAAGCAGACCCTCCAGAGAAGCCCAGGGTTTCTCCAGAACCTCTCCGGGGCAAACATAGGGCCAAGCAGACCCTCCAGAGAGGACCAGAGCCTCTCACAGCCCTCAGAGGGGCACTCGTAGGGCCAAGCAGAACCTCGAGAGAAGCCCGTGGTTTCTCACAGCCTTTATAGGTGTACGTGTTGGGCCAAGCAGACCCTCCAGAGAAGGCCAGGGTTTCTGCAGAACCTCTCAGGGGCACACACAGGGCCAAGCAGACCCTCCAGAAAAGCCCAGGGTTTCTGCAGAACCTGTCAAGGGCACACGTAGGGAGAAGCAGACCCTCCAGAAAAGGCCAGGGCCTCTCACAGCCCTCTCAGGGGCACGCATGGGGCCAAGCAGACCCTTCAGGGAAGCGGCAGAGTTTTCCAGAACCACTCATGGGCACACGTAGGGCCAAGCAGACCCTCCAGAGGAGCCCAGGGCCTCTCACAGCCCTAGCAGGGGCATGCGTGGGGCCAAGCAGACCCTCCAGAGAAGCTCTGCATTGCTCCAAGCCCTCTCGAGGTCGCGCATGGGGCCAAGCAGCCCTCCAGAGAAGCCCAGGGTTTCTGCAGAACCTGTCAAGGGCACACGTAGGGAGAAGCAGACCCTCCAGAAAAGGCCACAGGGCCTCTCACAACCCTCTCAGGGGCCCGCACGGGGCCAAGCAGAGCCTCCAGAGAAGGCCAGGGTTTCTCAAATCCCTCGTAAGGGTACGAGTCAGGGCAAGCAGGCCCTCCAGAAAAGGCCAGGACCTCCCACAGCCCTTGTACGGGCACGTGTGGGGCCAAGCAGACCCTCCAGAAAAGCCCAGGGTTTCTCCAGAACCTCTCAGGGGCACTCGTAGGGCCAAGCAGACCCTCCAGAGAAGGCCAGGGTTTCTCACAGCCTTTATAGGTGTACGCGTGGGGCCAAGCAGACCCTCCAGAGAAGCCCGTGGTTTCTCACAGCCTTTATAGGTGGACATGTGGGGCCAAGCAGACCCTCGAGAGAAGCCCAAGGGTTCTCACAGCCCTCGCAATGGCACGCGTGGGGCCAAGCAGACCCTCCAGAGAAGCCTATGGTTTCTCCAAACCTACTCAGGGCTACACGTAGGCCCAAGCAGACCCTCCAGAGAAGGCCGTGGTTTCTCACAGCCTTTATAGGTGTACGTGTGGGGCCAAGCAGACCCTCCAGAGAAGGCCAGGGTTTCTCACAGCCTTTATAGGTGTACGCGTGGGGCCAAGCAGACCCTCCAGAGAAGGCCGTGGTTTCTCACAGCCTTTATAGGTGTACGTGTGTGGCCAAGCAGACCCTCCAGAGAAGCCCAAGGGTTCTCACAGCCCTCGCAGGGGCACGCGTGGGGGCAAGTAAACCCTCCAGAAAAGCCCAGGATCTCTCCAAAACCCTGTCAGGTGCACACGTAGGGAGAAGCAGACCCTCCAGAGAAGGCCAGGGTTTCTGCAGAACCTGTCCGGGGCAAACATAGGGCCAAGCAGACCCTCCAGAGAAGGCCAGGGTTTCTCACAGCCTTTATAGGTGTACATGTGGGGCCAAGCAGACCCTCCAGAGAAGCCTATGGTTTCTCCAAACCTACTCAGGGCTACACGTAGGGCCAAGCAGACCCTCCAGAGAAGCCTGTGGTTTCTCACAGCCTTTATAGGTGTACGCGTGCGGCCAAGCAGACCCTCCAGAGAGGGCCAGGGCCTCTCAAAGCCCTCGCAGCGATAAATCTTGAGCGAAGCAGATCCTCCAAAAGTCCCAGGGCCTGTGCAGCACCTCTCAGGGGCACGCGTGGGGCCAAGCAGACCCTCCAGAGATGCCCTGCATTTCACCAAGCCCTCTCAAAGGCACACGTAGGGAGAAGCAGACCCTCCAGAGAAGCCCAGGGTTTCTCCAGAACCTCTCCGGGGCAAACACAGGGCCAAGCAGACCGTCCAGAGAGGACCAGAGCCTCTCACAGCCCTCAGAGGGGCACTCGTAGGGCCAAGC
This sequence comes from Harpia harpyja, assembly GCF_026419915.1. Taxonomy (NCBI): domain Eukaryota; kingdom Metazoa; phylum Chordata; class Aves; order Accipitriformes; family Accipitridae; genus Harpia; species Harpia harpyja. Next base: position 27,727,411 of record NC_068969.1, read on the forward strand.
AGAACCTCGAGGGAAGCCTGTGGTTTCTCACAGCCTTTATAGGTGTACGTGTGGGGCCAAGCAGACCCTCCAGAGAAGCCCGTGGTTTCTCACAGCCTTTATAGGTGTACGTGTGGGGCCAAGCAGACCCTCCAGAGAAGGCCGTGGTTTCTCACAGCCTTTATAGGTGTACGCGTGGGGCCAAGCAGACCCTCCAGAGAAGGCCGTGGTTTCTCACAGCCTTTATAGGTGTACGCGTGCGGCCAAGCAGACCCTCCAGAGAAGCCCAAGGGTTCTCACAGCCCTCGCAGGGGCACGCGTGGGGGCAAGTAAAACCTCCAGAAAAGCCGAGGATCTCTCCAAACCCTGTCAGGTGCACACGTAGGGAGAAGCAGACCCTTCAGAGAAGCCCAGGGTTTCTCCAGAACCTCTCCGGGGCAAACATAGGGCCAAGCAGACCCTGCAGAGAAGGCCAGGGCCTCTCACAGCCCTCGCAGGGATAAATCTTGAGCGAAGCAGATCCTCCAAAAGTCCCAGGGCCTGTGCAGCACCTCTCAGGGGCACGCGTGGGGCCAAGCAGACCCTCCAGAGATGCCCTGCATTTCACCAAGCCCTGTCAAAGGCACACCTAGGGAGAAGCAGACCCTCCAGAGAAGCTCAGGGTTTCTCCAGAACCTCTCCGGGGCAAACACAGGGCCAAGCAGACCCTCCAGAGAGGACCCGAGCCTCTCACAGCCCTCAGAGGGGCACTCGTAGGGCCAAGCAGAACCTCGAGGGAAGCCTGTGGTTTCTCACAGCCTTTATAGGTGTACGTGTTGGGCCAAGCAGACCCTCCAGAGAAGGCCAGGGTTTCTGCAGAACCTCTCAGGGGCACACACAGGGCCAAGCAGACCCTCCAGAAAAGCCCAGGGTTTCTGCAGAACCTGTCAAGGGCACACGTAGGGAGAAGCAGACCCTCCAGAAAAGGCCAGGGCCTCTCACAGCCCTCTCAGGGGCACGCATGGGGCCAAGCAGACCCTTCAGGGAAGCGGCAGAGTTTTCCAGAACCACTCATGGGCACACGTAGGGCCAAGCAGACCCTCCAGAGGAGCCCAGGGCCTCTCACAGCCCTAGCAGGGGCATGCGTGGGGCCAAGCAGACCCTCCAGAGAAGCTCTGCATTGCTCCAAGCCCTCTCGAGGTCGCGCATGGGGCCAAGCAGCCCTCCAGAGAAGCCCAGGGTTTCTGCAGAACCTGTCAAGGGCACACGTAGGGAGAAGCAGACCCTCCAGAAAAGGCCACAGGGCCTCTCACAACCCTCTCAGGGGCCCGCACGGGGCCAAGCAGAGCCTCCAGAGAAGGGCAGGGTTTCTCAAATCCCTCGTAAGGGTACGAGTCAGGGCAAGCAGGCCCTCCAGAAAAGGCCAGGACCTCCCACAGCCCTTGTACGGGCACGTGTGGGGCCAAGCAGACCCTCCAGAAAAGCCCAGGGTTTCTCCAGAACCTCTCAGGGGCACTCGTAGGGCCAAGCAGACCCTCCAGAGAAGGCCAGGGTTTCTCACAGCCTTCATAGGTGTACGCGTGGGGCCAAGCAGACCCTCCAGAGAAGCCCGTGGTTTCTCACAGCCTTTATAGGTGGACATGTGGGGCCAAGCAGACCCTCGAGAGAAGCCCAAGGGTTCTCACAGCCCTCGCAATGGCACGCGTGGGGCCAAGCAGACCCTCCAGAGAAGCCTATGGTTTCTCCAAACCTACTCAGGGCTACACGTAGGGCCAAGCAGACCCTCCAGAGAAGGCCAGGGTTTCTCACAGCCTTTATAGGTGGACATGTGGGGCCAAGCAGACCCTCCAGAGAAGCCCGTGGTTTCTCACAGCCTTTATAGGTGTACGTGTGGGGCCAAGCAGACCCTCCAGAGAAGCCCGTGGTTTCTCACAGCCTTTATAGGTGTACGTGTGGGGCCAAGCAGACCCTCGAGAGAAGGCCGTGGTTTCTCACAGCCTTTATAGGTGTACGCGTGGGGCCAAGCAGACCCTCCAGAGAAGGCCGTGGTTTCTCACAGCCTTTATAGGTGTACGCGTGCGGCCAAGCAGACCGTCCAGAGAAGCCCAAGGGTTCTCACAGCCCTCGCAGGGGCACGCGTGGGGGCAAGTAAAACCTCCAGAAAAGCCCAGGATCTCTCCAAACCCTGTCAGGTGCACACGTAGGGAGAAGCAGACCCTCCAGAGAAGCCCAGGGTTTCTCCAGAACCTCTCAGGGGCAAACATAGGGCCAAGCAGACGCTGCAGAGAAGGCCAGGGCCTCTCACAGCCCTCGCAGGGATAAATCTTGAGCGAAGCAGATCCCCCAAAAGTCCCAGGGCCTGTGCAGCACCTCTCAGGGGCACGCGTGGGGCCAAGCAGACCCTCCAGAGATGCCCTGCATTTCACCAAGCCCTGTCAAAGGCACACGTAGGGAGAAGCAGACCCTCCAGAGAAGCTCAGGGTTTCTCCAGAACCTCTCCGGGGCAAACACAGGGCCAAGCAGACCCTCCAGAGAGGACCAGAGCCTCTCACAGCCCTCAGAGGGGCACTCGTAGGGCCAAGCAGAACCTCGAGGGAAGCCCGTGGTTTCTCACAGCCTTTATAGGTGTACGTGTTGGGCCAAGCAGACCCTCCAGAGAAGGCCAGGGTTTCTCACAGCCTTTATAGGTGTATGCGTGGGGCCAAGCAGACCCTCCAGAGAAGCCCGTGGTTTCTCACAGCCTTTATAGGTGGACATGTGGGGCCAAGCAGACCCTCGAGAGAAGCCCAAGGGTTCTCACAGCCCTCGCAATGGCACGCGTGGGGCCAAGCAGACCCTCCAGAAAAGCCTATGGTTTCTCCAAACCTACTCAGGGCTACACGTAGGGCCAAGCAGACCCTCCAGAGAAGCCTGTGGTTTCTCACAGCCTTTATAGCTGTACGCGTGCGGCCAAGCAGACCCTCCAGAGAGGGCCAGGGCCTCTCACAGCCCTCGCAGCGATAAATCTTGAGCGAAGCAGATCCTCCAAATGTCCTAGGGCCTGTGCAGCACCTCTCAGGGGCATGCGTGGGGCCAAGCAGACCCTCCAGAGATGACCTGCATTTCATCAAGCCCTGTCAAAGGCACACGTAGGGAGAAGCAGACCCTCCAGAAAAGGGCAGGGCCTCTCACAGCCCTTTCAGGGACATGCTTGGGGCCAAGCAGACCCTCCAGAGAAGCCAGCGCCTCTCACAGCCCTCGGAGGGGCACGCATGGGGCAAAGCAGACCCTCCAGAGAAACCCAGGGATTCTGCAGAACCTCTCATGGGCAGACATAGGGCCAAGCAGACCCTCCAAGAGAAGCTCAGGCCCTCTCCAAGACCTCAGAGGGGCACGCGTGGGGCCAAGGAGACCCTCCAAGAGAAGTTCAGGCCCTCTCCAAGACCTCAGAGGGGCATGCGTGGGGCCAAGCAGACGCTCCAGAGAAAGCCAGGGCCTCTCACAGCCCTGGCAGGGATAAATCTTGAGCGAAGCAGATCCTCCAAAAATCCCAGGGCCTGTGCAGCCCCTCTCAGGGGCATACATGGGGCCAAGCAGACCCTCGACAGAAGCCCAGGGTTTCTCCAGAACCTCTCAGGGGCACACACAGGGCCAAGCAGACCCTCCAGAGAAGGCCAGGGTTTCTCACAGCCTTTATAGGTGTACGCGTGGGGCCAAGCAGACCCTCCAGAGAAGCCCGTGGTTTCTCACAGCCTTTATAGGTGGACATGTGGGGCCAAGCAGACCCTCGAGAGAAGCCCAAGGGTTCTCACAGCCCTCGCAATGGGAAGTGTGGGGCCAAGCAGACCCTCCAGAGAAGCCTATGGTTTCTCCAAACCTACTCAGGGCTACACATAGGGCCAAGCAGACCCTCCAGAGAAGGCCGTGGTTTCTCACAGCCTTTATAGGTGGACATGTGGGGCCAAGCAGACCCTCGAGAGAAGCCCGTGGTTTCTCACAGCCTTTATAGGTGTACGTGTGGGGCCAAGCAGACCCTCCAGAGAAGCCCGTGGTTTCTCACAGCCTTTATAGGTGTACGTGTGGGGCCAAGCAGACCCTCCAGAGAAGGCCGTGGTTTCTCACAGCCTTTATAGGTGTACGCGTGCGGCCAAGCAGACCCTCCAGAGAGGGCCAGGGCCTCTCACAGCCCTCGCAGCGATAAATCTTGAGCGAAGCAGATCCTCCAAAAGTCCCAGGGCCTGTGCAGCACCTCTCAGGGGCACGCGTGGGGCCAAGCAGACCCTCCAGAGATGCCCTGCATTTCACCAAGCCCTCTCAAAGGCACACGTAGGGAGAAGCAGACCCTCCAGAGAAGCCCAGGGTTTCTCCAGAACCTCTTCGGGGCAAACACAGGGCCAAGCAGACCGTCCAGAGAGGACCAGAGCCTCTCACAGCCCTCAGAGGGGCACTCGTAGGGCCAAGCAGAACCTCGAGGGAAGCCTGTGGTTTCTCACAGCCTTTATAGGTGTACGTGTTGGGCCAAGCAGACCCTCCAGAGAAGGCCAGGGTTTCTGCAGAACCTCTCAGGGGCACACACAGGGCCAAGCAGACCCTCCAGAAAAGCCCAGGGTTTCTGCAGAACCTGTCAAGGGCACACGTAGGGAGAAGCAGACCCTCCAGAAAAGGCCAGGGCCTCTCACAGCCCTCTCAGGGGCACGCATGGGGCCAAGCAGACCCTTCAGGGAAGCGGCAGAGTTTTCCAGAACCACTCATGGGCACACGTAGGGCCAAGCAGACCCTCCAGAGGAGCCCAGGGCCTCTCACAGCCCTAGCAGGGGCATGCGTGGGGCCAAGCAGACCCTCCAGAGAAGCTCTGCATTGCTCCAAGCCCTCTCGAGGTCGCGCATGGGGCCAAGCAGCCCTCCAGAGAAGCCCAGGGTTTCTGCAGAACCTGTCAAGGGCACACGTAGGGAGAAGCAGACCCTCCAGAAAAGGCCACAGGGCCTCTCACAACCCTCTCAGGGGCCCGCACGGGGCCAAGCAGAGCCTCCAGAGAAGGGCAGGGTTTCTCAAATCCCTCGTAAGGGTACGAGTCAGGGCAAGCAGGCCCTCCAGAAAAGGCCAGGACCTCCCACAGCCCTTGTACGGGCACGTGTGGGGCCAAGCAGACCCTCCAGAAAAGCCCAGGGTTTCTCCAGAACCTCTCAGGGGCACTCGTAGGGCCAAGCAGACCCTCCAGAGAAGGCCAGGGTTTCTCACAGCCTTCATAGGTGTACGCGTGGGGCCAAGCAGACCCTCCAGAGAAGCCCGTGGTTTCTCACAGCCTTTATAGGTGGACATGTGGGGCCAAGCAGACCCTCGAGAGAAGCCCAAGGGTTCTCACAGCCCTCGCAATGGCACGCGTGGGGCCAAGCAGACCCTCCAGAGAAGCCTATGGTTTCTCCAAACCTACTCAGGGCTACACGTAGGGCCAAGCAGACCCTCCAGAGAAGGCCAGGGTTTCTCACAGCCTTTATAGGTGGACATGTGGGGCCAAGCAGACCCTCCAGAGAAGCCCGTGGTTTCTCACAGCCTTTATAGGTGTACGTGTGGGGCCAAGCAGACCCTCCAGAGAAGCCCGTGGTTTCTCACAGCCTTTATAGGTGTACGTGTGGGGCCAAGCAGACCCTCGAGAGAAGGCCGTGGTTTCTCACAGCCTTTATAGGTGTACGCGTGGGGCCAAGCAGACCCTCCAGAGAAGGCCGTGGTTTCTCACAGCCTTTATAGGTGTACGCGTGCGGCCAAGCAGACCGTCCAGAGAAGCCCAAGGGTTCTCACAGCCCTCGCAGGGGCACGCGTGGGGGCAAGTAAAACCTCCAGAAAAGCCCAGGATCTCTCCAAACCCTGTCAGGTGCACACGTAGGGAGAAGCAGACCCTCCAGAGAAGCCCAGGGTTTCTCCAGAACCTCTCAGGGGCAAACATAGGGCCAAGCAGACGCTGCAGAGAAGGCCAGGGCCTCTCACAGCCCTCGCAGGGATAAATCTTGAGCGAAGCAGATCCCCCAAAAGTCCCAGGGCCTGTGCAGCACCTCTCAGGGGCACGCGTGGGGCCAAGCAGACCCTCCAGAGATGCCCTGCATTTCACCAAGCCCTGTCAAAGGCACACGTAGGGAGAAGCAGACCCTCCAGAGAAGCTCAGGGTTTCTCCAGAACCTCTCCGGGGCAAACACAGGGCCAAGCAGACCCTCCAGAGAGGACCAGAGCCTCTCACAGCCCTCAGAGGGGCACTCGTAGGGCCAAGCAGAACCTCGAGGGAAGCCCGTGGTTTCTCACAGCCTTTATAGGTGTACGTGTTGGGCCAAGCAGACCCTCCAGAGAAGGCCAGGGTTTCTCACAGCCTTTATAGGTGTATGCGTGGGGCCAAGCAGACCCTCCAGAGAAGCCCGTGGTTTCTCACAGCCTTTATAGGTGGACATGTGGGGCCAAGCAGACCCTCGAGAGAAGCCCAAGGGTTCTCACAGCCCTCTCAGGGGCACGCGTGGGGCCAAGCAGACCCTCCAGAAAAGCCTATGGTTTCTCCAAACCTACTCAGGGCTACACGTAGGGCCAAGCAGACCCTCCAGAGAAGCCTGTGGTTTCTCACAGCCTTTATAGCTGTACGCGTGCGGCCAAGCAGACCCTCCAGAGAGGGCCAGGGCCTCTCACAGCCCTCGCAGCGATAAATCTTGAGCGAAGCAGATCCTCCAAATGTCCTAGGGCCTGTGCAGCACCTCTCAGGGGCACGCGTGGGGCCAAGCAGACCCTCCAGAGATGACCTGCATTTCATCAAGCCCTGTCAAAGGCACACGTAGGGAGAAGCAGACCCTCCAGAAAAGGGCAGGGCCTCTCACAGCCCTTTCAGGGACATGCTTGGGGCCAAGCAGACCCTCCAGAGAAGCCAGCGCCTCTCACAGCCCTCGGAGGGGCACGCATGGGGCAAAGCAGACCCTCCAGAGAAACCCAGGGATTCTGCAGAACCTCTCATGGGCAGACATAGGGCCAAGCAGACCCTCCAAGAGAAGCTCAGGCCCTCTCCAAGACCTCAGAGGGGCACGCGTGGGGCCAAGGAGACCCTCCAAGAGAAGTTCAGGCCCTCTCCAAGACCTCAGAGGGGCATGCGTGGGGCCAAGCAGACGCTCCAGAGAAAGCCAGGGCCTCTCACAGCCCTGGCAGGGATAAATCTTGAGCGAAGCAGATCCTCCAAAAATCCCAGGGCCTGTGCAGCCCCTCTCAGGGGCATACATGGGGCCAAGCAGACCCTCGACAGAAGCCCAGGGTTTCTCCAGAACCTCTCAGGGGCACACACAGGGCCAAGCAGACCCTCCAGAGAAGGCCAGGGTTTCTCACAGCCTTTATAGGTGTACGCGTGGGGCCAAGCAGACCCTCCAGAGAAGCCCGTGGTTTCTCACAGCCTTTATAGGTGGACATGTGGGGCCAAGCAGACCCTCGAGAGAAGCCCAAGGGTTCTCACAGCCCTCGCAATGGGAAGTGTGGGGCCAAGCAGACCCTCCAGAGAAGCCTATGGTTTCTCCAAACCTACTCAGGGCTACACGTAGGGCCAAGCAGACCCTCCAGAGAAGGCCGTGGTTTCTCACAGCCTTTATAGGTGGACATGTGGGGCCAAGCAGACCCTCCAGAGAAGCCCGTGGTTTCTCACAGCCTTTATAGGTGTACGTGTGGGGCCAAGCAGACCCTCCAGAGAAGCCCGTGGTTTCTCACAGCCTTTATAGGTGTACGTGTGGGGCCAAGCAGACCCTCCAGAGAAGGCCGTGGTCTCTCACAGCCTTTATAGGTGTACGCGTGGGGCCAAGCAGACCCTCCAGAGAAGGCCGTGGTTTCTCACAGCCTTTATAGGTGTACGTGTGTGGCCAAGCAGACCCTCCAGAGAAGCCCAAGGGTTCTCACAGCCCTCGCAGGGGCACGCGTGGGGGCAAGTAAACCCTCCAGAAAAGCCCAGGATCTCTCCAAAACCCTGTCAGGTGCACACGTAGGGAGAAGCAGACCCTCCAGAGAAGGCCAGGGTTTCTGCAGAACCTGTCCGGGGCAAACATAGGGCCAAGCAGACCCTCCAGAGAAGGCCAGGGTTTCTCACAGCCTTTATAGGTGTACATGTGGGGCCAAGCAGACCCTCCAGAGAGGGCCAGGGCCTCTCACAGCCCTCGCAGGGATAAATCTTGAGCGAAGCAGATCCTCCAAAAGTGCCAGGGCCTGTGCAGCACCTCTCAGGGGCACGCGTGGGGCCAAGCAGACCCTCCAGAGATGACCTGCATTTCACCAAGCCCTGTCAAAGGCACACGTAGGGAGAAGCAGACCCTCCAGAGAAGCCCAGGGTTTCTCCAGAACCTCTCCGGGGCAAACATAGGGCCAAGCAGACCCTCCAGAGAGGACCAGAGCCTCTCACAGCCCTCAGAGGGGCACTCGTAGGGCCAAGCAGAACCTCGAAGGAAGCCCGTGGTTTCTCACAGCCTTTATAGGTGTACGTGTTGGGCCAAGCAGACCCTCCAGAGAAGGCCAGGGTTTCTGCAGAACCTCTCAGGGGCGCACACAGGGCCAAGCAGACCCTCCAGAAAAGCCCAGGGTTTCTGCAGAACCTGTCAAGGGCACACGTAGGGAGAAGCAGACCCTCCAGAAAAGGCCAGGGCCTCTCACAGCCCTCTCAGGGGCACGCATGGGGCCAAGCAGACCCTTCAGGGAAGCGGCAGAGTTTTCCAGAACCACTCATGGGCACACGTAGGGCCAAGCAGACCCTCCAGAGGAGCCCAGGGCCTCTCACAGCCCTAGCAGGGGCATGCGTGGGGCCAAGCAGACCCTCCAGAGAAGCTCTGCATTGCTGCAAGCCCTCTCGAGGTCGCGCATGGGGCCAAGCAGCCCTCCAGAGAAGCCCAGGGTTTCTGCAGAACCTGTCAAGGGCACACGTAGGGAGAAGCAGACCCTCCAGAAAAGGCCACAGGGCCTCTCACAACCCTCTCAGGGGCCCGCACGGGGCCAAGCAGACCCTCCAGAGAAGGCCAGGGTTTCTCAAATCCCTCGTAAGGGTACGAGTCAGGGCAAGCAGGCCCTCCAGAAAAGGCCAGGACCTCCCACAGCCCTTGTACGGGCACGTGTGGGGCCAGTCAGACCCTCCAGAAAAGCCCAGGGTTTCTCCAGAACCTCTCAGGGGCACTCGTAGGGCCAAGCAGACCCTCCAGAGAAGGCCAGGGTTTCTCACAGCCTTTATAGGTGTACGCGTGGGGCCAAGCAGACCCTCCAGAGAAGCCCGTGGTTTCTCACAGCCTTTATAGGTGGACATGTGGGGCCAAGCAGACCCTCGAGAGAAGCCCAAGGGTTCTCACAGCCCTCGCAATGGCACGCGTGGGGCCAAGCAGACCCTCCAGAGAAGCCTATGGTTTCTCCAAACCTACTCAGGGCTACACGTAGGGCCAAGCAGACCCTCCAGAGAAGCCTGTGGTTTCTCACAGCCTTTATAGCTGTACGCGTGCGGCCAAGCAGACCCTCCAGAGAGGGCCAGGGCCTCTCACAGCCCTCGCAGCGATAAATCTTGAGCGAAGCAGATCCTCCAAATGTCCTAGGGCCTGTGCAGCACCTCTCAGGGGCACGCGTGGGGCCAAGCAGACCCTCCAGAGATGACCTGCATTTCATCAAGCCCTGTCAAAGGCACACGTAGGGAGAAGCAGACCCTCCAGAAAAGGGCAGGGCCTCTCACAGCCCTTTCAGGGGCATGCTTGGGGCCAAGCAGACCCTCCAGAGAAGCCAGCGCCTCTCACAGCCCTCGGAGGGGCACGCATGGGGCAAAGCAGACCCTCCAGAGAAACCCAGGGATTCTGCAGAACCTCTCATGGGCAGACATAGGGCCAAGCAGACCCTCCAAGAGAAGCTCAGGCCCTCTCCAAGACCTCAGAGGGGCACGCGTGGGGCCAAGGAGACCCTCCAAGAGAAGTTCAGGCCCTCTCCAAGACCTCAGAGGGGCATGCGTGGGGCCAAGCAGACGCTCCAGAGAAAGCCAGGGCCTCTCACAGCCCTGGCAGGGATAAATCTTGAGCGAAGCAGATCCTCCAAAAATCCCAGGGCCTGTGCAGCCCCTCTCAGGGGCATACATGGGGCCAAGCAGACCCTCGACAGAAGCCCAGGGTTTCTCCAGAACCTCTCAGGGGCACACACAGGGCCAAGCAGACCCTCCAGAGAAGGCCAGGGTTTCTCACAGCCTTTATAGGTGTACGCGTGGGGCCAAGCAGACCCTCCAGAGAAGCCCGTGGTTTCTCACAGCCTTTATAGGTGGACATGTGGGGCCAAGCAGACCCTCGAGAGAAGCCCAAGGGTTCTCACAGCCCTCGCAATGGGAAGTGTGGGGCCAAGCAGACCCTCCAGAGAAGCCTATGGTTTCTCCAAACCTACTCAGGGCTACACGTAGGGCCAAGCAGACCCTCCAGAGAAGGCCGTGGTTTCTCACAGCCTTTATAGGTGGACATGTGGGGCCAAGCAGACCCTCCAGAGAAGCCCGTGGTTTCTCACAGCCTTTATAGGTGTACGTGTGGGGCCAAGCAGACCCTCCAGAGAAGCCCGTGGTTTCTCACAGCCTTTATAGGTGTACGTGTGGGGCCAAGCAGACCCTCCAGAGAAGGCCGTGGTCTCTCACAGCCTTTATAGGTGTACGCGTGGGGCCAAGCAGACCCTCCAGAGAAGGCCGTGGTTTCTCACAGCCTTTATAGGTGTACGTGTGTGGCCAAGCAGACCCTCCAGAGAAGCCCAAGGGTTCTCACAGCCCTCGCAGGGGCACGCGTGGGGGCAAGTAAACCCTCCAGAAAAGCCCAGGATCTCTCCAAAACCCTGTCAGGTGCACACGTAGGGAGAAGCAGACCCTCCAGAGAAGGCCAGGGTTTCTGCAGAACCTGTCCGGGGCAAACATAGGGCCAAGCAGACCCTCCAGAGAAGGCCAGGGTTTCTCACAGCCTTTATAGGTGTACATGTGGGGCCAAGCAGACCCTCCAGAGAGGGCCAGGGCCTCTCACAGCCCTCGCAGGGATAAATCTTGAGCGAAGCAGATCCTCCAAAAGTGCCAGGGCCTGTGCAGCACCTCTCAGGGGCACGCGTGGGGCCAAGCAGACCCTCCAGAGATGACCTGCATTTCACCAAGCCCTGTCAAAGGCACACGTAGGGAGAAGCAGACCCTCCAGAGAAGCCCAGGGTTTCTCCAGAACCTCTCCGGGGCAAACATAGGGCCAAGCAGACCCTCCAGAGAGGACCAGAGCCTCTCACAGCCCTCAGAGGGGCACTCGTAGGGCCAAGCAGAACCTCGAAGGAAGCCCGTGGTTTCTCACAGCCTTTATAGGTGTACGTGTTGGGCCAAGCAGACCCTCCAGAGAAGGCCAGGGTTTCTGCAGAACCTCTCAGGGGCGCACACAGGGCCAAGCAGACCCTCCAGAAAAGCCCAGGGTTTCTGCAGAACCTGTCAAGGGCACACGTAGGGAGAAGCAGACCCTCCAGAAAAGGCCAGGGCCTCTCACAGCCCTCTCAGGGGCACGCATGGGGCCAAGCAGACCCTTCAGGGAAGCGGCAGAGTTTTCCAGAACCACTCATGGGCACACGTAGGGCCAAGCAGACCCTCCAGAGGAGCCCAGGGCCTCTCACAGCCCTAGCAGGGGCATGCGTGGGGCCAAGCAGACCCTCCAGAGAAGCTCTGCATTGCTGCAAGCCCTCTCGAGGTCGCGCATGGGGCCAAGCAGCCCTCCAGAGAAGCCCAGGGTTTCTGCAGAACCTGTCAAGGGCACACGTAGGGAGAAGCAGACCCTCCAGAAAAGGCCACAGGGCCTCTCACAACCCTCTCAGGGGCCCGCACGGGGCCAAGCAGACCCTCCAGAGAAGGCCAGGGTTTCTCAAATCCCTCGTAAGGGTACGAGTCAGGGCAAGCAGGCCCTCCAGAAAAGGCCAGGACCTCCCACAGCCCTTGTACGGGCACGTGTGGGGCCAGTCAGACCCTCCAGAAAAGCCCAGGGTTTCTCCAGAACCTCTCAGGGGCACTCGTAGGGCCAAGCAGACCCTCCAGAGAAGGCCAGGGTTTCTCACAGCCTTTATAGCTGTACGCGTGGGGCCAAGCAGACCCTCCAGAGAAGCCCGTGGTTTCTCACAGCCTTTATAGGTGGACATGTGGGGCCAAGCAGACCCTCGAGAGAAGCCCAAGGGTTCTCACAGCCCTCGCAATGGCACGCGTGGGGCCAAGCAGACCCTCCAGAGAAGCCTATGGTTTCTCCAAACCTACTCAGGGCTACACGTAGGGCCAAGCAGACCCTCCAGAGAAGCCTGTGGTTTCTCACAGCCTTTATAGCTGTACGCGTGCGGCCAAGCAGATCCTCCAGAGAGGGCCAGGGCCTCTCACAGCCCTCGCAGCGATAAATCTTGAGCGAAGCAGATCCTCCAAATGTCCTAGGGCCTGTGCAGCACCTCTCAGGGGCACGCGTGGGGCCAAGCAGACCCTCCAGATATGACCTGCATTTCATCAAGCCCTGTCAAAGGAACACGTAGGGAGAAGCAGACCCTCCAGAAAAGGGCAGGGCCTCTCACATCCCTCTCAGGGGCACGCATGGGGCCAAGCAGACCCTTCAGGGAAGCGGCAGAGTTTTCCAGAACCACTCATGGGCACACGTAGGGCCAAGCAGACCCTCCAGAGGAGCCCAGGGCCTCTCACAGCCCTAGCAGGGGCATGCGTGGGGCCAAGCAGACCCTCCAGAGAAGCTCTGCATTGCTCCAAGCCCTCTCGAGGTCGCGCATGGGGCCAAGCAGCCCTCCAGAGAAGCCCAGGGTTTCTGCAGAACTGTCAAGGGCACACGTAGGGAGAAGCAGACCCTCCAGAAAAGGCCACAGGGCCTCTCACAACCCTCTCAGGGGCCCGCACGGGGCCAAGCAGAGCCTCCAGAGAAGGGCAGGGTTTCTCAAATCCCTCGTAAGGGTACGAGTCAGGGCAAGCAGGCCCTCCAGAAAAGGCCAGGACCTCCCACAGCCCTTGTACGGGCACGTGTGGGGCCAAGCAGACCCTCCAGAAAAGCCCAGGGTTTCTCCAGAACCTCTCAGGGGCACTCGTAGGGCCAAGCAGACCCTCCAGAGAAGGCCAGGGTTTCTCACAGCCTTCATAGGTGTACGCGTGGGGCCAAGCAGACCCTCCAGAGAAGCCCGTGGTTTCTCACAGCCTTTATAGGTGGACATGTGGGGCCAAGCAGACCCTCGAGAGAAGCCCAAGGGTTCTCACAGCCCTCGCAATGGCAAGTGTGGGGCCAAGCAGACCCTCCAGAGAAGCCTATGGTTTCTCCAAACCTACTCAGGGCTACACGTAGAGCCAAGCAGACCCTCGAGAGAAGGCCGTGGTTTCTCACAGCCTTTATAGGTGTACACGTAGGGCCAAGCAGACCCTCCAAAGAAGCCTGTGGTTTCTCACAGCCTTTATAGCTGTACGCGTGCGGCCAAGCAGACCCTCCAGAGAGGGCCAGGGCCTCTCACAGCCCTCGCAGCGATAAATCTTGAGCGAAGCAGATCCTCCAAAAGTCCCAGGGCCTGTGCAGCACCTCTCAGGGGCACGCGTGGGGCCAAGCAGACCCTCCAGAGAAGCCTATGGTTTCTCCAAACCTACTCAGGGCTACACGTAGGGCCAAGCAGACCCTCCAGAGAAGCCTGTGGTTTCTCACAGCCTTTATAGCTGTACGCGTGCGGCCAAGCAGACCCTCCAGAGAAGGCCGTGGTTTCTCACAGCCTTTATAGGTGGACATGTGGGGCCAAGCAGACCCTCCAGAGAAGCCCGTGGTTTCTCACAGCCTTTATAGGTGTACGTGTGGGGCCAAGCAGACCCTCCAGAGAAGCCCGTGGTTTCTCACAGCCTTTATAGGTGTACGTGTGGGGCCAAGCAGACCCTCCAGAGAAGGCCGTGGTCTCTCACAGCCTTTATAGGTGTACGCGTGGGGCCAAGCAGACCCTCCAGAGAAGGCCGTGGTTTCTCACAGCCTTTATAGGTGTACGTGTGTGGCCAAGCAGACCCTCCAGAGAAGCCCAAGGGTTCTCACAGCCCTCGCAGGGGCACGCGTGGGGGCAAGTAAACCCTCCAGAAAAGCCCAGGATCTCTCCAAAACCCTGTCAGGTGCACACGTAGGGAGAAGCAGACCCTCCAGAGAAGGCCAGGGTTTCTGCAGAACCTGTCCGGGGCAAACATAGGGCCAAGCAGACCCTCCAGAGAAGGCCAGGGTTTCTCACAGCCTTTATAGGTGTACATGTGGGGCCAAGCAGACCCTCCAGAGAGGGCCAGGGCCTCTCACAGCCCTCGCAGGGATAAATCTTGAGCGAAGCAGATCCTCCAAAAGTGCCAGGGCCTGTGCAGCACCTCTCAGGGGCACGCGTGGGGCCAAGCAGACCCTCCAGAGATGACCTGCATTTCACCAAGCCCTGTCAAAGGCACACGTAGGGAGAAGCAGACCCTCCAGAGAAGCCCAGGGTTTCTCCAGAACCTCTCCGGGGCAAACATAGGGCCAAGCAGACCCTCCAGAGAGGACCAGAGCCTCTCACAGCCCTCAGAGGGGCACTCGTAGGGCCAAGCAGAACCTCGAAGGAAGCCCGTGGTTTCTCACAGCCTTTATAGGTGTACGTGTTGGGCCAAGCAGACCCTCCAGAGAAGGCCAGGGTTTCTGCAGAACCTCTCAGGGGCGCACACAGGGCCAAGCAGACCCTCCAGAAAAGCCCAGGGTTTCTGCAGAACCTGTCAAGGGCACACGTAGGGAGAAGCAGACCCTCCAGAAAAGGCCAGGGCCTCTCACAGCCCTCTCAGGGGCACGCATGGGGCCAAGCAGACCCTTCAGGGAAGCGGCAGAGTTTTCCAGAACCACTCATGGGCACACGTAGGGCCAAGCAGACCCTCCAGAGGAGCCCAGGGCCTCTCACAGCCCTAGCAGGGGCATGCGTGGGGCCAAGCAGACCCTCCAGAGAACCTCTGCATTGCTCCAAGCCCTCTCGAGGTCGCGCATGGGGCCAAGCAGCCCTCCAGAGAAGCCCAGGGTTTCTGCAGAACCTGTCAAGGGCACACGTAGGGAGAAGCAGACCCTCCAGAAAAGGCCACAGGGCCTCTCACAACCCTCTCAGGGGCCCGCACGGGGCCAAGCAGACCCTCCAGAGAAGGCCAGGGTTTCTCAAATCCCTCGTAAGGGTACGAGTCAGGGCAAGCAGGCCCTCCAGAAAAGGCCAGGACCTCCCACAGCCCTTGTACAGGCACGTGTGGGGCCAGTCAGACCCTCCAGAAAAGCCCAGGGTTTCTCCAGAACCTCTCAGGGGCACTCGTAGGGCCAAGCAGACCCTCCAGAGAAGGCCAGGGTTTCTCACAGCCTTTATAGGTGTACGCGTGGGGCCAAGCAGACCCTCCAGAGAAGCCCGTGGTTTCTCACAGCCTTTATAGGTGGACATGTGGGGCCAAGCAGACCCTCGAGAGAAGCCCAAGGGTTCTCACAGCCCTCGCAATGGCACGCGTGGGGCCAAGCAGACCCTCCAGAGAAGCCTATGGTTTCTCCAAACCTACTCAGGGCTACACGTAGGGCCAAGCAGACCCTCCAGAGAAGCCTGTGGTTTCTCACAGCCTTTATAGCTGTACGCGTGCGGCCAAGCAGACCCTCCAGAGAGGGCCAGGGCCTCTCACAGCCCTCGCAGCGATAAATCTTGAGCGAAGCAGATCCTCCAAATGTCCTAGGGCCTGTGCAGCACCTCTCAGGGGCACGCGTGGGGCCAAGCAGACCCTCCAGATATGACCTGCATTTCATCAAGCCCTGTCAAAGGAACACGTAGGGAGAAGCAGACCCTCCAGAAAAGGGCAGGGCCTCTCACAGCCCTCTCAGGGGCACGCATGGGGCCAAGCAGACCCTTCAGGGAAGCGGCAGAGTTTTCCAGAACCACTCATGGGCACACGTAGGGCCAAGCAGACCCTCCAGAGGAGCCCAGGGCCTCTCACAGCCCTAGCAGGGGCATGCGTGGGGCCAAGCAGACCCTCCAGAGAAGCTCTGCATTGCTCCAAGCCCTCTCGAGGTCGCGCATGGGGCCAAGCAGCCCTCCAGAGAAGCCCAGGGTTTCTGCAGAACTGTCAAGGGCACACGTAGGGAGAAGCAGACCCTCCAGAAAAGGCCACAGGGCCTCTCACAACCCTCTCAGGGGCCTGCACGGGGCCAAGCAGACCCTCCAGAGAAGGCCAGGGTTTCTCAAATCCCTCGTAAGGGTACGAGTCAGGGCAAGCAGGCCCTCCAGAAAAGGCCAGGACCTCCCACAGCCCTTGTACGGGCACGTGTGGGGCCAAGCAGACCCTCCAGAAAAGCCCAGGGTTTCTCCAGAACCTCTCAGGGGCACTCGTAGGGCCAAGCAGACCCTCCAGAGAAGGCCAGGGTTTCTCACAGCCTTTATAGGTGTACGCGTGGGGCCAAGCAGACCCTCCAGAGAAGCCCGTGGTTTCTCACAGCCTTTATAGGTGGACATGTGGGGCCAAGCAGACCCTCGAGAGAAGCCCAAGGGTTCTCACAGCCCTCGCAATGGCAAGTGTGGGGCCAAGCAGACCCTCCAGAGAAGCCTATGGTTTCTCCAAACCTACTCAGGGCTACACGTAGAGCCAAGCAGACCCTCGAGAGAAGGCCGTGGTTTCTCACAGCCTTTATAGGTGTACACGTAGGGCCAAGCAGACCCTCCAAAGAAGCCTGTGGTTTCTCACAGCCTTTATAGCTGTACGCGTGCGGCCAAGCAGACCCTCCAGAGAGGGCCAGGGCCTCTCACAGCCCTCGCAGCGATAAATCTTGAGCGAAGCAGATCCTCCAAAAGTCCCAGGGCCTGTGCAGCACCTCTCAGGGGCACGCGTGGGGCCAAGCAGACCCTCCAGAGATGCCCTGCATTTCACCAAGCCCTCTCAAAGGCACACGTAGGGAGAAGCAGACCCTCCAGAGAAGCCCAGGGTTTCTCCAGAACCTCTTCGGGGAAAACACAGGGCCAAGCAGACCGTCCAGAGAGGACCAGAGCCTCTCACAGCCCTCAGAGGGGCACTCGTAGGGCCAAGCAGAACCTCGAGGGAAGCCTGTGGTTTCTCACAGCCTTTATAGGTGTACGTGTTGGGCCAAGCAGACCCTCCAGAGAAGGCCAGGGTTTCTGCAGAACCTCTCAGGGGCACACACAGGGCCAAGCAGACCCTCCAGAAAAGCCCAGGGTTTCTGCAGAACCTGTCAAGGGCACACGTAGGGAGAAGCAGACCCTCCAGAAAAGGCCAGGGCCTCTCACAGCCCTCTCAGGGGCACGCATGGGGCCAAGCAGACCCTTCAGGGAAGCGGCAGAGTTTTCCAGAACCACTCATGGGCACACGTAGGGCCAAGCAGACCCTCCAGAGGAGCCCAGGGCCTCTCACAGCCCTAGCAGGGGCATGCGTGGGGCCAAGCAGACCCTCCAGAGAAGCTCTGCATTGCTCCAAGCCCTCTCGAGGTCGCGCATGGGGCCAAGCAGCCCTCCAGAGAAGCCCAGGGTTTCTGCAGAACCTGTCAAGGGCACACGTAGGGAGAAGCAGACCCTCCAGAAAAGGCCACAGGGCCTCTCACAACCCTCTCAGGGGCCCGCACGGGGCCAAGCAGAGCCTCCAGAGAAGGGCAGGGTTTCTCAAATCCCTCGTAAGGGTACGAGTCAGGGCAAGCAGGCCCTCCAGAAAAGGCCAGGACCTCCCACAGCCCTTGTACGGGCACGTGTGGGGCCAAGCAGACCCTCCAGAAAAGCCCAGGGTTTCTCCAGAACCTCTCAGGGGCACTCGTAGGGCCAAGCAGACCCTCCAGAGAAGGCCAGGGTTTCTCACAGCCTTCATAGGTGTACGCGTGGGGCCAAGCAGACCCTCCAGAGAAGCCCGTGGTTTCTCACAGCCTTTATAGGTGGACATGTGGGGCCAAGCAGACCCTCGAGAGAAGCCCAAGGGTTCTCACAGCCCTCGCAATGGCACGCGTGGGGCCAAGCAGACCCTCCAGAGAAGCCTATGGTTTCTCCAAACCTACTCAGGGCTACACGTAGGGCCAAGCAGACCCTCCAGAGAAGGCCAGGGTTTCTCACAGCCTTTATAGGTGGACATGTGGGGCCAAGCAGACCCTCCAGAGAAGCCCGTGGTTTCTCACAGCCTTTATAGGTGTACGTGTGGGGCCAAGCAGACCCTCCAGAGAAGCCCGTGGTTTCTCACAGCCTTTATAGGTGTACGTGTGGGGCCAAGCAGACCCTCCAGAGAAGGCCGTGGTTTCTCACAGCCTTTATAGGTGTACGCGTGGGGCCAAGCAGACCCTCCAGAGAAGGCCGTGGTTTCTCACAGCCTTTATAGGTGTACGCGTGTGGCCAAGCAGACCGTCCAGAGAAGCCCAAGGGTTCTCACAGCCCTCGCAGGGGCACGCGTGGGGGCAAGTAAAACCTCCAGAAAAGCCCAGGATCTCTCCAAACCCTGTCAGGTGCACACGTAGGGAGAAGCAGACCCTCCAGAGAAGCCCAGGGTTTCTCCAGAACCTCTCAGGGGCAAACATAGGGCCAAGCAGACGCTGCAGAGAAGGCCAGGGCCTCTCACAGCCCTCGCAGGGATAAATCTTGAGCGAAGCAGATCCCCCAAAAGTCCCAGGGCCTGTGCAGCACCTCTCAGGGGCACGCGTGAGGCCAAGCAGACCCTCCAGAGATGCCCTGCATTTCACCAAGCCCTGTCAAAGGCACACGTAGGGAGAAGCAGACCCTCCAGAGAAGCTCAGGGTTTCTCCAGAACCTCTCCGGGGCAAACACAGGGCCAAGCAGACCCTCCAGAGAGGACCAGAGCCTCTCACAGCCCTCAGAGGGGCACTCGTAGGGCCAAGCAGAACCTCGAGGGAAGCCCGTGGTTTCTCACAGCCTTTATAGGTGTACGTGTTGGGCCAAGCAGACCCTCCAGAGAAGGCCAGGGTTTCTCACAGCCTTTATAGGTGTATGCGTGGGGCCAAGCAGACCCTCCAGAGAAGCCTGTGGTTTCTCACAGCCTTTATAGGTGTACGCGTGCGGCCAAGCAGACCCTCCAGAGAGGGCCAGGGCCTCTCACAGCCCTCGCAGCGATAAATCTTGAGCGAAGCAGATCCTCCAAATGTCCTAGGGCCTGTGCAGCACCTCTCAGGGGCACGCGTGGGGCCAAGCAGACCCTCCAGAGATGACCTGCATTTCATCAAGCCCTGTCAAAGGCACACGTAGGGAGAAGCAGACCCTCCAGAAAAGGGCAGGGCCTCTCACAACCCTTTCAGGGACATGCTTGGGGCCAAGCAGACCCTCCAGAGAAGCCAGCGCCTCTCACAGCCCTCGGAGGGGCACGCATGGGGCAAAGCAGACCCTCCAGAGAAACCCAGGGATTCTGCAGAACCTCTCATGGGCAGACATAGGGCCAAGCAGACCCTCCAAGAGAAGCTCAGGCCCTCTCCAAGACCTCAGAGGGGCACGCGTGGGGCCAAGGAGACCCTCCAAGAGAAGTTCAGGCCCTCTCCAAGACCTCAGAGGCGCATGCGTGGGGCCAAGCAGACGCTCCAGAGAAAGCCAGGGCCTCTCACAGCCCTGGCAGGGATAAATCTTGAGCGAAGCAGATCCTCCAAAAATCCCAGGGCCTGTGCAGCCCCTCTCAGGGGCATACATGGGGCCAAGCAGACCCTCGACAGAAGCCCAGGGTTTCTCCAGAACCTCTCAGGGGCACACACAGGGCCAAGCAGACCCTCCAGAGAAGGCCAGGGTTTCTCACAGCCTTTATAGGTGTACGCGTGGGGCCAAGCAGACCCTCCAGAGAAGCCCGTGGTTTCTCACAGCCTTTATAGGTGGACATGTGGGGCCAAGCAGACCCTCGAGAGAAGCCCAAGGGTTCTCACAGCCCTCGCAATGGGAAGTGTGGGGCCAAGCAGACCCTCCAGAGAAGCCTATGGTTTCTCCAAACCTACTCAGGGCTACACGTAGGGCCAAGCAGACCCTCCAGAGAAGGCCGTGGTTTCTCACAGCCTTTATAGGTGGACATGTGGGGCCAAGCAGACCCTCCAGAGAAGCCCGTGGTTTCTCACAGCCTTTATAGGTGTACGTGTGGGGCCAAGCAGACCCTCCAGAGAAGCCCGTGGTTTCTCACAGCCTTTATAGGTGTACGTGTGGGGCCAAGCAGACCCTCCAGAGAAGCCCGTGGTTTCTCACAGCCTTTATAGGTGTACGCGTGGGGCCAAGTAGACCCTCCAGAGAAGGCCGTGGTTTCTCACAGCCTTTATAGGTGTACGTGTGTGGCCAAGCAGACCCTCCAGAGAAGCCCAAGGGTTCTCACAGCCCTCGCAGGGGCACGCGTGGGGGCAAGTAAACCCTCCAGAAAAGCCCAGGATCTCTCCAAAACCCTGTCAGGTGCACACGTAGGGAGAAGCAGACCCTCCAGAGAAGGCCAGGGTTTCTGCAGAACCTGTCCGGGGCAAACATAGGGCCAAGCAGACCCTCCAGAGAAGGCCAGGGTTTCTCACAGCCTTTATAGGTGTACATGTGGGGCCAAGCAGACCCTCCAGAGAGGGCCAGGGCCTCTCACAGCCCTCGCAGGGATAAATCTTGAGCGAAGCAGATCCTCCAAAAGTCCCAGGGCCTGTGCAGCACCTCTCAGGGGCACGCGTGGGGCCAAGCAGACCCTCCAGAGATGACCTGCATTTCACCAAGCCCTGTCAAAGGCACACGTAGGGAGAAGCAGACCCTCCAGAGAAGCCCAGGGTTTCTCCAGAACCTCTCCGGGGCAAACATAGGGCCAAGCAGACCCTCCAGAGAGGACCAGAGCCTCTCACAGCCCTCAGAGGGGCACTCGTAGGGCCAAGCAGAACCTCGAGGGAAGCCCGTGGTTTCTCACAGCCTTTATAGGTGTACGTGTTGGGCCAAGCAGACCCTCCAGAGAAGGCCAGGGTTTCTGCAGAACCTCTCAGGGGCGCACACAGGGCCAAGCAGACCCTCCAGAAAAGCCCAGGATCTCTCCAAAACCCTGTCAGGTGCACACGTAGGGAGAAGCAGACCCTCCAGAGAAGGCCAGGGTTTCTGCAGAACCTGTCCGGGGCAAACATAGGGCCAAGCAGACCCTCCAGAGAAGGCCAGGGTTTCTCACAGCCTTTATAGGTGTACATGTGGGGCCAAGCAGACCCTCCAGAGAGGGCCAGGGCCTCTCACAGCCCTCGCAGGGATAAATCTTGAGCGAAGCAGATCCTCCAAAAGTCCCAGGGCCTGTGCAGCACCTCTCAGGGGCACGCGTGGGGCCAAGCAGACCCTCCAGAGATGACCTGCATTTCACCAAGCCCTGTCAAAGGCACACGTAGGGAGAAGCAGACCCTCCAGAGAAGCCCAGGGTTTCTCCAGAACCTCTCCGGGGCAAACATAGGGCCAAGCAGACCCTCCAGAGAGGACCAGAGCCTCTCACAGCCCTCAGAGGGGCACTCGTAGGGCCAAGCAGAACCTCGAGGGAAGCCCGTGGTTTCTCACAGCCTTTATAGGTGTACGTGTTGGGCCAAGCAGACCCTCCAGAGAAGGCCAGGGTTTCTGCAGAACCTCTCAGGGGCGCACACAGGGCCAAGCAGACCCTCCAGAAAAGCCCAGGGTTTCTGCAGAACCTGTCAAGGGCACACGTAGGGAGAAGCAGACCCTCCAGAAAAGGCCAGGGCCTCTCACAGCCCTCTCAGGGGCACGCATGGGGCCAAGCAGACCCTTCAGGGAAGCGGCAGAGTTTTCCAGAACCACTCATGGGCACACGTAGGGCCAAGCAGACCCTCCAGAGGAGCCCAGGGCCTCTCACAGCCCTAGCAGGGGCATGCGTGGGGCCAAGCAGACCCTCCAGAGAAGCTCTGCATTGCTCCAAGCCCTCTCGAGGTCGCGCATGGGGCCAAGCAGCCCTCCAGAGAAGCCCAGGGTTTCTGCAGAACCTGTCAAGGGCACACGTAGGGAGAAGCAGACCCTCCAGAAAAGGCCACAGGGCCTCTCACAACCCTCTCAGGGGCCCGCACGGGGCCAAGCAGACCCTCCAGAGAAGGGCAGGGTTTCTCAAATCCCTCGTAAGGGTACGAGTCAGGGCAAGCAGGCCCTCCAGAAAAGGCCAGGACCTCCCACAGCCCTTGTACGGGCACGTGTGGGGCCAGTCAGACCCTCCAGAAAAGCCCAGGGTTTCTCCAGAACCTCTCAGGGGCACTCGTAGGGCCAAGCAGACCCTCCAGAGAAGGCCAGGGTTTCTCACAGCCTTTATAGGTGTACGCGTGGGGCCAAGCAGACCCTCCAGAGAAGCCCGTGGTTTCTCACAGCCTTTATAGGTGGACATGTGGGGCCAAGCAGACCCTCGAGAGAAGCCCAAGGGTTCTCACAGCCCTCGCAATGGCACGCGTGGGGCCAAGCAGACCCTCCAGAGAAGCCTATGGTTTCTCCAAACCTACTCAGGGCTACACGTAGGGCCAAGCAGACCCTCCAGAGAAGCCTGTGGTTTCTCACAGCCTTTATAGCTGTACGCGTGCGGCCAAGCAGACCCTCCAGAGAGGGCCAGGGCCTCTCACAGCCCTCGCAGCGATAAATCTTGAGCGAAGCAGATCCTGCAAATGTCCTAGGGCCTGTGCAGCACCTCTCAGGGGCACGCGTGGGGCCAAGCAGACCCTCCAGATATGACCTGCATTTCATCAAGCCCTGTCAAAGGAACACGTAGGGAGAAGCAGACCCTCCAGAAAAGGGCAGGGCCTCTCACAGCCCTTTCAGGGACATGCTTGGGGCCAAGCAGACCCTCCAGAGAAGCCAGCGCCTCTCACAGCCCTCGGAGGGGCACGCATGGGGCAAAGCAGACCCTCCAGAGAAACCCAGGGATTCTGCAGAACCTCTCACGGGCAGACATAGGGCCAAGCAGACCCTCCAAGAGAAGCTCAGGCCCTCTCCAAGACCTCAGAGGGGCACGCGTGGGGCCAAGGAGACCCTCCAAGAGAAGTTCAGGCCCTCTCCAAGACCTCAGAGGCGCATGCGTGGGGCCAAGCAGACGCTCCAGAGAAAGCCAGGGCCTCTCACAGCCCTGGCAGGGATAAATCTTGAGCGAAGCAGATCCTCCAAAAATCCCAGGGCCTGTGCAGCCCCTCTCAGGGGCATGCGTGGGGCCAAGCAGACCCTCGACAGAAGCCCAGGGTTTCTCCAGAACCTCTCAGGGGCACACACAGGGCCAAGCAGACCCTCCAGAGAAGGCCAGGGTTTCTCACAGCCTTTATAGGTGTACATGTGGGGCCAAGCAGACCCTCGAGAGAAGCCCGCGGTTTCTCACAGCCTTTATAGGTGTACGTGTGGGGCCAAGCAGACCCTCCAGAGAAGGCCGTGGTTTCTCACAGCCTTTATAGGTGTACGTGTGGGGCCAAGCAGACCCTCGAGAGAAGGCCGTGGTTTCTCACAGCCTTTATAGGTGTACGCGTGGGGCCAAGCAGACCCTCCAGAGAAGGCCGTGGTTTCTCACAGCCTTTATAGGTGTACGTGTGCGGCCAAGCAGACCCTCCAGAGAAGCCCAAGGGTTCTCACAGCCCTCGCAGGGGCACGCGTGGGGGCAAGTAAACCCTCCAGAAAAGCCCAGGATCTCTCCAAAACCCTGTCAGGTGCACACGTAGGGAGAAGCAGACCCTCCAGAGAAGGCCAGGGTTTCTGCAGAACCTGTCCGGGGCAAACATAGGGCCAAGCAGACCCTCCAGAGAAGGCCAGGGTTTCTCACAGCCTTTATAGGTGTACATGTGGGGCCAAGCAGACCCTCCAGAGAAGCCTATGGTTTCTCCAAACCTACTCAGGGCTACACGTAGGGCCAAGCAGACCCTCCAGAGAAGCCTGTGGTTTCTCACAGCCTTTATAGGTGTACGCGTGCGGCCAAGCAGACCCTCCAGAGAGGGCCAGGGCCTCTCACAGCCCTCGCAGCGATAAATCTTGAGCGAAGCAGATCCTCCAAAAGTCCCAGGGCCTGTGCAGCACCTCTCAGGGGCACGCGTGGGGCCAAGCAGACCCTCCAGAGATGACCTGCATTTCACCAAGCCCTGTCAAAGGCACACGTAGGGAGAAGCAGACCCTCCAGAGAAGCCCAGGGTTTCTCCAGAACCTCTCCGGGGCAAACACAGGGCCAAGCAGACCCTCCAGAGAGGACCAGAGCCTCTCACAGCCCTCAGAGGGGCACTCGTAGGGCCAAGCAGAACCTCGAGGGAAGCCCGTGGTTTCTCACAGCCTTTATAGGTGTACGTGTTGGGCCAAGCAGACCCTCCAGAGAAGGCCAGGGTTTCTGCAGAACCTCTCAGGGGCACACACAGGGCCAAGCAGACCCTCCAGAAAAGCCCAGGGTTTCTGCAGAACCTGTCAAGGGCACACGTAGGGAGAAGCAGACCCTCCAGAAAAGGCCAGGGCCTCTCACAGCCCTCTCAGGGGCACGCATGGGGCCAAGCAGACCCTTCAGGGAAGCGGCAGAGTTTTCCAGAACCACTCATGGGCACACGTAGGGCCAAGCAGACCCTCCAGAGGAGCCCAGGGCCTCTCACAGCCCTAGCAGGGGCATGCGTGGGGCCAAGCAGACCCTCCAGAGAAGCTCTGCATTGCTCCAAGCCCTCTCGAGGTCGCGCATGGGGCCAAGCAGCCCTCCAGAGAAGCCCAGGGTTTCTGCAGAACCTGTCAAGGGCACACGTAGGGAGAAGCAGACCCTCCAGAAAAGGCCACAGGGCCTCTCACAACCCTCTCAGGGGCCCGCACGGGGCCAAGCAGACCCTCCAGAGAAGGCCAGGGTTTCTCAAATCCCTCGTAAGGGTACGAGTCAGGGCAAGCAGGCCCTCCAGAAAAGGCCAGGACCTCCCACAGCCCTTGTACGGGCACGTGTGGGGCCAAGCAGACCCTCCAGAAAAGCCCAGGGTTTCTCCAGAACCTCTCAGGGGCACTCGTAGGGCCAAGCAGACCCTCCAGAGAAGGCCAGGGTTTCTCACAGCCTTTATAGGTGTACGCGTGGGGCCAAGCAGACCCTCCAGAGAAGCCCAAGGGTTCTCACAGCCCTCGCAATGGCACGCGTGGGGCCAAGCAGACCCTCCAGAGAAGCCTATGGTTTCTCCAAACCTACTCAGGGCTACACGTAGGGCCAAGCAGACCCTCCAGAGAAGGCCAGGGTTTCTCACAGCCTTTATAGGTGGACATGTGGGGCCAAGCAGACCCTCCAGAGAAGCCCGTGGTTTCTCACAGCCTTTATAGGTGTACGTGTGGGGCCAAGCAGACCCTCGAGAGAAGGCCGTGGTTTCTCACAGCCTTTATAGGTGTATGCGTGGGGCCAAGCAGACCCTCCAGACAAGGCCGTGGTTTCTCACAGCCTTTATAGGTGTACGCGTGGGGCCAAGCAGACCCTCCAGAGAAGGCCGTGGTTTCTCACAGCCTTTATAGGTGTACGCGTGCGGCCAAGCAGACCCTCCAGAGAAGCCCAAGGGTTCTCACAGCCCTCGCAGGGGCACGCGTGGGGGCAAGTAATACCTCCAGAAAAGCCCAGGATCTCTCCAAACCCTGTCAGGTGCACACGTAGGGAGAAGCAGACCCTCCAGAGAAGCCTGTGGTTTCTCCAGAACCTCTCAGGGGCAAACATAGGGCCAAGCAGACCCTGCAGGGAAGGCCAGGGCCTCTCACAGCCCTCGCAGGGATAAATCTTGAGCGAAGCAGATCCTCCAAAAGTCCCAGGGCCTGTGCAGCACCTCTCAGGGGCACGCGTGGGGCCAAGCAGACCCTCCAGAGATGCCCTGCATTTCACCAAGCCCTGTCAAAGGCACACGTAGGGAGAAGCAGACCCTCCAGAGAAGCCCAGGGTTTCTCCAGAACCTCTCCGGGGCAAACATAGGGCCAAGCAGACCCTCCAGAGAGGACCAGAGCCTCTCACAGCCCTCAGAGGGGCACTCGTAGGGCCAAGCAGAACCTCGAGGGAAGCCCGTGGTTTCTCACAGCCTTTATAGGTGTACGTGTTGGGCCAAGCAGACCCTCCAGAGAAGGCCAGGGTTTCTGCAGAACCTCTCAGGGGCACACACAGGGCCAAGCAGACCCTCCAGAAAAGCCCAGGGTTTCTGCAGAACCTGTCAAGGGCACACATAGGGAGAAGCAGACCCTCCAGAAAAGGCCAGGGCCTCTCACAGCCCTCTCAGGGGCACGCATGGGGCCAAGCAGACCCTTCAGGGAAGCGGCAGAGTTTTCCAGAACCACTCATGGGCACACGTAGGGCCAAGCAGACTCTCCAGAGGAGCCCAGGGCCTCTCACAGCCCTAGCAGGGGCATGCGTGGGGCCAAGCAGACCCTCCAGAGAAGCTCTGCATTGCTCCAAGCCCTCTCGAGGTCGCGCATGGGGCCAAGCAGCCCTCCAGAGAAGCCCAGGGTTTCTGCAGAACCTGTCAAGGGCACACGTAGGGAGAAGCAGACCCTCCAGAAAAGGCCACAGGGCCTCTCACAACCCTCTCAGGGGCCCGCACGGGGCCAAGCAGAGCCTCCAGAGAAGGGCAGGGTTTCTCAAATCCCTCGTAAGGGTACGAGTCAGGGCAAGCAGGCCCTCCAGAAAAGGCCAGGACCTCCCACAGCCCTTGTACGGGCACGTGTGGGGCCAGTCAGACCCTCCAGAAAAGCCCAGGGTTTCTCCAGAACCTCTCAGGGGCACTCGTAGGGCCAAGCAGACCCTCCAGAGAAGGCCAGGGTTTCTCACAGCCTTTATAGGTGTATGCGTGGGGCCAAGCAGACCCTCCAGAGAAGCCCGTGGTTTCTCACAGCCTTTATAGGTGGACATGTGGGGCCAAGCAGACCCTCGAGAGAAGCCCAAGGGTTCTCACAGCCCTCGCAATGGCACGCGTGGGGCCAAGCAGACCCTCCAGAGAAGCCTGTGGTTTCTCACTGCCTTTATAGCTGTACGCATGCGGCCAAGCAGACCCTCCAGAGAGGGCCAGGGCCTCTCACAGCCCTCGCAGCGATAAATCTTGAGCGAAGCAGATCCTCCAAATGTCCCAGGGCCTGTGCAGCACCTCTCAGGGGCACGCGTGGGGCCAAGCAGACCCTCCAGAGATGACCTGCATTTCATCAAGCCCTGTCAAAGGCACACGTAGGGAGAAGCAGACCCTCCAGAAAAGGGCAGGGCCTCTCACAGCCCTTTCAGGGACATGCTTGGGGCCAAGCAGACCCTCCAGACAAGCCAGCGCCTCTCACAGCCCTCGGAGGGGCACGCATGGGGCAAAGCAGACCCTCCAGAGAAACCCAGGGATTCTGCAGAACCTCTCACGGGCAGACATAGGGCCAAGCAGACCCTCCAAGAGAAGCTCAGGCCCTCTCCAAGACCTCAGAGGGGCATGCGTGGGGCCAAGGAGACCCTCCAAGAGAAGTTCAGGCCCTCTCCAAGACCTCAGAGGGGCATGCGTGGGGCCAAGCAGACCCTCGACAGAAGCCCAGGGTTTCTCCAGAACCTCTCAGGGGCACACACAGGGCCAAGCAGACCCTCCAGAGAAGGCCAGGGTTTCTCACAGCCTTTATAGGTGTACACGTGGGGCCAAGCAGACCCTCCAGAAAAGCCCGTGGTTTCTCACAGCCTTAATAGGTGGACATGTGGGGCCAAGCAGACCCTCCAGAGAAGCCCAAGGGTTCTCACAGCCCTCGCAATGGCACGCGTGGGGCCAAGCAGACCCTCCAGAGAAGCCTATGGTTTCTCCAAACCTACTCAGGGCTACAGGTAGGGCCAAGCAGACCCTCCAGAGAAGGCCAGGGTTTCTCACAGCCTTTATAGGTGTACATGTGGGGCCAAGCAGACCCTCGAGAGAAGCCCGTGGTTTCTCACAGCCTTTATAGGTGTACGTGTGGGGCCAAGCAGACCCTCCAGAGAAGGCCGTGGTTTCTCACAGCCTTTATAGGTGTACGTGTGGGGCCAAGCAGACCCTCGAGAGAAGGCCGTGGTTTCTCACAGCCTTTATAGGTGTACGTGTGCGGCCAAGCAGACCCTCCAGAGAAGCCCAAGGGTTCTCACAGCCCTCACAGGGGCACGCGTGGGGGCAAGTAAACCCTCCAGAAAAGCCCAGGATCTCTCCAAAACCCTGTCAGGTGCACACGTAGGGAGAAGCAGACCCTCCAGAGAAGGCCAGGGTTTCTGCAGAACCTCTCCGGGGCAAACATAGGGCCAAGCAGACCCTCCAGAGAAGCCCGTGGTTTCTCACAGCCTTTATAGGTGTACATGTGGGGCCAAGCAGACCCTCCAGAGAAGCCTATGGTTTCTCCAAACCTACTCAGGGCTACACGTAGGGCCAAGCAGACCCTCCAGAGAAGCCTGTGGTTTCTCACAGCCTTTATAGGTGTACGCGTGCGGCCAAGCAGACCCTCCAGAGAGGGCCAGGGCCTCTCACAGCCCTCGCAGCGATAAATCTTGAGCGAAGCAGATCCTCCAAAAGTGCCAGGGTCTGTGCAGCACCTCTCAGGGGCACGCGTGGGGCCAAGCAGACCCTCCAGAGATGCCCTGCATTTCGCCAAGCCCTGTCAGAGGCACACGTAGGGAGAAGCAGACCCTCCAGAGAAGCCCAGGGTTTCTCCAGAACCTCTCCGGGGCAAACATAGGGCCAAGCAGACCCTCCAGAGAGGACCAGAGCCTCTCACAGCCCTCAGAGGGGCACTCGTAGGGCCAAGCAGAACCTCGAGGGAAGCCCGTGGTTTCTCACAGCCTTTATAGGTGTACGTGTTGGGCCAAGCAGACCCTCCAGAAAAGCCCAGGGTTTCTGCAGAACCTGTCAAGGGCACACGTAGGGAGAAGCAGACCCTCCAGAAAAGGCCAGGGCCTCTCACAGCCCTCTCAGGGGCACGCATGGGGCCAAGCAGACCCTTCAGGGAAGCGGCAGAGTTTTCCAGAACCACTCATGGGCACACGTAGGGCCAAGCAGACCCTCCAGAGGAGCCCAGGGCCTCTCACAGCCCTAGCAGGGGCATGCGTGGGGCCAAGCAGACCCTCCAGAGAAGCTCTGCATTGCTCCAAGCCCTCTCGAGGTCGCGCATGGGGCCAAGCAGCCCTCCAGAGAAGCCCAGGGTTTCTGCAGAACCTGTCAAGGGCACACGTAGGGAGAAGCAGACCCTCCAGAAAAGGCCACAGGGCCTCTCACAACCCTCTGAGGGGCCCGCACGGGGCCAAGCAGACCCTCCAGAGAAGGCCAGGGTTTCTCAAATCCCTCGTAAGGGTACGAGTCAGGGCAAGCAGGCCCTCCAGAAAAGGCCAGGACCTCCCACAGCCCTTGTACGGGCACGTGTGGGGCCAAGCAGACCCTCCAGAAAAGCCCAGGGTTTCTCCAGAACCTCTCAGGGGCACTCGTAGGGCCAAGCAGACCCTCCAGAGAAGGCCAGGGTTTCTCACAGCCTTTATAGGTGTACGCGTGGGGCCAAGCAGACCCTCCAGAGAAGCCCGTGGTTTCTCACAGCCTTTATAGGTGTACGTGTGGGGCCAAGCAGACCCTCGAGAGAAGCCCAAGGGTTCTCACAGCCCTCGCAATGGCAAGTGTGGGGCCAAGCAGACCCTCCAGAGAAGCCTATGGTTTCTCCAAACCTACTCAGGGCTACACGTAGAGCCAAGCAGACCCTCGAGAGAAGGCCGTGGTTTCTCACAGCCTTTATAGGTGTACACGTAGGGCCAAGCAGACCCTCCAAAGAAGCCTGTGGTTTCTCACAGCCTTTATAGCTGTACGCGTGCGGCCAAGCAGACCCTCCAGAGAGGGCCAGGGCCTCTCACAGCCCTCGCAGCGATAAATCTTGAGCGAAGCAGATCCTCCAAAAGTGCCAGGGCCTGTGCAGCACCTCTCAGGGGCACGCGTGGGGCCAAGCAGACCCTCCAGAGATGCCCTGCATTTCACCAAGCCCTGTCAAAGGCACACGTAGGGAGAAGCAGACCCTCCAGAAAAGGGCAGGGCCTCTCACAGCCCTTTCAGGGACATGCCTGGGGCCAAGCAGACCCTCCAGAGAAGCCAGCGCCTCTCACAGCCCTCGGAGGGGCACGCATGGGGCAAAGCAGACCCTCCAGAGAAACCCAGGGATTCTGCAGAACCTCTCACGGGCAGACATAGGGCCAAGCAGACCCTCCAAGAGAAGCTCAGGCCCTCTCCAAGACCTCAGAGGGGCACGCGTGGGGCCAAGGAGACCCTCCAAGAGAAGTTCAGGCCCTCTCCAAGACCTCAGAGGCGCATGCGTGGGGCCAAGCAGACGCTCCAGAGAAAGCCAGGGCCTCTCACAGCCCTGGCAGGGATAAATCTTGAGCGAAGCAGATCCTCCAAAAATCCCAGGGCCTGTGCAGCCCCTCTCAGGGGCATGCGTGGGGCCAAGCAGACCCTCGACAGAAGCCCAGGGTTTCTCCAGAACCTCTCAGGGGCACTCGTAGGGCCAAGCAGACCCT
Organism: Harpia harpyja; assembly: GCF_026419915.1. Lineage (NCBI taxonomy): Eukaryota > Metazoa > Chordata > Aves > Accipitriformes > Accipitridae > Harpia > Harpia harpyja. The sequence goes on from NC_068969.1 coordinate 27,757,730, forward strand.
CCAGAGAAGGCCAGGGTTTCTCACAGCCTTTATAGGTGTACGCGTGGGGCCAGTCAGACCCTCCAGAGAAGCCCGTGGTTTCTCACAGCCTTTATAGGTGGACATGTGGGGCCAAGCAGACCCTCCAGAGAAGCCCAAGGGTTCTCACAGCCCTCGCAATGGCACGCGTGGGGCCAAGCAGACCCTCCAGAGAAGCCTATGGTTTCTCCAAACCTACTCAGGGCTACACGTAGGGCCAAGCAGACCCTCCAGAGAAGGCCAGGGTTTCTCACAGCCTTTATAGGTGTACATGTGGGGCCAAGCAGACCCTCCAGACAAGGCCGTGGTTTCTCACAGCCTTTATAGGTGTACGTGTGGGGCCAAGCAGACCCTCCAGAGAAGCCCGTGGTTTCTCACAGCCTTTATAGGTGTACGTGTGGGGCCAAGCAGACCCTCCAGAGAAGCCCAAGGGTTCTCACAGCCTTTATAGGTGTACGCGTGGGGCCAAGCAGACCCTCGAGAGAAGGCCGTGGTTTCTCACAGCCTTTATAGGTGTACGCGTGCGGCCAAGCAGACCCTCCAGAGAAGCCCAAGGGTTCTCACAGCCCTCGAAGGGGCACGCGTGGGGGCAAGTAAAACCTCCAGAAAAGCCCATGATTTCTGCAAACCCTGTCAGGTGCACACGTAGGGAGAAGCAGACCCTCCAGAGAAGCCCAGGGTTTCTGCAGAACCTGTCCGGGGCAAACATAGGGCCAAGCAGACCCTCCAGAGAAGGCCAGGGTTTCTCACAGCCTTTATAGGTGTACATGTGGGGCCAAGCAGACCCTCCAGAGAAGCCCGTGGTTTCTCACAGCCTTTATAGGTGTACATGTGGGGCCAAGCAGACCCTCCAGAGAAGCCTATGGTTTCTCCAAACCTACTCAGGGCTACACGTAGGGCCAAGCAGACCCTCCAGAGAAGCCTGTGGTTTCTCACAGCCTTTATAGCTGTACGCGTGCGGCCAAGCAGACCCTCCAGAGAGGGCCAGGGCCTCTCACAGCCCTCGCAGGGATAAATCTTGAGCGAAGCAGATCCTCCAAAAGTCCCAGGGCCTGTGCAGCACCTCTCAGGGGCATGCGTGGGGCCAAGCAGACCCTCCAGAGATGCCCTGCATTTCACCAAGCCCTGTCAAAGGCACACGTAGGGAGAAGCAGACCCTCCAGAGAAGCCCAGGGTTTCTCCAGAACCTCTCCGGGGCAAACATAGGGCCAAGCAGACCCTCCAGAGAGGACCAGAGCCTCTCACAGCCCTCAGAGGGGCACTCGTAGGGCCAAGCAGAACCTCGAGGGAAGCCTGTGGTTTCTCACAGCCTTTATAGGTGTACGTGTTGGGCCAAGCAGACCCTCCAGAGAAGGCCAGGGTTTCTGCAGAACCTCTCAGGGGCACACACAGGGCCAAGCAGGCCCTCCAGAAAAGGCCAGGACCTCCCACAGCCCTTGTACGGGCACGTGTGGGGCCAAGCAGACCCTCCAGAAAAGCCCAGGGTTTCTCCAGAACCTCTCAGGGGCACTCGTAGGGCCAAGCAGACCCTCCAGAGAAGGCCAGGGTTTCTCACAGCCTTTATAGGTGTACGCGTGGGGCCAAGCAGACCCTCCAGAGAAGCCCGTGGTTTCTCACAGCCTTTATAGGTGGACATGTGGGGCCAAGCAGACCCTCGAGAGAAGCCCAAGGGTTCTCACAGCCCTCGCAATGGCAAGTGTGGGGCCAAGCAGACCCTCCAGAGAAGCCTATGGTTTCTCCAAACCTACTCAGGGCTACACGTAGAGCCAAGCAGACCCTCGAGAGAAGGCCGTGGTTTCTCACAGCCTTTATAGGTGTACACGTAGGGCCAAGCAGACCCTCCAAAGAAGCCTGTGGTTTCTCACAGCCTTTATAGCTGTACGCGTGCGGCCAAGCAGACCCTCCAGAGAGGGCCAGGGCCTCTCACAGCCCTCGCAGGGATAAATCTTGAGCGAAGCAGATCCTCCAAAAGTGCCAGGGCCTGTGCAGCACCTCTCAGGGGCACGCGTGGGGCCAAGCAGACCCTCCAGAGATGACCTGCATTTCACCAAGCCCTGTCAAAGGCACACGTAGGGAGAAGCAGACCCTCCAGAAAAGGGCAGGGCCTCTCACAGCCCTTTCAGGGACATGCCTGGGGCCAAGCAGACCCTCCAGAGAAGCCAGCGCCTCTCACAGCCCTCGGAGGGGCACGCATGGGGCAAAGCAGACCCTCCAGAGAAACCCAGGGATTCTGCAGAACCTCTCACGGGCAGACATAGGGCCAAGCAGACCCTCCAAGAGAAGCTCAGGCCCTCTCCAAGACCTCAGAGGGGCACGCGTGGGGCCAAGGAGACCCTCCAAGAGAAGTTCAGGCCCTCTCCAAGACCTCAGAGGCGCATGCGTGGGGCCAAGCAGACGCTCCAGAGAAAGCCAGGGCCTCTCACAGCCCTGGCAGGGATAAATCTTGAGCGAAGCAGATCCTCCAAAAATCCCAGGGCCTGTGCAGCCCCTCTCAGGGGCATGCGTGGGGCCAAGCAGACCCTCGACAGAAGCCCAGGGTTTCTCCAGAACCTCTCAGGGGCACTCGTAGGGCCAAGCAGACCCTCCAGAGAAGGCCAGGGTTTCTCACAGCCTTTATAGGTGTACGCGTGGGGCCAGTCAGACCCTCCAGAGAAGCCCGTGGTTTCTCACAGCCTTTATAGGTGGACATGTGGGGCCAAGCAGACCCTCCAGAGAAGCCCAAGGGTTCTCACAGCCCTCGCAATGGCACGCGTGGGGCCAAGCAGACCCTCCAGAGAAGCCTATGGTTTCTCCAAACCTACTCAGGGCTACACGTAGGGCCAAGCAGACCCTCCAGAGAAGGCCAGGGTTTCTCACAGCCTTTATAGGTGTACATGTGGGGCCAAGCAGACCCTCCAGACAAGGCCGTGGTTTCTCACAGCCTTTATAGGTGTACGTGTGGGGCCAAGCAGACCCTCCAGAGAAGCCCGTGGTTTCTCACAGCCTTTATAGGTGTACGTGTGGGGCCAAGCAGACCCTCCAGAGAAGCCCAAGGGTTCTCACAGCCTTTATAGGTGTACGCGTGGGGCCAAGCAGACCCTCGAGAGAAGGCCGTGGTTTCTCACAGCCTTTATAGGTGTACGCGTGCGGCCAAGCAGACCCTCCAGAGAAGCCCAAGGGTTCTCACAGCCCTCGAAGGGGCACGCGTGGGGGCAAGTAAAACCTCCAGAAAAGCCCATGATTTCTGCAAACCCTGTCAGGTGCACACGTAGGGAGAAGCAGACCCTCCAGAGAAGCCCAGGGTTTCTGCAGAACCTGTCCGGGGCAAACATAGGGCCAAGCAGACCCTCCAGAGAAGGCCAGGGTTTCTCACAGCCTTTATAGGTGTACATGTGGGGCCAAGCAGACCCTCCAGAGAAGCCCGTGGTTTCTCACAGCCTTTATAGGTGTACATGTGGGGCCAAGCAGACCCTCCAGAGAAGCCTATGGTTTCTCCAAACCTACTCAGGGCTACACGTAGGGCCAAGCAGACCCTCCAGAGAAGCCTGTGGTTTCTCACAGCCTTTATAGCTGTACGCGTGCGGCCAAGCAGACCCTCCAGAGAGGGCCAGGGCCTCTCACAGCCCTCGCAGGGATAAATCTTGAGCGAAGCAGATCCTCCAAAAGTCCCAGGGCCTGTGCAGCACCTCTCAGGGGCATGCGTGGGGCCAAGCAGACCCTCCAGAGATGCCCTGCATTTCACCAAGCCCTGTCAAAGGCACACGTAGGGAGAAGCAGACCCTCCAGAGAAGCCCAGGGTTTCTCCAGAACCTCTCCGGGGCAAACATAGGGCCAAGCAGACCCTCCAGAGAGGACCAGAGCCTCTCACAGCCCTCAGAGGGGCACTCGTAGGGCCAAGCAGAACCTCGAGGGAAGCCTGTGGTTTCTCACAGCCTTTATAGGTGTACGTGTTGGGCCAAGCAGACCCTCCAGAGAAGGCCAGGGTTTCTGCAGAACCTCTCAGGGGCACACACAGGGCCAAGCAGACCCTCCAGAAAAGCCCAGGGTTTCTGCAGAACCTGTCAAGGGCACACGTAGGGAGAAGCAGACCCTCCAGAAAAGGCCAGGGCCTCTCACAGCCCTCTCAGGGGCACGCATGGGGCCAAGCAGACCCTTCAGGGAAGCGGCAGAGTTTTCCAGAACCACTCATGGGCACACGTAGGGCCAAGCAGACCCTCCAGAGGAGCCCAGGGCCTCTCACAGCCCTAGCAGGGGCATGCGTGGGGCCAAGCAGACCCTCCAGAGAAGCTCTGCATTGCTCCAAGCCCTCTCGAGGTCGCGCATGGGGCCAAGCAGCCCTCCAGAGAAGCCCAGGGTTTCTGCAGAACCTGTCAAGGGCACACGTAGGGAGAAGCAGACCCTCCAGAAAAGGCCACAGGGCCTCTCACAACCCTCTGAGGGGCCCGCACTGGGCCAAGCAGACCCTCCAGAGAAGGCCAGGGTTTCTCAAATCCCTCGTAAGGGTACGAGTCAGGGCAAGCAGGCCCTCCAGAAAAGGCCAGGACCTCCCACAGCCCTTGTACGGGCACGTGTGGGGCCAAGCAGACCCTCCAGAAAAGCCCAGGGTTTCTCCAGAACCTCTCAGGGGCACACACAGGGCCAAGCAGACCCTCCAGAGAAGGCCAGGGTTTCTCACAGCCTTTATAGGTGTACGCGTGGGGCCAAGCAGACCCTCCAGAGAAGCCCGTGGTTTCTCACAGCCTTTATAGGTGTACGTGTGGGGCCAAGCAGACCCTCGAGAGAAGCCCAAGGGTTCTCACAGCCCTCGCAATGGCACGCGTGGGGCCAAGCAGACCCTCCAGAGAAACCTATGGTTTCTCCAGACCTACTCAGGGCTACACATAGGGCCAAGCAGACCCTCTAGAGAAGCATGTGGTTTCTCACAGCCTTTATAGGTGTATGCGTGCGGCCAAGCAGACCCTTCAGAGAAGCCCAGGGTTTCTCAAATCCCTTGTATGGGTACGCCTGGGGCCAAGCAGACGTTCCAGAGAAGCTCAGGGTCTCTCCCTGCACTTGCAGGGCACACTTGAGGCCAAGGAGATCCTCCAGAGGGGCCCAGGATCTCTCCCAGCCCTCGGAGGGGCACTCATGAGGACAAGCAGAGCCTCCAGAGAAGGCCAGGGTTTCACAAATCCCTCAGAGGCACATGAGGGGCCAAGGAGACCCTACAAGAGAAGACCAGGGCCTCTCACAGCCCTCTCAAGTGCACGCTTGGGCCAAGAACCCTCCAGAGAAGGCCAGGGTTTCTCACAGCCCTCGCAGGGTCACACGTAGGGCCAAGCAGACGTTCCAAAGAAGCTCAGGGCCTCTCACAGCCCTCGCAGGTGCACGCGTGGGGCCAAGCAGACCCTCCAGAGAAGCCCAGGGTCTCTCGCAGCCCTCACAGGGCACTCACAGGGCCAAGCAGACCCTCCAGGGAAGCCCACGGCCGCTCCCAGCCCTCGCAGGTCCCCTGCAAGGTGCTATAGGGACGCCGCAAGAGTCTGGGGAGAAGCCTGGCTCCACAGGGCCATGTGCGGGCCCTGCTGGGGCTCCTGTGGGGGCCTGGGGGACAGCAGGGCTCCCCAGGGGTGCAAGTGGGACCCAGTGCAGTCCCTCCATCTGTCTGGGTGGCAGCAGGGCTCCACGGGTCCTCGTGCGGGGCTGGCGGAGTAGGTCTCCTACGGGTGCCTGGGGGGTGACAGGGACGTGGCGGTACGGCGGAGAAGAGCTCAAACAGCACATGAAGTTCCACAGTCTCTTTATCAATGGTGGGGAGACACGCAGGCCGGCTGCGCTCGGGGCTCTGCTTGCGCCCTGCAGGATGCGCGTTTCCTTCCTGGGTCGCAGTCCAAAGCGCCGCCGCACGTGGCTGCTGCTTGCGGCTTCACAGCCAGCACGCCCACGGGAGCCGCAGGCCGTGGCCCTCCTGTCCCCTTCCCCATGAAACGGGAGTGCTGGGGAGTGCGGGCGGCCATCCAGGCCGGGATCTGGAGAGGGCTGGGCAACGCAGGGTGCGGTGGTGTGTCCTGCACGGCCCTGGGCTGCTGGCAAGCGGGCAGCTCCAGCTGCTCAGGTGGAGCCAGCGTGCAGAGCACCCCGGGCTCAGCTCTGCACACAGCTCCGGCAGCACAGCCAGCCGTCTCCCAGGGCGCGGGTCGTCCTCCTCCATGCCCTCCGGAACCGGTAGCGCAGCGCTCGCAGGCTGAATCCGGAGGGAGGCTCTTCCACCGCAGTGCCCAGCATCTGCAGGGTTTGAAGTGCCAGGGAAGAGACCGAGGGGCTGCTGTCGTTCGCCTTGCCTTGAAGGGCTGGGACGAAAAGGAACGGAGCCGAGGTCAGAGCCCGGATCTGCGGGGACCTAAGGAGCCCCTCCAGCCAGGGCCACCCCCGCCCCCGCAGCTCTTGCCAAGACCAGCAGGGAGGCAAGGGCACCGGCATCGGCCAGGGCCAGCAGGGAGGCAGGGGCACCGGCATCGGCCAGAAGGGGCTGCCCACCGCTGCCCCACGTGCCCCTGCAATCTCCCCCAGCTATGTCCACGCCACCCCTCACCCGCGCAGGGAGCAGAGCCCTCCCCGGCCAGGGCAGGGATTTGAGCTCCCTACCCAGGGTCTTTCCTCCTCCCTGCCAGCCCCCACTCACCCTCGTAGATGACCTGCAGCTTCTCCTGGTGCCCATCCCTCAGCCGCTGCCCAGCGAGCCCTAGGCACACGCAGCCCATCACAGATCCCGCTGGCCTGCCCGCCCCACCGGCCCAGCTCCCCCCCACCGGCCCCACAGGCCTGGCCACGCGCCCTCCTCCCCTTGGGCAAGGCTGACCCCAGGGCGGTCCCCTGAGCGTGGAGCCCAGGAAGGCTGCCAGGGACCCGACGAGGCTCCCGCCAGCCCCCCCTGCGTGGGCAGGAGTGGGAGAGGGCGGCAGGAAGCCCCGTGGACGCCCAGCCCCGCATCGGGCAGCCGGGGCTCTGCAGCCGCCCGGCGGATTCGTCAGCAGCCGTGGCTGGAGCTAAGCCACCGGCGGGCAGGGAGGGACCCTCGGCGGGCTCGTGGCTCACCAAGGAACCTGACGGCTGCCTCGCGCAAGGGTTCCTGTGGGCTCTGCAGGTACGGCAGGCTCTGGTCCAGGTACTCCTCCGCTCTGCTGCTGTTCTCTGCCGGCTGGTGAGAGCACCAGGGGACAGGGTTGGCGCAGAGCCTCCCCTGAGGCCCAGGCTGGCCTCCCCGACCTTCCCGTGCCCGGACACCCACGACGTCCAGCCAGCAGCGGGCTGGTGCTGGGCTTTGGAGGGAGCAGAGGACAGGGTGCTCCCCAGGGTGCTGCGGTGCCACCCTGCTGCCAAGGCCCAGCGGGGCACCCCTGGGCTCCAGGGGGGGAAAGGGAGCCTGTGTGCGGTGCAGGCAAGCGGCGCAGGGGCACGGCTGCCAGCAGCGCAGGGGCACGGCTGCCAGCCCCACGCGCTGGGCACCGGGGGAGAGGGGCTTCTCCAGGCTGGCTGTGGGGCTTCGGGGCCGTCCTTACCAGGCACTCAGCAACCCTCCAGGTCTGCTCCGTCTCCAGCAGCTTCCGGAGCTGCCTCCGCTTCAGGAGCTTGGCAGCTCCAAGGAGGGCTTCCCGAGAGGCCTGCAGAGCACCAGAGACTGGGAGATGGCACTGCCGCCCAGGGGCCAGGACCTGGCGGTCCCTGGGCAGAGCGAGAGCGGGGAGCTGGCAAGGGGTGGGGGTCCACACCCTGGCCTTAGACACCTGCAGCACGCTGGGAAGCCCACAGGGGCTCCGGGGCGTAGGTCTTTGTGGCTGCGCACTGCTGCCAAGCTCTGCTGCGTCAGGCAGGGCAGGGGTAGGAAGAGCCCCTGCCCGCCTTCTCAGCTGCTGCCAGCTCTGCAGCCGCAGGCAGGGAGGGGCTCTGAGCCCTCCCCAGGGACTCCGGAGGTTGGGCCCCGACTGAGGCACATTCCAAGCGCTTGGAAATGCCCACCTGAGCTACGCTGTGGTCCTCGTCGTGCAGGTGGAAGAACAGGGGCGTCAGGCTCCTCCGCACCTCCTTGCTCATCTGCTTCGCGTGGGTGCCGACTGCGACCTCCACCGCATCTCTGCAGAGGAGGATGGAGTGCTCGCGCACGGAGCTGGACTCCTAGGAGGAGAGAAGGAGGAGGGGAGGACCTCAGTCCTGGCTCCTCCAAGCCCACGGTGAGGAGACGAACGCTTGTGGCCCTCCCTCTGCGGCGAGGAGAGGAACTCGCAGGCCGGCGGGCACGTGCGGAGAGGGACGCACCGGCCCCGGGCCGCGCACGCGAGCCCCCCCCCGCAGGCATGCTAACTGAGCCTCTGTTCTCCCGCCGCCTTACATTTTCAAAGAGCGGCAGGAGCGCCGCCAGCAGCTGCGGAGCGATGGGGACAGCCGTCTGCCTGTCCACCAGGCCGAGCGTGTTCCTGAGGACAGTCAGGGCCGCCGTCCTGATGCCGCAGTCATCGTCCTGCAGTCGCTGCGTGACCTCTGGCAGCAGGCCTTGCAGAGTCGTCGCCTACGCCAAACAGGCGATCTCATTTTGTGGCCGCAAAATGAAACCGCGCTGGCAAACCCGCTCTGTGTGTAGAGGGTGCGGCGCCGGTCGGGCAGACGTCCGTGTGCGGCACAGCCCAGGACCTGGCCTGAAGCGCTCGGGGGCCGCCCGACGGGGGACGGGGGACGGGGGACGAGGGGGCAGCGGTCACCCTTCCTGCCGCTCCCACCGCTCCCACCGCTCCCGCCGCTCCCGCTTCCCGGCACAGCCCGAGCAAGCTGCTGCACACACCACCACCCGCAGCCCAGCCCCAGGCGGAGACCCTCGCTGTGCCCGGCTGCCCCTGCTCACCTTCTCGGGTCTCCCAGACAGCATGGCGAGGCCCGTGACTGCCATCCTGCGCAGCACCAAGCTCTCGCTCCGCAGGTGGAACTGGAGGATGTGCAGGGCGTCGCCATCGACACGCTCAAAGTCGTCGTCGTCCAGGAGCTGAAACGCACCAGGCAGCGGAGTGAGAGCCTGGCACGGCCAGCAGCAGAGCTCCCGGGTGGCTTGGGGCAAGGCCCTCACCGCCTCGCCTCTGCCCTCTGCCTCATGCCCGCAGCCCAGCTTTCCCCCGCCTGCCCTCAGAGAGGCAGCACTCGCCACCAGGCCCACCTCGATGAAGACGGCCATGGTGCCGATGTCCTGGCAGGCCCAGAGGCCTCGGAGCACCTGTGCGGACAGGGAGGCGCAGCAGGCCAGTGCTTCACGCCGCAGCACCCTGGCCGGGGGGAAGAAAGGCATTGGCGGCAGCCAGCTGGGCAGGCAAACCTCTCTGGGACTGTGCCGCCAGCCCCAGCCATTCACCCCCAGGCCAGGCCAGGCCAGGCCAGGCCAGGCCAGGCCAGACGGGGCAAGGCTGCCTTCGTGCCTTGCCTTGGCTGCTTGTGCCCCACCGCCCGTGAGGAAGGCGATTGTTGCGGGGGGGGTCCTTCAGCCCGAGGGTAGAAACGCCGGGGGAGACGAGGACAACTGAGAAGGCTCTCACCTGGTCAGCACGGCGATACCGCTGGAGTAGGTCTCGGGGCTCAGGAGCGCGTCCCAGGCGCCCTGCCTCCCGACGTCTTCGGCCAGGGAGGCGCCGCCCAGGCAGTGGAACAGAGCTCGCATGGTGCTCACCGTGCTCCTGCACGCAGAGCAAACCACGGTCACCCGTGGAGCCCCGGCCCCAGCTCTGGGCCCGGGGCAGAGACCAGGGAGCGGGGACAGAGCACCTGATGGGGCGGACTGGAGGATGGCTGGCCTCCCTGCTCCGGCTGCCAGCGGTGCAGCAGCCCCGCCCCGGGCTCTTCAAGCTGAGGGAGGTCTGGAGGACCACGGCCATGAAGAGCTCGTCGACAAGTGCACGCACGCAGTCTCGGCTGGAGGGCACCAGGAAGATCTCGTGCATGGCACCAGCTACCTACGGAAAACAACCAGGGAGCGCTCTCGCCGCAGAGATGTCCCGCGGCACTGCCTGGGGCTGGGGGCCTCAGGCGCTGCCCTGAGCTGAAGGAGATAGATGCCAGGGCAGAGCCCGGAGGCCAGCCGTGGGGGGCTCTCGGGGCTCGGCTCCCTTTCGTAGCGCAGGCACGCAAGCCGAGCCTTCGTGCTCCAGAGGGAAGGGCCCAGACGGCCCCACGGGCCCTGCTGGCTGCCCGGGGCTCGCCCTCCCCAGCGCCACAGCCTGCTCTACCCAGGCAGCCCCCCCGCCCCGGGCTTCCCGGCGGCCGAGCAGGCAGGTGGCGGCGGCGAGGAGGGAGGAGAGCTGCCGAGGGCAGCAGAGGCAGGGGCAGGCTGCCTGCCCGTGTGCTGCGGGGCCGAGCAGCACGTGCTGCCCTGCCCGGCTGTGGCCCCGAGGCCCCTGGCCCAGGCGCCCCTGGGGAGGTCCGGGTTTGGGGGCAGGCGGAGAGGGGGGGGACAGGCTGGAGAGGGGCACGCAGCCCCGGGCGGGGGGAGCCCGCCTCATCCAGACACTCACAGCCAGGAAAGGCCAGCGGCTGCATTCTTCCGTGTGGCCGCGCTGGCTGGCGTCTTCCTGCTGGAGCAGCAGCCTCCTCAGCACGCTCTCCACCAGGCAGGGCTCAGAGGCCAACATCCTCCACATGGCCCTGGCAGTGCTGCAGAGACCGAGCGTGCCGTCAGGGGGGCCGCCTCGGCCACCTGCCCTTCTGCCCGGGCAGGCCCCAGAGGTCCTGAGCTGCCCCCGAGGCTGACGGGCCACCTACCTGTCACAGTGCGGGGAAGCCCGCAGCAGGCCGGCGGTCACCTTCCAAGGGTTCAGGTGGGCCACCTGGACGAGGGTCGTCCTCAGGATGTCCTGGAGCGGCTTCTCGCTGAGGTGCACCAGCTGCACGTGGATGGTCTGCGTGATCTCTTCCACCTGGCGGAGGCAGTGGGGTGCAGCGGGGTGGAGCGCAGCCACGGGCCCAGCTGCCACCGAGAACCGCTTCCCTCCCGTCGCTCCTTGCTGGCCGCAGAGGCCGCTCGCCCGCCCGCCCGCCCACCCGCCCGCCCGTCGGGCGCTCCCGAGCCCGGGACTTGGGGTGGGGGAAACGGCCCCCGCAGGGCACGTGCACAGGGCGACCCGGCCGCACGCTGCCTACCTCCACCAGCTCCGAGCACGAGTGTCTCAAGACCACCTCCAGCACGTTGGCAACCGTCTGGGTGTCAGAGACCCTGGGGTGCCCCATGTTGCTCAAGACCGTCAGGAGGAAGTCGCTCCTCTCCTTCGGGAGGAGGAAGCTCCCAAACACCTGAGGGAGGGAGGGAGGGAGGGAGGGAGGGAGGGAAGAGGTGTCGCAGTGAGTGCCCTGCTGGCGGGGCACGGCTGAGCAGCGGGGGTGGCTGTGGAGCGAGGAAGCGGGGGCGGCGCTGGCCTCCTGCCCCAGGACAAGGGCCGGCAGCAGGGGCTGCTCCGGAGGGATTGCAGCCATGGGGTGTGTGGAGAGGAGAGGGAGCTGCCCTGTGGGCCGAAGGAGGGGCACGGGGGGGCGAGGTCACGGTGCGCTAGCTCTGCTGGCCACCAGAGCTCGCGGTGGCCAGGGCAGCTGGAGCTGCTGCACTGATGCTGGGTTAAAGCCTCAGGAAAGCTCCTCCCTGCGGAGAGGCGGTGGGACCCCGCAGCCCGATCGGCGGGAGGCCGTGCCGTTCCCCGCGACGGCTGACGCAGCGGTTCGCCCGAGCAAGGAGAGAAGCGCGGGAGAAGCTCGTTACCGTCGTCTCATCAGCGGGCTCCTTGGGCCAAAAAGTGCTAGCGCTTTCCCGCTGCATCGGTAGCTCTCGATCCTCCCGTGCTGCCTGGCAGCCTGGGCAGGAGGGGAAACACACGGTTAGCTGGAGGCAGCAGGTGAGGGTGCGAGGGAGAGCTCTGCGCCTGGCTCTCCGTTCCGTGGGGAGCCAGACACGTGGCAGTGCGCCCGCTTCCAGGGGGAGGAGGGGAAACCCTCCCTCTTAGGCTGCAGAAGGGCACGAGAGCTGGGTCTGGCTGCCTGCTCGGGAGGAGGAGAGAAGCCCGGGAGGCTGCTGCCGCAGGGTCTCCAGCCCAAGGGTTCTCGGGACGGGCCCCAAGCCGCCCGTCCGAGGCGGGCTGCCTAGGCCCTGGGCTTGGCGCAGCACGGCTGCTCCCCTGCTCCAGCCTCGCAGGAGTTTGCCGCTCCTTCCTCTAGCAGAGGAGGGGGGCTGAGGCGGTGCGGCGCCTCGCCTGGGCCCGTGTGGCTGGAAGGCCCCAGCATCTCTCACCCTGTCGCAGCAGAATGAAGCTGTGCAAGGCACCGAGCGCCTCCGCAGCCGCGCAGCTGATCTCCTGGTCCTCCTCGGCACAGCACAGAGTGACGTGCCCCATCAGCTGCCCCAGGATTTCCACAGGCTCCTCTTTGAAGAGGAAGAAGTCGCTTTTTCTGAAGGGCACGGCCTGTGGGAGAGAGGAAGGAGCGGTAGCAGGGCCAAGCTGCAGCCGATGGGACGAAAGCCCTCACCCCCGTGAGCGGGCCCCGGGCCGAGTGCCGCGTGAGCCAGAGCTCTGGAGGGCTCTGCCCTGCGCTGCGCCCCGCGGAGGCACGGCCTGCGGCAGCTGTGGCAGGGCAAGGAGCGTGCTGCCTCCCCACGCAGGGAGCCCTGGAAGGGTTTTGCCTTCCCTCCCCGTGAGCCCGTGGGACTGGGGTGCCTGCTGGAGACTTGAGACCCTGGCTCTGCTGGTCCTCCACACCCCCATTCAGCTGCGGGAGCCCTCCTTCCCCACCTGCGGGACTGCCCACCTCCGCAAAAGTGTGCAGCCACGCACCCTCTCCTCCTGCCGGGTCCTTCTGGCAGGCTGTCTCAAGGCCTGGCACCGTCCTTCCCGGGAAGGGAAGGGGAGGCGAAGCGAGGCAAGGCAAGGCAAGGCAAGGGAAGGCAAGGCAAGGCGAGGCGAGGCGAGGCAAGGCAAGGCAAGGCAAGGCAAGGCAAGGCAAGGCAAGGGAGCACCTGCGGGGCTGCAGCAGGAGCCCCGGGGCCAGGGGGCCGGGAGCGGGCAGTGGCAGTGGGGAGGGGAAGGGCCTGAGCGCCCCGCAGGCCTTCCACGCTGAAGCAGCTGGGCAGCAGCCCAGGGGAAGGAGGGCTGCCGGAGCTGGGCCTGCAAAACGCTCCCACGGCCCGGGACGGAGCTGGCTCCCGAGAGAAAAGGCACGGGAGAGAGCAGCTCCCAGGGAGAGGGGCAAAGAGGCTGGCACACGGCTGAGCCTTACCGAATGCCCTGCCCTGCGGCCAGGCTTCCCTCGCAGGCAGCCCAGAGCTACCGGCTACTCTGGGGCACCGGGGAGGGGCGAGGGGTGCCAAGAGGTGGCCTGCGCCACAGGCCCCTTACCTCCAGCATCAAAGAGGACATCCAGATCTGGCTCAGGCGGACAACCCTCCCCACAGCCCTCTGGCGCCTAGCCACTTCCTGGGACGCCATGAAGGGCAGCAGGACCTGAGAAGGGAAAAGCTGTTGGCCTTGGGAAACGACGGCGGCTCCTGGAGCGGTGGCTCTGCCAAGCACCTGGCGGGGCTTCGGCAATGTGCTGCCAAGGCTTCCCCCGGGCAGGAGGAAGGCCTGGAACGCGGCGCGGCCGCCCCGCCACCTCAGGGACCGCTGCCGACCATTGGTGACCTGCTGCGCTCAGGGAGGCAGCCGGATCCCCAGCCGCCTCTGTCCCCTTCCATGCGCTACCCCAAAAATAGCCGCGTGTCCCTTCTCCAGGAGGACGGGAACCTGCAGGGGGGCCTGCGCCAGGGAGGCCGGGCCACGGCCCCTGGGGAGGCCAGAAGAAGAGAGCTTCAGGGCCGGGCTCCCCTTGCACCGCGGCCACGTCCTGGCAGACCTCCGGCCTGCTGCTGTCTGGGGAGGAGAGCGTGAAGGGGGTGGGCAGCAAGGGCAGTGGCTCGGCGGTGCCAGCTGCCGGAGCAGGGGGCCTGGGAAGGACGCTCAAGACTCTTTCCGCTGCTTTGGCTCGGGGCTGGGGCACGCACGCTCCAGAAGGTCGCGTCGCTGCAGGGTAAGGCAAGCGAGAGAGCCCGCGAGCTCTGCTCTCGGCAAGCGCCTGACCTGCAGGATCCTCTCCGCTGTCACCTCGCTGGAGCTCAGCCAAGCGCCGTACGTCAGCACCTCCAGCACGCTGTCCAGAGTTCTTAGGATCTGTGAGGGGGCACAGCGGGTGAGGTGCTTGCACCGGCCCTTCTTCCTTGCAGGAAGCTGGCTCGAGTTGCTTGCATCTGAAGCGGGCCTCAGCCCAGGACAGGCCTCCGGGTCTCCCTGCTCTTCCTTCTTCTCCTGTCGTCTTCCAGCAGCCAAAGCCAACTCGGAAGACGAGCACAGGGACTGACCGGCGGGCTCTCCGTAGCTCAGCCCACGCTCACCTCAGCATCGAGCGAAGCATGTTCGCTGTCCATCTGCTGCGCTGGAGGAAGATGGCAGATGCTGTGGATGCAGGGGCCGAGGTGCTGTGCCAGCAGGCCTTCCGTCTCTTTGCTGCAAGGAGAGAAGGTGCCGGGTGGACGCCGAGGCTTCCACGTCCGGCAAGGTGGCCGCAGCCATCGGGGCTGGCAGTCCCCAGGGTGGTACCCATACGAGGCGGTGAAGGGACGCGTGGAGGCAATCTCCTCCCTCCCCTCTGCCGCTAAGCCGGGGACAGAGGGCAGTCCCGGCCGGCGGAGCCCGAACGCAGCCTCTCAAGCCGAGAGGCACCAGGGAGCCCCGGAGCACCCTCCGCCCTCCCACCTGGCCCACCGACAGGCCGAGCGCGAGGGAGAGCGCCGGCCCCAAGACAGTGCCGCCGGGGTCCTGCCAGGAGAGGGGATGCCTGGTGCCATCGGGCCCACGCCGTGGGGAGGCCCTGGCCCGGCCAGAGTCTGGGGTAGGTACCTCACGGCAGCGACGGCAAGCCCGGCTTGCTGCCACATCACGGCGTCTGTGCTGCGAGGGGCCTCCTTTCGCCGTAGCACCTGGGGAGGGAGAGCACGGCCGGGATGGGGCACGGGAGCTGCCGGTGCCCGGCCCCAGTCCGCAGCCGGCACCGGCACCCGGAGCGGTGGCCCCGTGGCAGGCAGGGCTGTCGCCACGGAGGCCTGTCTCGCCCTCTCCCTGTGCCCAGATGCCCGAGTGCTGGCTGCCCTTAGCGCCGGGCTGGTGCTCGGCCAGCTTTGCCCCCCTCCCTCAGCCCCACGGGGCGCTCCCTCACCTCTATTTTCTCCAGCAGCTCACGTGCTGCCGAGGAACTGGGCCGGTACCTGCCCTGCAGCCAGGCTCCGCAGAGCGTGCGGATGGCGGCCAGAAACCTCCGCTTCGAGGCCTCTTCCTGACAGCGAGGGAGAAGAGAGACAGAGAGGGAGGGTGAGGGGGCAGAAGCACGGCCAGCAGGAGCAGGGGCTCAAGGGGCTGCAGGGATGGTGGCGGGGGCCGGCAGGGGAGCAGCTCTGCCCGGCCAGCAGCCCTCCGAGAGCCCGCGCGCAGGCAGCAGGCACGGCAGCACCCAGCTGGGAGCTGCCGGCAGAGCCTCGCTGCTGACAAAGTCTGCAGTTACCCTGCCGGTGCTGTGGAGAAAGGCCAAGAAGCAGTCGAGGGCTTCCTTCTCCTCGCCCTCCAGCTGGCAGCAGGAGGCGGTAGCAGCTGCACCTGATGAAGAACAAGAGCGGGGAGAGCTGTAGGCAGGGGCAGGAGGCAGAGGGAAGAGAGCGGCTCTCTCTCCGGCCCTGCGCCCGCTGCCCGGCACGCAGCAAGACTCGGGCCAGGGTGCCGATGCCCCTGGCGTCTCCCCCAGGACGCCGCTAGCAGCAGGGCAGGAAAGTTCCCAGCCCTGCAGCTGCGCTGCCTCCTGCCAGCCTGGCTGCCTCTCCCTGCCCTGCTCTGGGTCCTGAGGCAGGAGTTGGTCCCCCGGGGTCCTGTCGATGCTCACTTGTGGCGGGGATGCTGGAGCTCTCGTCCTCCTCCGCACGTGCGGCAGGGCTAGTGGAGCCCAAGTCCTCGCTGTGCAGCTCACGCTGCCCAGGCCTTTCTGACCGCCGCCGCTCCTCTGCGGCCACCCTAGCCCTTTCACCCTCTGCCGCCCTGGGTGCACGGCTCCTGCGGGGGGAACGTCTGTGGGGAGACAGAGGAAGGGGCTGAGGGTGGGGAGGGGGCAGCCCACGGCGAGCGGCCCCATCCCAGCGCTGCCTGGCTGGAGCAGGCAGGTGGTGGGGCGGAGGAGCCGGGCAGGGACGGGGGGGATCTCCTGCAGCATGCCGTCTGCCAGCAGGCACCACCCCAGCCCTGGCGCCGGCTCTCCTGCCCCCAGCCCCTTCTGGAAGGGCCTCCCTGCTGGGCCCCAGCCCCTTGGGGTCCCTGTGGCGCTGGCCCCGCCCCAGCCCTGCATTCTTACCTGGTGGAGACGGCGGAACCTTGGGGAAACCCCCGGTGCGCCAGGGGCCGAAGGGAACCACGTGCTCTGTGCATAGAGCCTCTCGCACGAGCTGCGGGACTCATGTCCTGTCCTCGGCAGAGTCCCGGACGCTGTGGGGCTGCCGCGCCGGCGCTGGGCATCACTAGCTGCCGCAAGAGGAGGTCACAAAGGGCCCTATTACCCGCCAACCGGGGCAGGGCGTCCCCCCTGTGACACGGGCTCTCCCAGGGGAGTTGACCCGCCGCTGTCTCCGGCCGCAGCCTCCGGTCCCTCTGCGCGCCTCCCCTGCCACAGGCGGGACTCCCCAGCGCTGGCGCTCCCCCTTTGGATGGAGGCCTTGTGACGGTCTGACAAATTAGAGTCAATGTCTCAAACGTTCGTTCAAGAGCTTTGGTGGAGAAGGCGGTCTCTGTAAAAACGCCGGAGGTTTGGCAACAGGACAATGTGGCCGGAGGAGAGGGCCCTGCGGACCGCGCTTCTCCCGAGCCGCAATTCCTTGTCTTAAGGGACCAGGAGAAGGAGCACAGCATATGCGCCTGGAGGAGGGGGCCCCACGGAGGATGGGACTGTGCTTCTAGCTTAAGCGGTCATGCCAGCAGGGAAAGAGAGGCAACGCCCCAATGAACCCCCCGCAAAGCTCACCGACTAATTCCAGAGAACGACAGGAACGGGAACTGCGCGTGTCGAGACCACCGACTAACACCCTATAAAAGAAGGGAGAACGAGTTCTCAGTGCGCTCCCTCGGGAACTGGATCTCTACGCTGGCTGGACCAGCGCTGGACCTGGGACTGGTGAAACCCTTTTCTTCTCTTTCTTTCTTCCTTCCTTCCTTCCTTTCTTCCCTTCTCTCTTTCTCTCTCTCCTTCTTTTTCTTCTCTCTTTTCCACAGTCCCTACGCCTCATCCTTTCAAACATAAACCGTTGACCGAGTCTGAGACTAGGAGCGGATCCAGCCGCCCCTGGGCTCCTCTTTGAGAAGGAGGCCAGAAAGCAAGGCGGTCTGCTCTGAACCTCGTGACTCAACGGGAGGGCTCTCCTTCTGACACAGTTTCACGTTCCTTTGTCCACTTCTTTTTCTACACCTCCCTTCTCTTTTCAAACAGCGGCTTAATGACATGATGCAAGGTTCATGTTGATGAGTTCACTTGTACTTGGGCAAGGTTAGCTCGGCTGAATCAATGTTGATTGTTGTTTGAACTCCCCTGGTGTTGTTTCACCTTAATTCTGACAAAGGAAATCCACAAACCTGAGACGCTCCAACTTTGGGACGCAACATCTTAGTTGGCGTCACGGACAGGATTTCCCTTGTTGGAAGGGAGTTTCTAATGGGATAGCAGACCTCCACCCGGAGAACGGGTGGGGAGGATCTGGGAAGGATCTCTCAACAATAAGTCGGGAGGGATGCGAGCAGTGGCAGGCATAGAGACCCGGGAAACATCTGTGTCTGACCGTTCCCCTGCTTTAGACAGCCTAACTGGGCCGTGTCCCTCAGAGTGTTCCCAGCGCTGCCAGGGAGTCTCTGAAGGCAGCGGTGGATCTCCGAGCTGCAAGTGTGCCCAGCTGGAAGAACTCTCCAAACAAGTAGCTCTGTCACAAGAGGAGCTCAACAGGCAGCGCAGCCTCTGGAAACGTGAGCAGGAGATCGATCCGTGGTATCGCGCGCTGTCCCAAGCTGAGCGACAGCCCTGCCTCGGGGCTTTACAAGGGGAAGGTTAGCCTGAATTCAGCCTCGAGCTGACTGACCCAACGTGTATGGAAGGGTTAAAAGATGGAATTTTGGTCCGTGGATGAACACCGAGTAAGAAATAGATACCTAAAGACGCAGTCAGCACAGGGAACAGATAGTTTATTGCCTATTGTTTGAAATGCTGACCATAGGGATAAGAAAGTAGAGCAAGGTTAGGGGAGGTAGTACGTGCAATAATGGAGGAATACAAGGCACCACACGTAATTTTGCTTCCCTTGCAAAAGCCCTGCTATTGGTTAGAGCATAGTGGACGTGACTGATGGATTATGGTAATTTGCCGCGTGCACAGAGCCCATGAACCAATAGAAGGGATGACTATGGCACGTGCAGCGTGCCTGGCCAGCGGGCGCATGTGCCATAGGCTTCCTATGTTGCAATCGAGGCATGTTTCAACACTCATTGGCCGCGAGTGTCGACACCCGTTCCTCTGCAAATGTATAAAATACCGGAGTTTTCCAAAGAGCAGTGGGCTGGTGTATGGCAGGGTCACCATTGCCTCCATGGGGACACCCACGTAAAGCTGGCACCTACGGACTGCTGGACTGGGCTCGCGGCGCAAGGCGGCACAAGAATGTACGGAATGTACGGATGGTTCATCTTCTTCTTCACAGTCCTTGGGTCGGTATGTTAATAGTTTTTTCGCTTTGTAAAACACCCGTAGCATAACACACGTGCGTAGTTAATAAAAAGCTTGCTTTTTCCCTTATAGTCAGTGTGTGTGTATTACCTTCTTGGGAATCCTCAAAACCACCCTAAAACACCCAAGTAACTCACAAGGCAAAGGAGACTGGACCCTTCCTTGTCTCTGCTGCGAGCAGAGGGAAGAACCTTCCCCTGAAGTGCCCCTGCGTAATAGATTCAGTGCTCTTGGGGCGGAGGATGAAGACCGCACGAGTAAGAGACAGGATCCAGGAGAAGCCGACCACACAGAGCTGATCCACCCATCCAGCCGCACGAGAACCCCTGCCACCAGAAAAGCACATCAAGTACGAGTAACTGGAGATTCCTTACCGAGGGGCACTCGGCAAGCACCCGCTTGCCGTCCAGACAACTTCTCCCGAGGGCTTTGCTGCCTAGCAGGGGCTCGCATTCGCAATGTCACCGAGGGGCTGCCGAGCCTGGTGAACCCCACGGATTGTCATCCGCTCCTACTTTTCCAGGTAGGGTGCAGCAACGCTGCGACGAGGCAACTTGGAACAAAACAAGACTGTATGTGCCTTGGAGCAATGTGAAAGTGAGCTGGAGCACAGGTGGTGTTTTCACCTGTCCTCCCAGTGAAAGGAATGGGTTTAGGAAGGAAGAGATGAAGCGAAAAGGTGAATGCCTGGCTGTGTGGCTGATGCCATACTCAAGGTTTTGGCTTCTATGACAATGGATCTGCCTTTGAGAAGCTGGGTCTGTTGGGAGCTGATGGGATTCACCTGACCGAGTGGGGCAAGAGGGTCTTTGCCAACAAGCTGGCCAGACTGATAAGGAGAGCTTTAAACTAGAGTTAGCAGGGGAAGGGGATGGAGTTTTGAGCGACAGAGGAGCCGGGTGCTGCTGATGGATTAGGAGGCAGCAGGGGAACACCTGTGAGGCGCCTCCGAGGAATTAGGGCACGCTCCTCTAGGAAGGTGACATGGTCAACAGCCCATCAGAAGTGCCTCTGCACTGACGCACGCAGCACGGGTAACAAACAGGAGGAGCTGGAAGCCGTGCTGCAGATAACAAGCTACAATCTAGTCGCCGTCACTGAAACGTGCTGAGAGGAATCACACGACTGGAGCATTGCAGACGATGGCTATAAAGTGTTCAGAAGGGACGGGCAAGGAAGGAGAGGTGGGAGAGTTGCCCTCGATATGAAAAGTGGATTGACTACACAGAGCTGCCAAGCAGCGTGGGGCCAAGCACATCCTCCAGAGAAGGCCAGGGCCTCTCCAAGACCTCTCAGGGGCACACGTGGGCAAAGCAGGCCCACCGGAGAAGCCCAGAGCCTCTCACAGCCCTCGGAAGGGCACTCATGGGGCCAAGCAGACCTTCCAAGGAAGGCCAGTGCCTGTCCAGGTCGTCGCAGAGGCACACGTGGGGCCAAGTAGCCCCTGCCGAAAAGCCCAGGGCCTCTCACAGCCCTAGCAGGAGCAGGTGTGGGGCGAAGCAGACCCTGCAGAGAAGCCCAGGGTTTCTCAAATCCCTCATAAGGGCACGCATGGGGCTAAGCAGACCCTCCAGAAAAGCCCAGGATTTCTCCAAACCCTGTCAGGGGCACACGTAGGGAGAAGCAAACCCTCCACAGAAGGCCAGGGCCTTTCACAGCCCTCGGAGGGGCACGCGTGGGGCCAAGCAGACCCTCCAGAAAAGCCCAGGGTCCCTCCAAACCCTGTCAGGGGCACACGCAGGGAGGAGCAGACCCTCCACAGAAGCCCAGGGCCTCTCACAGCCCTCACAGGCATAAACCTTGAGCGAAGCAGATCCTCCAAAAATTTCAGGGCCTCTCCAACCCCTCTCAGGGGCACACGTGGGGCCAAGCAGACCCTCCAGAGTAGCCCAGGGTTTCTCAAATCCCTCGTCAGGGTACGAGTCAGGGCAAGTAGACCCTCCAGAGAAGCCCAGGGTCTCTCGCAGCCCTTGGAGGTGCACTCATGGGGCCAGGCAGACCCTCTAGAGAAGCTTGGCGGTGCCAGGGGCGGCAGCAGGCCTTTGCCCTGGGACGCAGTGAGTCTTCCCCGAGCACGTCGTCCCGCTGCGTTACCTCCTCCTCGTCCATGCAAAGCTCACCACCCCGGCCTTCGCCGGGACCACCACCGCAGCGGTTCCAGCTGTGCGGCACAGCCAGGGCCCGCGCATCAGCCAGGCTGCCGTCCAGGCTGGGAGCGCCTGCGCGGCGCGGCAGGCGTCGGGAATGAAGCAGCAGCCCTTGGAGCAGGTGGCCTTCCTCGGCGGGCACTGCTGCGGTCTCGGCATCCAGCACCTGGCAGAGTTCTGGGATGGAGCGCTCGCGTAATCCTTGACACGCAAAAGTTTTTGGGAGTACCTCTGGTTATTTCGTAGGTGGGAAACGGCTCTGTTTTCACACCTCGGGGGAGCGAGCACTGCACCTACAAAGGTCTGTGACTGAAACCCTTTGTTTTTCCCCTGCTTAGAGTGCTTGCAGCAACACAGTTGAGCCGACAGCTGCACGAATGGCCTTCCCGTTGTGACGGAAAAGGACTTAACTGCAAGGTTCAAGCAAACGACTTGAACTTCACTCACAGACTTAACTGCAAGGTTCAAACAAACAACTTATTTGAACTTCACTTACAGACTTAACACGCCACTATTACAGGTTTATACAGATACAATGGAGGAATGCACTACTGCAATTTTTTAAGGCAGGAGTAGTACATTATTACAACCACAAGCAATTCACAACCACAAACGCATTTACAAACTTAAAGCATGAACAATATTCACTTACCCCTGCAGGTAACGGCTCTCAATCCCAGGGAAGTTACCTTGACCGGCGTCCCGATCAAGGGGGTGGGAGGGGGGGGTGTATGTGTGTTTCCTTCGCAAGCCAACTGCATAGTTGGAGAAGTGACTCCCCCCATTTCCAACCTGAATCTTAGAGTTTTAATCCCCCGACTTGTGGAATGGTGTGTATAACCATGTCTGAGTGGATTATGATAGATGCCTAAATGGATTATGTGTATCTGAGTGGAGTTTCCCCTTTCCTTCATTGGTCTGTGATTGTTTGAATACACAAGGTTGTCATTTGAAACTGAAGCTGAAACCCTCCGGTATTGGGGGTTTTTTGCCTTGCTTCCTCAGCAACTGAATAGTGGTTGGATTGAGACTCAGGGCATACTGTTTGTTAAGGGATTTCAAGGCTCGGTTCAGGTTTTGGTTCTTTGAATGGTGCGGCCACTGCCCTGTTTACTTTAGGGTTTATCAGACAACCCAGGGCTAAGCTGTCTACACAGCTCCCCGTGAGTCGTCTCTGCAGAGAGACAGGGCCTCAAGGCAACCCAAGGCTGGGTCGCTTTTGTAACCCCCCCGCCCCCCCATGAGTCGCCTGTGTGCACTAGACATGGTGAAACTCGTTTGTGAACTATGAGCTGGACAATCCACACCCCCATGTTTCGACGAACCAGCCTTCCAAGCCAGGTTTTCAATTAAGGTGAGGAGGGAACCAAAGCACCTCGCACTGTCCAATACCCCAGTTGTAGGTGGATACTTTTAATGGTGTGCTGTTGATTGATGACCATTGAAAGGAGAAAGCAAAAGGAGAACGGAATATCCAGGCAGTTGCTGTTAATGGGAATGGTGATCTGAACGTTACCGCAGGTCTTTTATGGGAGTGTGTGGTGCTGCTGCTGGTGGTCTTGGCACAAGGTTGAAAAGGAATGAATAAAATAATGCGTGTGGCTTCCTGCTTCTCAGCAGAGGTGCAAGAATGATCAGCACAATGTGTGTCTATAATCTTTATTTTACTCACAAAATGCTTTCCATGTTGATCTTATATTTTAAGATTAATGATGAAATACATATGAATAAGTACACGATTCATGTGTATTAACTTACTTGTCAGATAAGCAGGAGTGTCTCTGTGAAAAAAAAAACCAAACTTTGGAGTTCAACAAAAATCTCGGCACGAAAGTGCCATATATGTAATAGCAACAAATATTGTTTGCCATTATAAATATGTATGCCTATAGAGGGTGAACTACATTTTGTACATTTGATCTTACTTTGGGTGTAAGAGATTCTTCATAATTTCTTCTGTACTACTAGTTGCTAGTTTGCAAGGAAACTAAGCCTTATAGCTGAGGGAACAGCACCACCACCACCCCCGCCCGGTACTTTTCAGATATGAAACACTTTGAAAGTTGGTATAAGAAATCAATTCTTTTGTAGAGAAATGGATAAAATAATGAATAAGGAGTGGGTGCCAGTGTTACAGTTCAGTGTGGCTAAACAGGTTCCAGGTCTAAGTTAGTTAGCTAAGGCCCTCTGTAACCAAGAGGCGAAAATGGATACCTCCACCACACGACCCATTTTATGCTTAACTAGATATCTGCGGTACCTGATTCACGATCTGGAGAAGTTCACTTCTCTCGTGTAAGAACGTCTGCTGAGATTTATACCGCTTCTACTCAGCTGAAGTTGTGTGAGATTAATTCAGTCAGTGCGCTGGCAGACACTGAGGATAACTGAAGCAGTGAACAGTATTTTTGTTTTTCTAGTTTTGCCAATGTAGAACTAAGTAATGCTTACGAATGAAACTGCCTGTATATACACATGTGTATTGGCTTTGTGTGGCAAGGTTTTGCTAGCAGGGGCGGTTACAGGGGTGGATTCTGTAAGAAGCTGCTGGAAGCTTCCCCTATGTCCGACAGAGCCAACACCAGCCGGCTCTAAGATGGACCCACTGCCAGCCAAGGCCGAGCCCATCAGCGGTAGTGGTAATGCCTCTGTGATAACATTTTTAAGAAGGAAAAAAAGGTTGCGGGACAGACACAGAAACAGCAACCAGAGAGAGAGTGAGAACATGTAAGAGAAACAGCCCCGCAGACGCCCAGGTCAGTGCAGAAGGAGGGGGAGGAGATGCTCCAGGCGCCGGAGCAGAGATTCCCCTGTAGCCCGTGGGGAAGACCATGGTGAGGCAGGTTGTCCCCCTGCAGCCCATGGAGGTCCACGCTGGAGCAGATCTCCACCTGCAGCCCATGGAGGACCCCACACTGGAGCAGGTGGGTGCCCGAAGGAGGCTGTGACCCCGTGGGAAGCCCGCGCTGGAGCAGGCTCCTGGCAGGACCTGCGGATCTGTGGAGAGAGGAGCCCACGGAGCAGGTTTTTTGGCAGGACTTGTGACCCCTGTGGGGGACCCACGCTGGAGCAGTGTGCTCCTGAAGGACTGCACGCCGTGGAAAAGACCCATGCTGGAGCGGTTTGTGAAGAACTGCAGCCCGTGGGAAGGACCCACGTTGGAGAAGTTCATGGAGGACTGTCTCCCATGTGAGGGACCCCACGCTGGAGCAGGGGAAGAGTGTGATGAGTCCTGCCCCTGAGGAGGATGAAGCGGCAGAAAATAACGTGTGATGAACTGACCGTAAACCCCATTCCCCGTCCCCCTGCGCCGCTGGGGGGTTTGGTAGAGAATCCGGGAGTGAAGCTGTGCCCAGGAAGAAGGGAGGGGTGGAGGGAAGGTGTTCTGAGATTTGGTTTTATTTCTCATTACCCTACTCTGGTTGCTTGGTAAGAAATTGAGTTAATTTTCCCCAAGCTGAGTCTGTTTTGCCCGTGACGGTAATCGGTGAGTGATCTCTCCTGTCCTTATCTCGACCCACAAGCCCTTTGTTATATTTTCTCTCCCCTGTCCAGCTGAGGAGGGGGGAGTGATAGAAGAGCTTTGGTGGGCACCTGGTGTTCAGCCAGGGTCAACCCGCCACAACATGTGTGTGTTTTTGTTCTCTGTGTGGGGAAGAATAGCCACGGGGATGACTCATTTCCAATGTATCTTTGAAATGTAATGTAGTCTCTTTAAAATGTAGTCTCTTTAAAAGGTAGTCCCTTTAAACTGAGGAGAAACACAACAATTGGTGGCGCCAAGGTCCTCACAGGTGGTGCTACTGGGTGATGAGCTGTGCCTGTTCTTTAGGTGAAGTCTGTGAATATAATGCCCCGGCTTGTTAAGGACCATTTTGATACCACCGTCAAGATGACTACGTACCTTGTGGCCTTTATTGTTTCAGATTTTAAATCCATCAGCAAAATAACCGGTCATGGAGCTAAGGTAACTGTGTCTCATTTTGTAAGAGCTTTTTTGTGTTTAAGTCTGTGTGAATACATAATGGTTTCCTTTTCAGTTAAATCATTGGATTTATGTATCTCGATGTTTTACAGGAATGAAAGGAGAGAATTAAATTGGTTTTGTAATTGGATGATGAGTTTGCACACTGAGCTTTGTTAGTTGCAGAAGATTTTGGTAACGGGCTTGCTTTTTGTATCGTTATATGCATTGGTAACATAGTTTGTTTCATGTAAGATTATATAATCAAGGGCAAATGAAATACAGTTTTCATGGAGAATCAGCACTAAAATAAACCTGTGTCAGTTGAACGACTCTAACGTGGTAGGGGTGGAAATTGTAGAAGTCTTTGTAGGGGCATAGTGGTTCTGGTGGGCAAGTTTTAAAACTTGTGTTCCTAATTCTGATAATATTTTTATGCAAATGTTTTAGTAACTGGTGTATGAGAACTGTTAAGTGTGTGCTCTAGGGTCCCTTTTTGTGGTCATTTAAGTAACTGGGATGAAGAACAACTTCTGTCAGCTTTTGATGCTGGTATTGGAAGCGCTGCCTTCTTGTCTGCTGTAGATTTCCATGTCCACGGTGCCAGACAAGATCAACCAAGCTGACTATGCGTTGGATGCGGCAGTGAAACTTTTAGACTTGTACGAGGATTACTTCAGCATTCCATATCCTCTACCTAAGCAAGATAAGTGTTAAATAACTTAATGTATTTGAGAACATTATTAAGCATAGAGAGTAAAATAGCAGTAAAAATCAGTAATTTAGAGTGTTAAGACTGGGCAAAGTTTGGCTCACAGACTTTTAAACTGGCTGCTTCACAGAACTTAAGGACAGATTGAAAAGCTTCACTGAGAACTTCAAATCCTTGTGCTCTGTCTGGAGATTTTTTTAAAGTATGCTTTTGTGATTACATTTAAGAGAGCCCTTAGAAGTGTGTGTGATACATGTGCCTGTGTGGGAGCAATCAGGAAGTGGGATGAGCGAGCTCTTTATGGATTAAAATGATACTAGTACTATTTTAATGTTTTTTCTAGGTTTAGCAGCTATTCCTGACTGTCGGTCTGGTGCTATGGAAAACTGGGGATGGCCCACATACCAGGAATCTGTGTTGTTGTACAACCCTGAAAAGTCCTCAGCATCTTCTAAACTTTGGATTAGTAGTATGGTAATAGCCCATGAGCTGGTTCGTCAGGCGGGATCTGGGGAAGAATAAGGAGTTTGAATGGGCATGAGGAGGGGTCAGGGACGATGGATTCTGTGTGGGTAGGGGGATCTTGGAGCTATAAGCTGAAAATAGTTGCTTTGGCTTGAAGGTGCTCTTCTGTGAATCATGAGGACTGTTTCTGGTGAAGGAGTCCCGGCAGGCTGCATAGACGCGGAGGGCTGTAAACGTAAATGTGTTCAGTTCAGCGGCTGCAATGCTGCGGGGCCTTTGCACCACTGTCAGCCCTTGAAATTAATTGCAGGCCACCAAAATAGGCACATAAAAGTTTGGAAAGGTTAGCTGTTTCGTATGTGGCTCTCCTGCCAAAAGTGGTTTCTTTACAAGGTTTCTTGGAACGTGAGTGGAAGCCAGTGTTTTAGCGTATTACCATTAAAATGAGAAATGCAATGGGAAGACGCCAGAGCAAGCTGTATCACTACAAAAAGTTCCTTAGAGGTCAGTAGCATACTATAAATGCAGTTTCTTACAGGTCAGTAGCAGCTTTTAGGATAAATTGTGTATTTAATTTCAGAAGCTCTTCCCCCCTCCCTCCCGCAGGGGTTTGGCAACCTCGTTACCACGGAGCGGTGGCATGATCTGTGGTTAAATGTAGGGTTTGCAAAGTTTATGGAGTTCGTGTCAGTCAGCATTACTCATTGAGAACTGAGAGTTGTAAGCAGCAGTTATGGTATTTTTATTTTGTAACTGCCTTCTAAATCCACTAGTTAAGGATAAAGATCAAGCAGATTTTTGCTGTGAACAACTTTTAAATTTCTGTTTGTGAGGATTATCTGATGTTAACTCTGAAGAGTAGGGATGTTGATTTGCCTACATGTACATGTTTTCAGGAACTTATGATGGAATTTAATGATTGCAGTGAAAGTGTATTCTTTTTTCAAAGACATTTAGACTTCCAAAAGTGTAACGAAATTATTTTATCTTATTTCATCAAATAGGGTGAGAGTTGAAAAGACGAAAATCCTTCCACTAGCTTTATCAGAGGTCCGATACATGAAATTTTCTACCAAAGTGAGAAGAACAATGCATCTGGGCAGAATTTTGCCATAGCACTGCAGTGGCATGATAATAGGGAAATTCACCATTTGGGGGGGGGGGAGTAATTTGTTTTGTGGTTACTGACCACTCTGTCGGAATGTGCAGGTGTCTTTAAGTCTCACTAGCTCAACTAATTTTAGAATCACAGAATGATAGAATGGAATCACAGAATGGTTTGGGTTGGAAGGGACCTTTAAAGGTCATCTTGTCCAATGCCCCTCCGCAATGAGCAGGGACATCTTCAACTAGATCAGCTATTTAAGTTAGTTTAGAACACTGGGACTTATTTGGCTGTATTATTGTTGGGGGGGGGATTATGCTCTGGAATAAAAGAAAGATATGGTTTGCTTTCTTTGTATGATTTAAAGATCACGTGGAATGGACTGAAAAGTGAATGAATAGGGGTTCAGTGGTCACTGAGCAAAATGTAGTAGTAATATTTGGTTTTGCCTCCTATTAGGAAGACTATTTCTTAAGGAGATGTTTTTATGCCATGGCAGTGGATGCATTAAATTCCTCACAACCTCTGTCTACTCCTGTGGAAGGTCCAGCTCAAATTTTAGAGATGTTTGATAATGTTTCTTATGAGAAGGTAAAATACAAAACTGTTACTGATTTCAGTTGTACTGCTTGTACTATACAGTTGTATTTTACTGATTTCGACCCTACATAGAATACCTGGCACACGGTATTAATGGGTTTATGACTTGAATAGTTCCTTGTCCAAAACACCTGGGTGGATTCAAATGGCAGTTGCCTTTTCGATTTCTAAAATGAGGAAGCCTTTACTTCTTCTATCTGTTCTGTAACAACTTAGTCTTAAACCATTCTGGGGGGCTCTTAACCCAAGGAGCATTTTTCACTGGAGCATTATACGGTGCTGGCTTGTATAGTAATTAGAAAAATAATAGCGTAACTTACTCAATCAGTGATATTTTTAAGAGTGACGATCACACAAACCCAAAGAAGTACTGTTTCAATATACATAAAACCCAATTACTTTTTAATCAGAGACACATACAAAAGTGTACCGTTATGCAGATGAGTGGCATGCTGAAATTCTTCTGAAGCAAGCCTCTTGCTAGCGAAGGAGTAGTTTTGTAAACACTTTGTCACTCTTTTTCTCAGGGATCTTGTATATTAAATATGCTGAGGGACTACCTGACTGCTGATGTGTTTAAAGCTGGACTTGTGCAGTTCCTGCAGAAATACAGCTATTGAAATACAAAAAATGAAGATCTGTGGAACAGCATGATGAATGCAAGTATTCCTCATTTTCTTATTTGTGTTTTTAGATTTCATCACTTCTCGTGAATGATGTGTCTCTCTAATATATTCCTGAAGACTGCGACCAGTACTTACGATTATGACATCAAAGAAAGATGACCAAAACTTTTTTTTCCCTTTCAGATTTGCCCTACAGGAGGTACTAACAAAAATGAACCACAAGGTGATGGCTGTTGCAGAAGAAGCCAACAGTCATCTTCATATGCAGTAAGCATCTAGTTTTTTATCCGTCAGTATTTAGGAATTTGACACGTATCTGTGCCCTCACGTTTATTCTGTGCTGTGGCATTGATACATGCACCTTCCAAAAGCATTCTTTGCCACTTAAGCATGGTTCTGGGGAGAGTGTAAGTTTCTTCAGTTCCATTGGAAATCTGTATTTTTCTGTGATTGGACAGAAATTCTGCTCCTGTGCCCAGGGCTGACTGAAAAACAGCAGTACTTCAGGAGTTGCCATTAACTCCATGAAAGTGTGCACAAGAAAACCAGATGGAGACGTCATGATATCCAGTCCAAACATACCTCTATAGAGCTTACAAATACCCAGCAGCTTGTACAGAGTTCTTACACACCCATTTCTGAGGCAAGGGGAGTCAAAAGAATCTCAGTAGACATAATAAGGGGGGATGAAGGATGATGTTTAGCGCTTACATTGTCGAAATTAGCTGAGGCAAAGACAGTCTTTGATAAGAAGAGCTAGTCCCAAGGACCAGCCAATGAGGTAAAGACAGCTCCCGATAAGAAGCAGGAGCAGGCCCCAAGAGCCAGCTAAGACTGGTCTTGCGGCTTGGGTGAATAGCAAGAAATGGCTGAGCCTGCGCAAGAAAAAAGGTTACTAGCGGTGACGAAGAGGAGTCATCTATCTTCATCTCTGCGACCACCAGACGACCACCATAAAGAGGCACTGCGTGAGCGCAGTTGAGAGGAGACTATGGAAATGACCTCTCGGAGCTAATTTTAATAGGAAGCGGGGATAGGTCATGCATATGTATAGGCGTATTGTGAATATGTAACACTTGACTGTATAAACTTGAGACAAACTGCCGAGTCGGGCGCGCACGACTTGGGTGGGACTACCCCCCGTGCGGCCCAACGCTGAATGAACATACCTACTTTACGATCTCACTGATTGCGGAGTCTGTTTTCTGCACGTCATTTCTGTTTCACTGTCAGTGTACTCCCGTCTTCCACTTCTTACTTGTCTGCTTTTTCCCTTGCTACTAAAAACAAGCACTGGACTAAAGGAGAAACTCTTGATGTGAGGGCAACGATGGGCACTTGGACACTGCAGAAAGGTTTTCCCCTGCTAACTCTCACAGTGAGAGGGAAGAATGTCCACCTGCAGCAAGAGTACTACGTGACAGGGGTAGATTCTCCTTCATCCACAGGGTAAACAAAATGGGGAAATCTCAGCACGCAAACGGAAGTACTCTCGAATGGCAGACAGTGATGTATGCTAAGAGCTTTTACTGTTGTTTCTTAAGGAACGCTCCCTGAGCTGTTTGGTTGTGAGTCTGTCCCTGTGTAGCGCAGGATCAGCAGCACTCGTAGGCGTCGTTGGACCCTGCGTGCCTGGCCGAGGTGCCAGCAGCTGCAGAGCTGCAGTGCCTGGGCTTCTGGGTGAGCTGGGTGAGCCTGTGCTGGAGACGTGCTAGTGGAACTAGGCTGGAAAGTTCATATTGTGGCGGCTTCAGTGTCAGCGATCTGCCAGGCAAACTAAATGAAAGGTAGCGAGATGCACCTGGCACTGCACTGAAGTCAGAAGTGCGAGCGCAGCCTGTTGCTGCTACTGTGTGGGCAAAAGATTTTACTCGGTGGTTAGACTGGGACAAGTTGGAGAAACTTTTGCAAAGTTCTTCCATTAAACAAAGCACTTCTGTTTTGCAGTAGGTACCTGTGGCACATTCCACTAACCTCCACTACCAGTAAATCTGACACTGTTCAGAGATTTTTGATGACAACTAAAGCAGGTAATTTCTTTGACTAATTAGGCGATTAATTTATTCAAAGTTTGTTTGCAAGCCTTTTAGTTTTGCAGGTTTTTTTTCAGAATGCAGAACTGGAACAACTAGTCCCAGAGAAGCAAATACTTGTCAGCTCAATAATATCACTATAACGATCTCTTAATATTTTCAGAAACCGTGCTGCTGTGTTCTTTAAATCACTGAAATGAGAGTAACAGTATTACTGGGTATAGTACTAGGATGTGTTTGAATCACTAAGAAAAAAAGGAGTTACCCTTTTGTTTCCAGACGTTATTATCCTTCCGGAAGAGGTGGAGTGGGTTAAATTCAGGGGGGACATGAATGGGAATGGTGCACTATGAAGATGATGGGTGGGATCATCTGATCAACCTTTTGAAAGAGAACTATACAGTGATTAGCAGCAAAGACAGAGCAAGTCTCATTAACAGTGTATCCAGGTCGTGAGGTAAGGCCTTCTGTCCAAGTCTGAAAAACATACTAATTCTGTATTTGTGAGTATATACCACTGAAGAAGGAAGTGTTGATAATGTATATAGTATTCGTTAAATCTGTTAAATAGACTGAGAGCATATTCTTTTCTTGCTTACAGCAGTGTAAACCCAGGATTTCTCTTGGTTACAGTGGACTTATCTAAGCCGGCTAAGTGAAACGTGTCGTCTTCAATAAAGACATGTTAATGGAAGGATGCCAGTGTGAAGTGATGGACTAGGATAATGTTTTTGCACCTGGAAAGGTGCTGCTGCCGTTTCTCAGTTAGAAACAAGGCTATTACAGTCATAAAGATGTGACGCAATGGTGATTAGAGCTCAGCGCAACGACATGCTTTGTTGCCCATAATCTCACGGTCACAGTGGAGTACGTAGCACGCACAGCGTGCGGCGTCTGCGCTGGAGGAAGAAGCGATCGCTGCTACCAACTCCCAACTACGTTTTCAGAGCTCTGCCCCCCGAAATACACACTTGAAGCGTGACCTGTAGATTCTGCAATAACAGTTAATCCACACTCGCGTAAACACTAGAGCGGTTAGACAGACCGCACGCACCCGTTTGCGTTCACAGACCAAGCCTACCTGTTCCAATTGTTTCGTGCAATTCGTAGTACTTGAGAATTTCCCCACAGTCACCTGCAGACATTCCGAGAGGAACAGGGATCTGGCGATTCTTCTCAGCACCTGCAAGGAGAAAGCGGGAGCAGGCGTTCGCGCGTTTCCACTCCCAGCATGAGCGGCGGAACGCGCCTGGGGCAGCTCCGGTGGCCCGGGGAGGTGCCGCTTGCTACAACCCCAGCAGCAAACTCACTAAACGAACAACTCGGAAGGCCCAGAGGCCGAAGGCACGAAACGCCAGCGCCGTTCACCGGAGCTCCGCGGCGGGGGCCCTCCGGCGGCCGGGGCGGCCCGGCGAGACGCGTAGAGCGGGCACTGCCTGTCAGGGCACCGGCGAGAGGCCGCTGCTGCCGAGGAGGAGCGGGCACCGGGGAAGAGCAGCGCTCACCAGCTGGGCGGCCGCCGCCTGCGCGGCCGTTAGCGTTCAAATCTCCCCGCTTCCGGCCGGGGCCCCCCCCGCGGGGCCAATCAGCGCTCAGCGCTTGACCGGAGCTAGGCGGGGGCGCGGCGTGCATGACGGGAGGGAGGTCGAGACGGAGGGGAGGTGGTGTGAGCGCCGCCATGGCGGGAGGGTCTCCGCTGCCATCTCGTTGCCGACGGGGACGGCCTCGGCCGCGCCCGGCCCCGACAGAGATGGGGAGCAGCGCCCGCTCCCATCGGGAAGCCCGCTCCCCCGTACCGACGGCGGGGACTGGCGTGGGCTCCGCGCCGCCGGGTCTGCTGCCACGCACAGGATGGCCGCCCGGCCCGCCGCCCCGGGGAGACTACGTCTCCCAGCATGCTCCGCGGGTCCGGCCTTCCGTGACGGGAGGGCCCTTCCGCCGCCAGGCCCGGCCCGGCCCCCGGCCGCGCTGCAGGCCCCGCTCCGCCTCGGAGCAGCCCGGGGCAGGTGAAGGAAGCGAACAGAAACACGGGGTTTGCTCTCTTCAGGCAGGGGCTGGCGGTCTGCCTTTGCTGCGGCCGGCCGTTCCCCTGCCAGGCCGTTCGCCTCACAGCATACCAGAGGCCTCGGCCTACAGCCACAAGCAAAACCAGGAAAACGGGGCGGGGGGGGAAGGTTGGTGAACGTCTTAGTTCTGTAACCTGTCTCTCCTTTGGAATCCTCCCAGACAGGTTAAACCTTTCCTGAATGAAGACCCTGTCCTGCTTTCAGCTGGGGTAGAGTTAATTGTCTTCCTAGTAGCTGGTACAGTGCTATGTTTTCGCGCTAGGTATGAGAAGAATGCTGATAACACACTGATCTCTCCACTTGTTGCTAAGTCATGTTTAGTCTGAAGTCAGGGATTTTTCAGCTTCTGATGCCCAGCCAGCAAGAAGGCTGGAGGGGCACGAGAAGTTGGGGGGGGCCACAGCCAGGGCACCTGACCCAAACTGGCCACAGGGCTATTCCAGACCATGTGACCTCATGCCCAGTACATAAACTGGGGGGAGTGGGGGTGGGGGGATCGCCACTCAGGGTCTAACTGGGTGTCTGTTAGCGGGTGGTGAGCAATTGCATTGTGCATCACTTGTGTATTCCAGCCCTTTTAGGATTACTGTTGTCATTTTATTAGTGTTATCATTATCATTATTGTTTCTTCTTTTCTGTTCTATTAAACTGTTCTTATCTCAACCCACGAATTTTACTTTTTTTTTTCCAATTCTTTCCCCCATCTCACTGGGGGGGGGGGAAGTGAGTGAGCGGCTGCGTGGTCCTTAGTTGCTGGCTGGGGTTAAACCACGACAGACCCTCATTTTTGAGAGTAAGGTTTGATTCTCTCCTGAATAAAAAAGAGGAAGAAGGATGTTTTGGGGAGAGAGAATGGAGCCCTTCCTTGCGGGCAAGACAAGTGGTGTCTTTTCTAGATGGGGTGTCACCTTCTGTTCTTCATCAGCCAATTAACGGTTCCTTGCGTCCCCATTCATACAGTCACCCACATCAAAAACCATTGACTAATTTCACTCCTGTATTTTCCGTCATCTCCTACATGGCTATCGCAGGTGGAAGACACTGAACGGGAGAGGTGAGTGTGGCTCATTACCGGTGTTGACTGACAGAAGGCAGAAGACCTTGGTGCTGAGGGTTAACCCCGGCAGGCTGCGAAGCTCCAGGCAGCAGCTGGCTTGGATTGGGGGAAGAGGAAAGGGAGGGTAAAAGCAAGCAGCCTGGTGAGTCAGGATGAAAACAGTTTCACAAGCAAAGGAGAAGTGGAAGAAGAGAGAAAGAAAAGAAAACAAAGCAAGTAATGCAAAGGCAAGA
The DNA here is from genome assembly GCF_026419915.1 of Harpia harpyja. Classification (NCBI taxonomy): domain Eukaryota; kingdom Metazoa; phylum Chordata; class Aves; order Accipitriformes; family Accipitridae; genus Harpia; species Harpia harpyja. The sequence goes on from NC_068969.1 coordinate 27,791,554, forward strand.
GGCAAGCACCTACCACCACCCGTGGGGTAGACCTGTGCCCAACCACTTGCCAAGCAAAAGCTGGCTAACCTCCCGAAAACCCCTCCCCTCCCTTTTGACTGCTGAGGGCGGCGTGATGTGGCACGGAATATCTCTTTGGGTAGCTGGGGTCGTCTGCCCGGTTGTGTGCCGTCCCCACCTATTCACTGGGGCGGCAGAGCGAGGTGTGGAGAAGTCCTTGAGGCCGTGCAAGCACTGCTCGGCGGCAGCCAAACCATCAGTGCGTTATCAGCGCTGTTATGGTCACAAGTCTAAACCACAGCGACACGGGAGCTGCTGCAAAGAAAATGACCTCGATCCCGTGCACTTGGGAAAACAGGCGACGACCTTTGAACATCTCACTTCTGCCGTACACCCCAGAGATGTGTGTGAACATTGTCTAGTTGTCCGGGCGGTAACGCTTCTGGGGTGTAGCCACAGGCTCAACGCCTGTCAAGTGCTCATCGTGTTTGAGTATTACTAGTCTTAACGGACATGCCGAAACATGGCAATGAAAAGAACGAAACCACGTTGCTCTGAGCTTCCGGCACTGAGCATTTCCGAAACACTGATAAAACTGAACTTCGCAGTAATTGTAAAAAGAACTGAAAATGTAAGCATTTTAAGCGGATGAGAATGTCTGGCGATAGTGATGGAGCAGCTGGGCCTGCACCTGCCATTGAAGCGTTGTGGGCAATTGCTAGCCTGCTGGCAGTCGCCAGCTCTGCTTGACGTGCCTTCTCGAGAAGGTGTTTTGGGAACAGTTGGCTTTCTCTGAGCTGCAGCTCCTGAGAACTCATGGTGTCTAGCTGTGGTCTGACCCTGCAGGGTCCCGTCCCTGTCCCCCTGAGGGTCCAGATCCCATCCCCCTGGGGGGCCCTGTCCCGTCCCAGGGACAATGGACAGCGAGGTATTGTCTGACATCGAGAGGCTGCTGTCATGGCGGGCCACAGGCATGGCTGACTATGGCTCCATTTCGTATTGGGGGCCTCCACCCCTGCCCACACTCCCACTGGTGGGGCCCACTCTCCACACGTCGAGCACCCCATGGGTGCCTGGGGAAGCAATGCCGCTCAGGTGAGAAGAAGGTGGAGAAGCAACGGGCACCAACATGCACAATTTCCTACATGTACAGAGCTAGTGGGCTTGCCCGGGACCTGGTCAGGGACCTGCTGCCGAACACAAAAGCCCAGGGCATCTCACAGCCCTAGCAGGGGCACGCGTGGGGCCAAGCACACCCTCCAGAGAAGCCCAGGGTTTCTCCAGAACCTCTCAGGGGCACTCGTAGAGCCAAGCAGACCCTCCAGAGAAGGCCAGGGTTTCTCCAGAACCTCTCAGGGGCACTCGTAGGGCCTAGCAGACCATCCAGAGAAGCTCTGCATTGCTCCAAGCCCTCTCAGGGGCAAGCGTGGGGCCAAGCAGACCCTCCAGAAAAGCCCAGGGTTTCTGCAGAACCTGTCAAGGGCACACGTAGGGAGAAGCAGACCCTCCAGAAAAGGCCAGGGCCTCTCACAGCCCTCTCAGGGGCACGCATGGGGCCAAGCAGACCCTTCAGGGAAGCGCCAGAGTTTTCCAGAACCACTCATGGGCACACATAGGGCCAAGCAGACCCTCCAGAGAAGCTCTGCATTGCTCCAAGCCCTCTCGAGGTCGCGCATGGGGCCAAGCAGCCCTCCAGAGAAGCCCAGGGTTTCTGCAGAACCTGTCAAGGGCACACGTAGGGAGAAGCAGACCCTCCAGAAAAGGCCACAGGGCCTCTCACAACCCTCTCAGGGGCCCGCACGGGGCCAAGCAGACCCTCCAGAGAAGGCCAGGGTTTCTCAAATCCCTCGTAAGGGTACGAGTCAGGGCAAGCAAGCCCTCCAGAAAAGGCCAGGACCTCCCACAGCCCTTGTACGGGCACGTGTGGGGCCAAGCAGACCCTCCAGAAAAGGCCAGGGTTTCTCCAGAACCTCTCAGGAGCACTCGTAGGGCCAAGCAGACCCTCCAGAGAAGCCCAAGGGTTCTCACAGCCCTCGCAATGACACGCGTGGGGCCAAGCAGATCCTCCAGAGAAGCCTAGGGTTTCTCCAAACCTACTCAGGGCTACACGTAGGGCCAAGCAGACCCTCCAGAGAAGGACAGGGTTTCTCACAGCCTTTATAGTTGTACCTGTGGGGCCAAGCAGACCCTACAGAGAGGACCAGAGCCTCTCACAGCCCTCAGAGGGGCAGTTGTAGGGCCAAGCAGACCCTCGAGAGAAGCCCGTGGTTTCTCACAGCCTTTATAGGTGTACGTGTGGGGCCAAGCAGACCCTCGAGAGAAGCCCGTGGTTTCTCACAGCCTTTATAGGTGTACGCGTGGGGCCAAGCAGACCCTCGAGAGAAGCCCGTGGTTTCTCACAGCCTTTATAGGTGTACGTGTGGGGCCAAGCAGACCCTCGAGAGAAGCCCGTGGTTTCTCACAGCCTTTATAGGTGTACGTGTGGGGCCAAGCAGATCCTCCAGAGAAGCCCGTGGTTTCTCACAGCCTCTATAGGTGTACATGTGGGACCAAGCAGACCCTCCAGAGAAGCCTGTGGTTTCTCACAGCCTTTATAGGTGTACGCGTGGGGCCAAGCAGACCCTCCAGAGAAGCCCAAGGTTTCTCACAGCCCTCGCAGGGGCACGCGTGGGGGCAAGTAAACCCTCCAGAGAAGTCCAGAGCCTCTCACAGCCCTCGTAGGGGCAAGCATGGTGCCAAGCAGACCCTCCAGAAAAGCCCAGGATCTCTCCAAACCCTGTCAGGTGCACACGTAGGGAGAAGCAGACCCTCCAGAGAAGCCCAGGGTTTCTGCAGAACCTCTCTCGGGCACATGCAGGGCAAAGCAGACCCTCCAAGAGAAGCTCAGGCCCTCTCCAAGACCTCGGAGGAGCACGCCTGGGGCCAAGCAGACCCTCCAGAGAAGGCCAGGGTTTCTGCAGAACCTGTCAAGGGCACACGTAGGGAGAAGCAGACCCTCCAGAAAAGCCCAGGGTTTCTCCAGAACCTCTCAGGGGCACACACAGGGCCAAGCAGACCCTCCAGAAAAGCCCAGGGTTTCTGCAGAACCTGTCAAGGGCACACGTAGGGAGAAGCAGACCCTCCAGAAAAGGCCAGGGCCTCTCACAGCCCTCTCAGGGGCACGCATGGGGCCAAGCAGACCCTTCAGGGAAGCGGCAGAGTTTTCCAGAACCACTCATGGGCACACGTAGGGCCAAGCAGACCCTCCAGAGGAGCCCAGGGTTTCTCACAGCCTTTATAGGAGTACGCGTGGGGCCAAGCAGACCCTCCAGAGAAGCCCGTGGTTTCTCACAGCCTTTATAGGTGGACATGTGGGGCCAAGCAGACCCTCGAGAGAAGCCCAAGGGTTCTCACAGCCCTCGCAATGGCAAGTGTGGGGCCAAGCAGACCCTCCAGAGAAGCCTATGGTTTCTCCAAACCTACTCAGGGCTACACGTAGAGCCAAGCAGACCCTCCAGAGAAGGCCAGGGTTTCTCACAGCCTTTATAGGTGTACACGTAGGGCCAAGCAGACCCTCCAAAGAAGCCTGTGGTTTCTCACAGCCTTTATAGCTGTACGCGTGCGGCCAAGCAGACCCTCCAGAGAGGGCCAGGGCCTCTCACAGCCCTCGCAGGGATAAATCTTGAGCGAAGCAGATCCTCCAAAAGTCCCAGGGCCTGTGCAGCACCTCTCAGGGGCACGCGTGGGGCCAAGCAGACCCTCCAGAGATGACCTGCATTTCACCAAGCCCTGTCAAAGGCACACGTAGGGAGAAGCAGACCCTCCAGAAAAGGGCAGGGCCTCTCACAGCCCTTTCAGGGACATGCTTGGGGCCAAGCAGACCCTTCAGGGAAGCGGCAGAGTTTTCCAGAACCACTCATGGGCACACGTAGGGCCAAGCAGACCCTCCAGAGGAGCCCAGGGCCTCTCACAGCCCTAGCAGGGGCATGCGTGGGGCCAAGCAGACCCTCCAGAGAAGCTCTGCATTGCTCCAAGCCCTCTCGAGGTCGCGCATGGGGCCAAGCAGCCCTCCAGAGAAGCCCAGGGTTTCTGCAGAACCTGTCAAGGGCACACGTAGGGAGAAGCAGACCCTCCAGAAAAGGCCACAGGGCCTCTCACAACCCTCTCAGGGGCCCGCACAGGGCCAAGCAGACCCTCCAGAGAAGGCCAGGGTTTCTCAAATCCCTCGTAAGGGTACGAGTCAGGGCAAGCAGGCCCTCCAGAAAAGGCCAGGACCTCCCACAGCCCTTGTACGGGCACGTGTGGGGCCAAGCAGACCCTGCAGAAAAGCCCAGGGTTTCTCCAGAACCTCTCAGGGGCACTCGTAGGGCCAAGCAGACCCTCCAGAGAAGGCCAGGGTTTCTCACAGCCTTTATAGGTGTACGCGTGGGGCCAAGCAGACCCTCCAGAGAAGCCCGTGGTTTCTCACAGCCTTTATAGGTGGACATGTGGGGCCAAGCAGACCCTCGAGAGAAGCCCAAGGGTTCTCACAGCCCTCGCAATGGCAAGTGTGGGGCCAAGCAGACCCTCCAGAGAAGCCTATGGTTTCTCCAAACCTACTCAGGGCTACACGTAGAGCCAAGCAGACCCTCCAGAGAAGGCCAGGGTTTCTCACAGCCTTTATAGGTGTACACGTAGGGCCAAGCAGACCCTCCAAAGAAGCCTGTGGTTTCTCACAGCCTTTATAGCTGTACGCGTGCGGCCAAGCAGACCCTCCAGAGAGGGCCAGGGCCTCTCACAGCCCTCGCAGGGATAAATCTTGAGCGAAGCAGATCCTCCAAAAGTCCCAGGGCCTGTGCAGCACCTCTCAGGGGCACGCGTGGGGCCAAGCAGACCCTCCAGAGATGCCCTGCATTTCACCAAGCCCTGTCAAAGGCACACGTAGGGAGAAGCAGACCCTCCAGAGAAGCCCAGGGTTTCTCCAGAACCTCTCCGGGGCAAACATAGGGCCAAGCAGACCCTCCAGAGAGGACCAGAGCCTCTCACAGCCCTCAGAGGGGCACTCGTAGGGCCAAGCAGAACCTCGAGGGAAGCCCGTGGTTTCTCACAGCCTTTATAGGTGTACGTGTTGGGCCAAGCAGACCCTCCAGAGAAGGCCAGGGTTTCTGCAGAACCTCTCAGGGGCGCACACAGGGCCAAGCAGACCCTCCAGAAAAGCCCAGGGTTTCTGCAGAACCTGTCAAGAGCACACGTAGGGAGAAGCAGACCCTCCAGAAAAGGCCAGGGCCTCTCACAGCCCTCTCAGGGGCACGCATGGGGCCAAGCAGACCCTTCAGGGAAGCGGCAGAGTTTTCCAGAACCACTCATGGGCACACGTAGGGCCAAGCAGACCCTCCAGAGGAGCCCAGGGCCTCTCACAGCCCTAGCAGGGGCATGCGTGGGGCCAAGCAGACCCTCCAGAGAAGCTCTGCATTGCTCCAAGCCCTCTCGAGGTCGCGCATGGGGCCAAGCAGCCCTCCAGAGAAGCCCAGGGTTTCTGCAGAACCTGTCAAGGGCACACGTAGGGAGAAGCAGACCCTCCAGAAAAGGCCACAGGGCCTCTCACAACCCTCTCAGGGGCCCGCACGGGGCCAAGCAGACCCTCCAGAGAAGGCCAGGGTTTCTCAAATCCCTCGTAAGGGTACGAGTCAGGGCAAGCAGGCCCTCCAGAAAAGGCCAGGACCTCCCACAGCCCTTGTACGGGCACGTGTGGGGCCAAGCAGACCCTGCAGAAAAGCCCAGGGTTTCTCCAGAACCTCTCAGGGGCACTCGTAGGGCCAAGCAGACCCTCCAGAGAAGGCCAGGGTTTCTCACAGCCTTTATAGGTGTACGCGTGGGGCCAAGCAGACCCTCCAGAGAAGCCCGTGGTTTCTCACAGCCTTTATAGGTGGACATGTGGGGCCAAGCAGACCCTCGAGAGAAGCCCAAGGGTTCTCACAGCCCTCGCAATGGCACGCGTGGGGCCAAGCAGACCCTCCAGAGAAGCCTATGGTTTCTCCAAACCTACTCAGGGCTACACGTAGAGCCAAGCAGACCCTCCAGAGAAGGCCAGGGTTTCTCACAGCCTTTATAGGTGTACACGTAGGGCCAAGCAGACCCTCCAAAGAAGCCTGTGGTTTCTCACAGCCTTTATAGCTGTACGCGTGCGGCCAAGCAGACCCTCCAGAGAGGGCCAGGGCCTCTCACAGCCCTCGCAGGGATAAATCTTGAGCGAAGCAGATCCTCCAAAAGTCCCAGGGCCTGTGCAGCACCTCTCAGGGGCACGCGTGGGGCCAAGCAGACCCTCCAGAGATGCCCTGCATTTCACCAAGCCCTGTCAAAGGCACACGTAGGGAGAAGCAGACCCTCCAGAGAAGCCCAGGGTTTCTCCAGAACCTCTCCGGGGCAAACATAGGGCCAAGCAGACCCTCCAGAGAGGACCAGAGCCTCTCACAGCCCTCAGAGGGGCACTCGTAGGGCCAAGCAGAACCTCGAGGGAAGCCCGTGGTTTCTCACAGCCTTTATAGGTGTACGTGTTGGGCCAAGCAGACCCTCCAGAGAAGGCCAGGGTTTCTCCAGAACCTCTCAGGGGCACACACAGGGCCAAGCAGACCCTCCAGAAAAGCCCAGGGTTTCTGCAGAACCTGTCAAGGGCACACGTAGGGAGAAGCAGACCCTCCAGAAAAGGCCAGGGCCTCTCACAGCCCTCTCAGGGGCACGCATGGGGCCAAGCAGACCCTTCAGGGAAGCGGCAGAGTTTTCCAGAACCACTCATGGGCACACGTAGGGCCAAGCAGACCCTCCAGAGGAGCCCAGGGCCTCTCACAGCCCTAGCAGGGGCATGCATGGGGCCAAGCAGACCCTCCAGAGAAGCTCTGCATTGCTCCAAGCCCTCTCGAGGTCGCGCATGGGGCCAAGCAGCCCTCCAGAGAAGCCCAGGGTTTCTGCAGAACCTGTCAAGGGCACACGTAGGGAGAAGCAGACCCTCCAGAAAAGGCCACAGGGCCTCTCACAACCCTCTCAGGGGCCCGCACGGGGCCAAGCAGACCCTCCAGAGAAGGCCAGGGTTTCTCAAATCCCTCGTAAGGGTACGAGTCAGGGCAAGCAGGCCCTCCAGAAAAGGCCAGGACCTCCCACAGCCCTTGTACGGGCACGTGTGGGGCCAAGCAGACCCTGCAGAAAAGCCCAGGGTTTCTCCAGAACCTCTCAGGGGCACTCGTAGGGCCAAGCAGACCCTCCAGAGAAGGCCAGGGTTTCTCACAGCCTTTATAGGTGTACGCGTGGGGCCAAGCAGACCCTCCAGAGAAGCCCGTGGTTTCTCACAGCCTTTATAGGTGGACATGTGGGGCCAAGCAGACCCTCGAGAGAAGCCCAAGGGTTCTCACAGCCCTCGCAATGGCAAGTGTGGGGCCAAGCAGACCCTCCAGAGAAGCCTATGGTTTCTCCAAACCTACTCAGGGCTACACGTAGAGCCAAGCAGACCCTCCAGAGAAGGCCAGGGTTTCTCACAGCCTTTATAGGTGTACACGTAGGGCCAAGCAGACCCTCCAAAGAAGCCTGTGGTTTCTCACAGCCTTTATAGCTGTACGCGTGCGGCCAAGCAGACCCTCCAGAGAGGGCCAGGGCCTCTCACAGCCCTCGCAGGGATAAATCTTGAGCGAAGCAGATCCTCCAAAAGTCCCAGGGCCTGTGCAGCACCTCTCAGGGGCACGCGTGGGGCCAAGCAGACCCTCCAGAGATGCTCTGCATTTCACCAAGCCCTGTCAAAGGCACACGTAGGGAGAAGCAGACCCTCCAGAGAAGCCCAGGGTTTCTCCAGAACCTCTCCGGGGCAAACATAGGGCCAAGCAGACCCTCCAGAGAGGACCAGAGCCTCTCACAGCCCTCAGAGGGGCACTCGTAGGGCCAAGCAGAACCTCGAGGGAAGCCCGTGGTTTCTCACAGCCTTTATAGGTGTACGTGTTGGGCCAAGCAGACCCTCCAGAGAAGGCCAGGGTTTCTGCAGAACCTCTCAGGGGCACACACAGGGCCAAGCAGACCCTCCAGAAAAGCCCAGGGTTTCTGCAGAACCTGTCAAGGGCACACGTAGGGAGAAGCAGACCCTCCAGAAAAGGCCAGGGCCTCTCACAGCCCTCTCAGGGGCACGCATGGGGCCAAGCAGACCCTTCAGGGAAGCGGCAGAGTTTTCCAGAACCACTCATGGGCACACGTAGGGCCAAGCAGACCCTCCAGAGGAGCCCAGGGCCTCTCACAGCCCTAGCAGGGGCATGCGTGGGGCCAAGCAGACCCTCCAGAGAAGCTCTGCATTGCTCCAAGCCCTCTCGAGGTCGCGCATGGGGCCAAGCAGCCCTCCAGAGAAGCCCAGGGTTTCTGCAGAACCTGTCAAGGGCACACGTAAGGAGAAGCAGACCCTCCAGAAAAGGGCAGGGCCTCTCACAGCCCTTTCAGGGACATGCTTGGGGCCAAGCAGACCCTCCAGAGAAGCCAGCGCCTCTCACAGCCCTCGGAGGGGCACGCATGGGGCAAAGCAGACCCTCCAGAGAAGCCCAGGGATTCTGCAGAACCTCTCACGGGCAGACATAGGGCCAAGCAGACCCTCCAAGAGAAGCTCAGGCCCTCTCCAAGACCTCAGAGGGGCACGCGTGGGGCCAAGGAGACCCTCCAAGAGAAGTTCAGGCCCTCTCCAAGACCTCAGAGGCGCATGCGTGGGGCCAAGCAGACGCTCCAGAGAAAGCCAGGGCCTCTCACAGCCCTGGCAGGGATAAATCTTGAGTGAAGCAGATCCTCCAAAAATCCCAGGGCCTGTGCAGCCCCTCTCAGGGGCATGCGTGGGGCCAAGCAGACCCTCCAGAAAAGCCCAGGGTTTCTCCAGAACCTCTCAGGGGCACACATAGGGCCAAGCAGACCCTCCAGAGAAGGCCAGGGTTTCTCACAGCCTTTATAGGTGTACGCGTGGGGCCAGTCAGACCCTCCAGAGAAGCCCGTGGTTTCTCACAGCCTTTATAGGTGTACGTGTGGGGCCAAGCAGACCCTCCAGAGAAGCCCGTGGTTTCTCACAGCCTTTATAGGTGTACGTGTGGGGCCAAGCAGACCCTCGAGAGAAGCCCGTGGTTTCTCACAGCCTTTATAGGTGTACGCGTGGGGCCAAGCAGACCCTCCAGAGAAGGCCAGGGTTTCTCACAGCCTTTATAGGTGTACGCGTGCGGCCAAGCAGACCCTCCAGAGAAGCCTATGGTTTCTCCAAACCTACTCAGGGCTACACGTAGAGCCAAGCAGACCCTCCAGAGAAGGCCAGGGTTTCTCACAGCCTTTATAGGTGTACACGTAGGGCCAAGCAGACCCTCCAAAGAAGCCTGTGGTTTCTCACAGCCTTTATAGCTGTACGCGTGCGGCCAAGCAGACCCTCCAGAGAGGGCCAGGGCCTCTCACAGCCCTCGCAGGGATAAATCTTGAGCGAAGCAGATCCTCCAAAAGTCCCAGGGCCTGTGCAGCACCTCTCAGGGGCACGCGTGGGGCCAAGCAGACCCTCCAGAGATGCTCTGCATTTCACCAAGCCCTGTCAAAGGCACACGTAGGGAGAAGCAGACCCTCCAGAGAAGCCCAGGGTTTCTCCAGAACCTCTCCGGGGCAAACATAGGGCCAAGCAGACCCTCCAGAGAGGACCAGAGCCTCTCACAGCCCTCAGAGGGGCACTCGTAGGGCCAAGCAGAACCTCGAGGGAAGCCCGTGGTTTCTCACAGCCTTTATAGGTGTACGTGTTGGGCCAAGCAGACCCTCCAGAGAAGGCCAGGGTTTCTGCAGAACCTCTCAGGGGCACACACAGGGCCAAGCAGACCCTCCAGAAAAGCCCAGGGTTTCTGCAGAACCTGTCAAGGGCACACGTAGGGAGAAGCAGACCCTCCAGAAAAGGCCAGGGACTCTCACAGCCCTCTCAGGGGCACGCATGGGGCCAAGCAGACCCTTCAGGGAAGCGGCAGAGTTTTCCAGAACCACTCATGGGCACACGTAGGGCCAAGCAGACCCTCCAGAGGAGCCCAGGGCCTCTCACAGCCCTAGCAGGGGCATGCGTGGGGCCAAGCAGACCCTCCAGAGAAGCTCTGCATTGCTCCAAGCCCTCTCGAGGTCGCGCATGGGGCCAAGCAGCCCTCCAGAGAAGCCCAGGGTTTCTGCAGAACCTGTCAATGGCACACGTAGGGAGAAGCAGACCCTCCAGAAAAGGGCAGGGCCTCTCACAGCCCTTTCAGGGACATGCTTGGGGCCAAGCAGACCCTCCAGAGAAGCCAGCGCCTCTCACAGCCCTCGGAGGGGCACGCATGGGGCAAAGCAGACCCTCCAGAGAAGCCCAGGGATTCTGCAGAACCTCTCACGGGCAGACATAGGGCCAAGCAGACCCTCCAAGAGAAGCTCAGGCCCTCTCCAAGACCTCAGAGGGGCACGCGTGGGGCCAAGGAGACCCTCCAAGAGAAGTTCAGGCCCTCTCCAAGACCTCAGAGGGGCATGCGTGGGGCCAAGCAGACGCTCCAGAGAAAGCCAGGGCCTCTCACAGCCCTGGCAGGGATAAATCTTGAGCGAAGCAGATCCTCCAAAAATCCCAGGGCCTGTGCAGCCCCTCTCAGGGGCATGCGTGGGGCCAAGCAGACCCTCGACAGAAGCCCAGGGTTTCTCCAGAACCTCTCAGGGGCACACACAGGGCCAAGCAGACCCTCCAGAGAAGGCCAGGGTTTCTCACAGCCTTTATAGGTGTACGCGTGGGGCCAGTCAGACCCTCCAGAGAAGCCCGTGGTTTCTCACAGCCTTTATAGGTGTATGTGTGGGGCCAAGCAGACCCTCCAGAGAAGCCCGTGGTTTCTCACAGCCTTTATAGGTGTACGTGTGGGGCTAAGCACACCCTCGAGAGAAGCCCGTGGTTTCTCACAGCCTTCATAGGTGTACGCGTGGGGCCAAGCAGACCCTCCAGAGAAGGCCAGGGTTTCTCACAGCCTTTATAGGTGTACGCGTGCGGCCAAGCAGACCCTCCAGAGAAGCCTATGGTTTCTCCAAACCTACTCAGGGCTACACGTAGAGCCAAGCAGACCCTCCAGAGAAGGCCAGGGTTTCTCACAGCCTTTATAGGTGTACACGTAGGGCCAAGCAGACCCTCCAAAGAAGCCTGTGGTTTCTCACAGCCTTTATAGCTGTACGCGTGCGGCCAAGCAGACCCTCCAGAGAGGGCCAGGGCCTCTCACAGCCCTCGCAGGGATAAATCTTGAGCGAAGCAGATCCTCCAAAAGTCCCAGGGCCTGTGCAGCACCTCTCAGGGGCACGCGTGGGGCCAAGCAGACCCTCCAGAGATGCTCTGCATTTCACCAAGCCCTGTCAAAGGCACACGTAGGGAGAAGCAGACCCTCCAGAGAAGCCCAGGGTTTCTCCAGAACCTCTCCGGGGCAAACATAGGGCCAAGCAGACCCTCCAGAGAGGACCAGAGCCTCTCACAGCCCTCAGAGGGGCACTCGTAGGGCCAAGCAGAACCTCGAGGGAAGCCCGTGGTTTCTCACAGCCTTTATAGGTGTACGTGTTGGGCCAAGCAGACCCTCCAGAGAAGGCCAGGGTTTCTGCAGAACCTCTCAGGGGCACACACAGGGCCAAGCAGACCCTCCAGAAAAGCCCAGGGTTTCTGCAGAACCTGTCAAGGGCACACGTAGGGAGAAGCAGACCCTCCAGAAAAGGCCAGGGCCTCTCACAGCCCTCTCAGGGGCACGCATGGGGCCAAGCAGACCCTTCAGGGAAGCGGCAGAGTTTTCCAGAACCACTCATGGGCACACGTAGGGCCAAGCAGACCCTCCAGAGGAGCCCAGGGCCTCTCACAGCCCTAGCAGGGGCATGCGTGGGGCCAAGCAGACCCTCCAGAGAAGCTCTGCATTGCTCCAAGCCCTCTCGAGGTCGCGCATGGGGCCAAGCAGCCCTCCAGAGAAGCCCAGAGTTTCTGCAGAACCTGTCAATGGCACACGTAAGGAGAAGCAGACCCTCCAGAAAAGGGCAGGGCCTCTCACAGCCCTTTCAGGGACATGCTTGGGGCCAAGCAGACCCTCCAGAGAAGCCAGCGCCTCTCACAGCCCTCGGAGGGGCACGCATGGGGCAAAGCAGACCCTCCAGAGAAGCCCAGGGATTCTGCAGAACCTCTCACGGGCAGACATAGGGCCAAGCAGACCCTCCAAGAGAAGCTCAGGCCCTCTCCAAGACCTCAGAGGGGCACGCGTGGGGCCAAGGAGACCCTCCAAGAGAAGTTCAGGCCCTCTCCAAGACCTCAGAGGGGCATGCGTGGGGCCAAGCAGACGCTCCAGAGAAAGCCAGGGCTTCTCACAGCCCTGGCAGGGATAAATCTTGAGCGAAGCAGATCCTCCAAAAATCCCAGGGCCTGTGCAGCCCCTCTCAGGGGCATGCGTGGGGCCAAGCAGACCCTCCAGAAAAGCCCAGGGTTTCTCCAGAACCTCTCAGGGGCACACATAGGGCCAAGCAGACCCTCCAGAGAAGGCCAGGGTTTCTCACAGCCTTTATAGGTGTACGCGTGGGGCCAGTCAGACCCTCCAGAGAAGCCCGTGGTTTCTCACAGCCTTTATAGGTGTACGTGTGGGGCCAAGCAGACCCTCCAGAGAAGCCCGTGGTTTCTCACAGCCTTTATAGGTGTACGTGTGGGGCCAAGCAGACCCTCGAGAGAAGCCCGTGGTTTCTCACAGCCTTTATAGGTGTACGCGTGGGGCCAAGCAGACCCTCCAGAGAAGGCCAGGGTTTCTCACAGCCTTTATAGGTGTACGCGTGCGGCCAAGCAGACCCTCCAGAGAAGCCTATGGTTTCTCCAAACCTACTCAGGGCTACACGTAGAGCCAAGCAGACCCTCCAGAGAAGGCCAGGGTTTCTCACAGCCTTTATAGGTGTACACGTAGGGCCAAGCAGACCCTCCAAAGAAGCCTGTGGTTTCTCACAGCCTTTATAGCTGTACGCGTGCGGCCAAGCAGACCCTCCAGAGAGGGCCAGGGCCTCTCACAGCCCTCGCAGGGATAAATCTTGAGCGAAGCAGATCCTCCAAAAGTCCCAGGGCCTGTGCAGCACCTCTCAGGGGCACGCGTGGGGCCAAGCAGACCCTCCAGAGATGCTCTGCATTTCACCAAGCCCTGTCAAAGGCACACGTAGGGAGAAGCAGACCCTCCAGAGAAGCCCAGGGTTTCTCCAGAACCTCTCCGGGGCAAACATAGGGCCAAGCAGACCCTCCAGAGAGGACCAGAGCCTCTCACAGCCCTCAGAGGGGCACTCGTAGGGCCAAGCAGAACCTCGAGGGAAGCCCGTGGTTTCTCACAGCCTTTATAGGTGTACGTGTTGGGCCAAGCAGACCCTCCAGAGAAGGCCAGGGTTTCTGCAGAACCTCTCAGGGGCACACACAGGGCCAAGCAGACCCTCCAGAAAAGCCCAGGGTTTCTGCAGAACCTGTCAAGGGCACACGTAGGGAGAAGCAGACCCTCCAGAAAAGGCCAGGGCCTCTCACAGCCCTCTCAGGGGCACGCATGGGGCCAAGCAGACCCTTCAGGGAAGCGGCAGAGTTTTCCAGAACCACTCATGGGCACACGTAGGGCCAAGCAGACCCTCCAGAGGAGCCCAGGGCCTCTCACAGCCCTAGCAGGGGCATGCGTGGGGCCAAGCAGACCCTCCAGAGAAGCTCTGCATTGCTCCAAGCCCTCTCGAGGTCGCGCATGGGGCCAAGCAGCCCTCCAGAGAAGCCCAGAGTTTCTGCAGAACCTGTCAATGGCACACGTAAGGAGAAGCAGACCCTCCAGAAAAGGGCAGGGCCTCTCACAGCCCTTTCAGGGACATGCTTGGGGCCAAGCAGACCCTCCAGAGAAGCCAGCGCCTCTCACAGCCCTCGGAGGGGCACGCATGGGGCAAAGCAGACCCTCCAGAGAAGCCCAGGGATTCTGCAGAACCTCTCACGGGCAGACATAGGGCCAAGCAGACCCTCCAAGAGAAGCTCAGGCCCTCTCCAAGACCTCAGAGGGGCACGCGTGGGGCCAAGGAGACCCTCCAAGAGAAGTTCAGGCCCTCTCCAAGACCTCAGAGGGGCATGCGTGGGGCCAAGCAGACGCTCCAGAGAAAGCCAGGGCTTCTCACAGCCCTGGCAGGGATAAATCTTGAGCGAAGCAGATCCTCCAAAAATCCCAGGGCCTGTGCAGCCCCTCTCAGGGGCATGCGTGGGGCCAAGCAGACCCTCCAGAAAAGCCCAGGGTTTCTCCAGAACCTCTCAGGGGCACACATAGGGCCAAGCAGACCCTCCAGAGAAGGCCAGGGTTTCTCACAGCCTTTATAGGTGTACGCGTGGGGCCAGTCAGACCCTCCAGAGAAGCCCGTGGTTTCTCACAGCCTTTATAGGTGTACGTGTGGGGCCAAGCAGACCCTCCAGAGAAGCCCGTGGTTTCTCACAGCCTTTATAGGTGTACGTGTGGGGCCAAGCAGACCCTCGAGAGAAGCCCGTGGTTTCTCACAGCCTTTATAGGTGTACGCGTGGGGCCAAGCAGACCCTCCAGAGAAGGCCAGGGTTTCTCACAGCCTTTATAGGTGTACGCGTGCGGCCAAGCAGACCCTCCAGAGAAGCCTATGGTTTCTCCAAACCTACTCAGGGCTACACGTAGAGCCAAGCAGACCCTCCAGAGAAGGCCAGGGTTTCTCACAGCCTTTATAGGTGTACACGTAGGGCCAAGCAGACCCTCCAAAGAAGCCTGTGGTTTCTCACAGCCTTTATAGCTGTACGCGTGCGGCCAAGCAGACCCTCCAGAGAGGGCCAGGGCCTCTCACAGCCCTCGCAGGGATAAATCTTGAGCGAAGCAGATCCTCCAAAAGTCCCAGGGCCTGTGCAGCACCTCTCAGGGGCACGCGTGGGGCCAAGCAGACCCTCCAGAGATGCTCTGCATTTCACCAAGCCCTGTCAAAGGCACACGTAGGGAGAAGCAGACCCTCCAGAGAAGCCCAGGGTTTCTCCAGAACCTCTCCGGGGCAAACATAGGGCCAAGCAGACCCTCCAGAGAGGACCAGAGCCTCTCACAGCCCTCAGAGGGGCACTCGTAGGGCCAAGCAGAACCTCGAGGGAAGCCCGTGGTTTCTCACAGCCTTTATAGGTGTACGTGTTGGGCCAAGCAGACCCTCCAGAGAAGGCCAGGGTTTCTGCAGAACCTCTCAGGGGCACACACAGGGCCAAGCAGACCCTCCAGAAAAGCCCAGGGTTTCTGCAGAACCTGTCAAGGGCACACGTAGGGAGAAGCAGACCCTCCAGAAAAGGCCAGGGCCTCTCACAGCCCTCTCAGGGGCACGCATGGGGCCAAGCAGACCCTTCAGGGAAGCGGCAGAGTTTTCCAGAACCACTCATGGGCACACGTAGGGCCAAGCAGACCCTCCAGAGGAGCCCAGGGCCTCTCACAGCCCTAGCAGGGGCATGCGTGGGGCCAAGCAGACCCTCCAGAGAAGCTCTGCATTGCTCCAAGCCCTCTCGAGGTCGCGCATGGGGCCAAGCAGCCCTCCAGAGAAGCCCAGGGTTTCTGCAGAACCTGTCAATGGCACACGTAGGGAGAAGCAGACCCTCCAGAAAAGGGCAGGGCCTCTCACAGCCCTTTCAGGGACATGCTTGGGGCCAAGCAGACCCTCCAGAGAAGCCAGCGCCTCTCACAGCCCTCGGAGGGGCACGCATGGGGCAAAGCAGACCCTCCAGAGAAGCCCAGGGATTCTGCAGAACCTCTCACGGGCAGACATAGGGCCAAGCAGACCCTCCAAGAGAAGCTCAGGCCCTCTCCAAGACCTCAGAGGGGCACGCGTGGGGCCAAGGAGACCCTCCAAGAGAAGTTCAGGCCCTCTCCAAGACCTCAGAGGGGCATGCGTGGGGCCAAGCAGACGCTCCAGAGAAAGCCAGGGCCTCTCACAGCCCTGGCAGGGATAAATCTTGAGCGAAGCAGATCCTCCAAAAATCCCAGGGCCTGTGCAGCCCCTCTCAGGGGCATGCGTGGGGCCAAGCAGACCCTCGACAGAAGCCCAGGGTTTCTCCAGAACCTCTCAGGGGCACACACAGGGCCAAGCAGACCCTCCAGAGAAGGCCAGGGTTTCTCACAGCCTTTATAGGTGTACGCGTGGGGCCAGTCAGACCCTCCAGAGAAGCCCGTGGTTTCTCACAGCCTTTATAGGTGTACGTGTGGGGCCAAGCAGACCCTCCAGAGAAGCCCGTGGTTTCTCACAGCCTTTATAGGTGTACGTGTGGGGCCAAGCAGACCCTCGAGAGAAGCCCGTGGTTTCTCACAGCCTTTATAGGTGTACGCGTGGGGCCAAGCAGACCCTCCAGAGAAGGCCAGGGTTTCTCACAGCCTTTATAGGTGTACGCGTGCGGCCAAGCAGACCCTCCAGAGAAGCCTATGGTTTCTCCAAACCTACTCAGGGCTACACGTAGAGCCAAGCAGACCCTCCAGAGAAGGCCAGGGTTTCTCACAGCCTTTATAGGTGTACACGTAGGGCCAAGCAGACCCTCCAAAGAAGCCTGTGGTTTCTCACAGCCTTTATAGCTGTACGCGTGCGGCCAAGCAGACCCTCCAGAGAGGGCCAGGGCCTCTCACAGCCCTCGCAGGGATAAATCTTGAGCGAAGCAGATCCTCCAAAAGTCCCAGGGCCTGTGCAGCACCTCTCAGGGGCACGCGTGGGGCCAAGCAGACCCTCCAGAGATGCTCTGCATTTCACCAAGCCCTGTCAAAGGCACACGTAGGGAGAAGCAGACCCTCCAGAGAAGCCCAGGGTTTCTCCAGAACCTCTCCGGGGCAAACATAGGGCCAAGCAGACCCTCCAGAGAGGACCAGAGCCTCTCACAGCCCTCAGAGGGGCACTCGTAGGGCCAAGCAGAACCTCGAGGGAAGCCCGTGGTTTCTCACAGCCTTTATAGGTGTACGTGTTGGGCCAAGCAGACCCTCCAGAGAAGGCCAGGGTTTCTGCAGAACCTCTCAGGGGCACACACAGGGCCAAGCAGACCCTCCAGAAAAGCCCAGGGTTTCTGCAGAACCTGTCAAGGGCACACGTAGGGAGAAGCAGACCCTCCAGAAAAGGCCAGGGCCTCTCACAGCCCTCTCAGGGGCACGCATGGGGCCAAGCAGACCCTTCAGGGAAGCGGCAGAGTTTTCCAGAACCACTCATGGGCACACGTAGGGCCAAGCAGACCCTCCAGAGGAGCCCAGGGCCTCTCACAGCCCTAGCAGGGGCATGCGTGGGGCCAAGCAGACCCTCCAGAGAAGCTCTGCATTGCTCCAAGCCCTCTCGAGGTCGCGCATGGGGCCAAGCAGCCCTCCAGAGAAGCCCAGAGTTTCTGCAGAACCTGTCAATGGCACACGTAAGGAGAAGCAGACCCTCCAGAAAAGGGCAGGGCCTCTCACAGCCCTTTCAGGGACATGCTTGGGGCCAAGCAGACCCTCCAGAGAAGCCAGCGCCTCTCACAGCCCTCGGAGGGGCACGCATGGGGCAAAGCAGACCCTCCAGAGAAGCCCAGGGATTCTGCAGAACCTCTCACGGGCAGACATAGGGCCAAGCAGACCCTCCAAGAGAAGCTCAGGCCCTCTCCAAGACCTCAGAGGGGCACGCGTGGGGCCAAGGAGACCCTCCAAGAGAAGTTCAGGCCCTCTCCAAGACCTCAGAGGGGCATGCGTGGGGCCAAGCAGACGCTCCAGAGAAAGCCAGGGCTTCTCACAGCCCTGGCAGGGATAAATCTTGAGCGAAGCAGATCCTCCAAAAATCCCAGGGCCTGTGCAGCCCCTCTCAGGGGCATGCGTGGGGCCAAGCAGACCCTCCAGAAAAGCCCAGGGTTTCTCCAGAACCTCTCAGGGGCACACATAGGGCCAAGCAGACCCTCCAGAGAAGGCCAGGGTTTCTCACAGCCTTTATAGGTGTACGCGTGGGGCCAGTCAGACCCTCCAGAGAAGCCCGTGGTTTCTCACAGCCTTTATAGGTGTACGTGTGGGGCCAAGCAGACCCTCCAGAGAAGCCCGTGGTTTCTCACAGCCTTTATAGGTGTACGTGTGGGGCCAAGCAGACCCTCGAGAGAAGCCCGTGGTTTCTCACAGCCTTTATAGGTGTACGCGTGGGGCCAAGCAGACCCTCCAGAGAAGGCCAGGGTTTCTCACAGCCTTTATAGGTGTACGCGTGCGGCCAAGCAGACCCTCCAGAGAAGCCTATGGTTTCTCCAAACCTACTCAGGGCTACACGTAGAGCCAAGCAGACCCTCCAGAGAAGGCCAGGGTTTCTCACAGCCTTTATAGGTGTACACGTAGGGCCAAGCAGACCCTCCAAAGAAGCCTGTGGTTTCTCACAGCCTTTATAGCTGTACGCGTGCGGCCAAGCAGACCCTCCAGAGAGGGCCAGGGCCTCTCACAGCCCTCGCAGGGATAAATCTTGAGCGAAGCAGATCCTCCAAAAGTCCCAGGGCCTGTGCAGCACCTCTCAGGGGCACGCGTGGGGCCAAGCAGACCCTCCAGAGATGCTCTGCATTTCACCAAGCCCTGTCAAAGGCACACGTAGGGAGAAGCAGACCCTCCAGAGAAGCCCAGGGTTTCTCCAGAACCTCTCCGGGGCAAACATAGGGCCAAGCAGACCCTCCAGAGAGGACCAGAGCCTCTCACAGCCCTCAGAGGGGCACTCGTAGGGCCAAGCAGAACCTCGAGGGAAGCCCGTGGTTTCTCACAGCCTTTATAGGTGTACGTGTTGGGCCAAGCAGACCCTCCAGAGAAGGCCAGGGTTTCTGCAGAACCTCTCAGGGGCACACACAGGGCCAAGCAGACCCTCCAGAAAAGCCCAGGGTTTCTGCAGAACCTGTCAAGGGCACACGTAGGGAGAAGCAGACCCTCCAGAAAAGGCCAGGGCCTCTCACAGCCCTCTCAGGGGCACGCATGGGGCCAAGCAGACCCTTCAGGGAAGCGGCAGAGTTTTCCAGAACCACTCATGGGCACACGTAGGGCCAAGCAGACCCTCCAGAGGAGCCCAGGGCCTCTCACAGCCCTAGCAGGGGCATGCGTGGGGCCAAGCAGACCCTCCAGAGAAGCTCTGCATTGCTCCAAGCCCTCTCGAGGTCGCGCATGGGGCCAAGCAGCCCTCCAGAGAAGCCCAGGGTTTCTGCAGAACCTGTCAAGGGCACACGTAGGGAGAAGCAGACCCTCCAGAAAAGGGCAGGGCCTCTCACAGCCCTTTCAGGGACATGCTTGGGGCCAAGCAGACCCTCCAGAGAAGCCAGCGCCTCTCACAGCCCTCGGAGGGGCACGCATGGGGCAAAGCAGACCCTCCAGAGAAGCCCAGGGATTCTGCAGAACCTCTCACGGGCAGACATAGGGCCAAGCAGACCCTCCAAGAGAAGCTCAGGCCCTCTCCAAGACCTCAGAGGGGCACGCGTGGGGCCAAGGAGACCCTCCAAGAGAAGTTCAGGCCCTCTCCAAGACCTCAGAGGGGCATGCGTGGGGCCAAGCAGACGCTCCAGAGAAAGCCAGGGCCTCTCACAGCCCTGGCAGGGATAAATCTTGAGCGAAGCAGATCCTCCAAAAATCCCAGGGCCTGTGCAGCCCCTCTCAGGGGCATGCGTGGGGCCAAGCAGACCCTCGACAGAAGCCCAGGGTTTCTCCAGAACCTCTCAGGGGCACACACAGGGCCAAGCAGACCCTCCAGAGAAGGCCAGGGTTTCTCACAGCCTTTATAGGTGTACGCGTGGGGCCAGTCAGACCCTCCAGAGAAGCCCGTGGTTTCTCACAGCCTTTATAGGTGTACGTGTGGGGCCAAGCAGACCCTCCAGAGAAGCCCGTGGTTTCTCACAGCCTTTATAGGTGTACGTGTGGGGCCAAGCAGACCCTCGAGAGAAGCCCGTGGTTTCTCACAGCCTTTATAGGTGTACGCGTGGGGCCAAGCAGACCCTCCAGAGAAGGCCAGGGTTTCTCACAGCCTTTATAGGTGTACGCGTGCGGCCAAGCAGACCCTCCAGAGAAGCCTATGGTTTCTCCAAACCTACTCAGGGCTACACGTAGAGCCAAGCAGACCCTCCAGAGAAGGCCAGGGTTTCTCACAGCCTTTATAGGTGTACACGTAGGGCCAAGCAGATCCTCCAAAGAAGCCTGTGGTTTCTCACAGCCTTTATAGCTGTACGCGTGCGGCCAAGCAGACCCTCCAGAGAGGGCCAGGGCCTCTCACAGCCCTCGCAGGGATAAATCTTGAGCGAAGCAGATCCTCCAAAAGTCCCAGGGCCTGTGCAGCACCTCTCAGGGGCACGCGTGGGGCCAAGCAGACCCTCCAGAGATGCTCTGCATTTCACCAAGCCCTGTCAAAGGCACACGTAGGGAGAAGCAGACCCTCCAGAGAAGCCCAGGGTTTCTCCAGAACCTCTCCGGGGCAAACATAGGGCCAAGCAGACCCTCCAGAGAGGACCAGAGCCTCTCACAGCCCTCAGAGGGGCACTCGTAGGGCCAAGCAGAACCTCGAGGGAAGCCCGTGGTTTCTCACAGCCTTTATAGGTGTACGTGTTGGGCCAAGCAGACCCTCCAGAGAAGGCCAGGGTTTCTGCAGAACCTCTCAGGGGCACACACAGGGCCAAGCAGACCCTCCAGAAAAGCCCAGGGTTTCTGCAGAACCTGTCAAGGGCACACGTAGGGAGAAGCAGACCCTCCAGAAAAGGCCAGGGCCTCTCACAGCCCTCTCAGGGGCACGCATGGGGCCAAGCAGACCCTTCAGGGAAGCGGCAGAGTTTTCCAGAACCACTCATGGGCACACGTAGGGCCAAGCAGACCCTCCAGAGGAGCCCAGGGCCTCTCACAGCCCTAGCAGGGGCATGCGTGGGGCCAAGCAGACCCTCCAGAGAAGCTCTGCATTGCTCCAAGCCCTCTCGAGGTCGCGCATGGGGCCAAGCAGCCCTCCAGAGAAGCCCAGGGTTTCTGCAGAACCTGTCAAGGGCACACGTAGGGAGAAGCAGACCCTCCAGAAAAGGGCAGGGCCTCTCACAGCCCTTTCAGGGACATGCTTGGGGCCAAGCAGACCCTCCAGAGAAGCCAGCGCCTCTCACAGCCCTCGGAGGGGCACGCATGGGGCAAAGCAGACCCTCCAGAGAAGCCCAGGGATTCTGCAGAACCTCTCACGGGCAGACATAGGGCCAAGCAGACCCTCCAAGAGAAGCTCAGGCCCTCTCCAAGACCTGAGGGGCACGCGTGGGGCCAAGGAGACCCTCCAAGAGAAGTTCAGGCCCTCTCCAAGACCTCAGAGGGGCATGCGTGGGGCCAAGCAGACGCTCCAGAGAAAGCCAGGGCCTCTCACAGCCCTGGCAGGGATAAATCTTGAGCGAAGCAGATCCTCCAAAAATCCCAGGGCCTGTGCAGCCCCTCTCAGGGGCATGCGTGGGGCCAAGCAGACCCTCGACAGAAGCCCAGGGTTTCTCCAGAACCTCTCAGGGGCACACACAGGGCCAAGCAGACCCTCCAGAGAAGGCCAGGGTTTCTCACAGCCTTTATAGGTGTACGCGTGGGGCCAGTCAGACCCTCCAGAGAAGCCCGTGGTTTCTCACAGCCTTTATAGGTGTACATGTGGGGCCAAGCAGACCCTCCAGAGAAGCCCGTGGTTTCTCACAGCCTTTATAGGTGTACGTGTGGGGCCAAGCAGACCCTCGAGAGAAGCCCGTGGTTTCTCACAGCCTTTATAGGTGTACGCGTGGGGCCAAGCAGACCCTCCAGAGAAGGCCAGGGTTTCTCACAGCCTTTATAGGTGTACGCGTGCGGCCAAGCAGACCCTCCAGAGAAGCCTATGGTTTCTCCAAACCTACTCAGGGCTACACGTAGAGCCAAGCAGACCCTCCAGAGAAGGCCAGGGTTTCTCACAGCCTTTATAGGTGTACACGTAGGGCCAAGCAGACCCTCCAAAGAAGCCTGTGGTTTCTCACAGCCTTTATAGCTGTACGCGTGCGGCCAAGCAGACCCTCCAGAGAGGGCCAGGGCCTCTCACAGCCCTCGCAGGGATAAATCTTGAGCGAAGCAGATCCTCCAAAAGTCCCAGGGCCTGTGCAGCACCTCTCAGGGGCACGCGTGGGGCCAAGCAGACCCTCCAGAGATGCCCTGCATTTCACCAAGCCCTGTCAAAGGCACATGTAGGGAGAAGCAGACCCTCCAGAGAAGCCCAGGGTTTCTCCAGAACCTCTCCGGGGCAAACATAGGGCCAAGCAGACCCTCCAGAGAGGACCAGAGCCTCTCACAGCCCTCAGAGGGGCACTCGTAGGGCCAAGCAGAACCTCGAGGGAAGCCCGTGGTTTCTCACAGCCTTTATAGGTGTACGTGTTGGGCCAAGCAGACCCTCCAGAGAAGGCCAGGGTTTCTGCAGAACCTCTCAGGGGCACACACAGGGCCAAGCAGACCCTCCAGAAAAGCCCAGGGTTTCTGCAGAACCTGTCAAGGGCACACGTAGGGAGAAGCAGACCCTCCAGAAAAGGCCAGGGCCTCTCACAGCCCTCTCAGGGGCACGCATGGGGCCAAGCAGACCCTTCAGGGAAGCGGCAGAGTTTTCCAGAACCACTCATGGGCACACGTAGGGCCAAGCAGACCCTCCAGAGGAGCCCAGGGCCTCTCACAGCCCTAGCAGGGGCATGCGTGGGGCCAAGCAGACCCTTCAGAGAAGCTCTGCATTGCTCCAAGCCCTCTCGAGGTCGCGCATGGGGCCAAGCAGCCCTCCAGAGAAGCCCAGGGTTTCTGCAGAACCTGTCAAGGGCACACGTAGGGAGAAGCAGACCCTCCAGAAAAGGGCAGGGCCTCTCACAGCCCTTTCAGGGACATGCTTGGGGCCAAGCAGACCCTCCAGAGAAGCCAGCGCCTCTCACAGCCCTCGGAGGGGCACGCATGGGGCAAAGCAGACCCTCCAGAGAAGCCCAGGGATTCTGCAGAACCTCTCACGGGCAGACATAGGGCCAAGCAGACCCTCCAAGAGAAGCTCAGGCCCTCTCCAAGACCTCAGAGGGGCACGCGTGGGGCCAAGGAGACCCTCCAAGAGAAGTTCAGGCCCTCTCCAAGACCTCAGAGGGGCATGCGTGGGGCCAAGCAGACGCTCCAGAGAAAGCCAGGGCCTCTCACAGCCCTGGCAGGGATAAATCTTGAGCGAAGCAGATCCTCCAAAAATCCCAGGGCCTGTGCAGCCCCTCTCAGGGGCATGCGTGGGGCCAAGCAGACCCTCGACAGAAGCCCAGGGTTTCTCCAGAACCTCTCAGGGGCACACACAGGGCCAAGCAGACCCTCCAGAGAAGGCCAGGGTTTCTCACAGCCTTTATAGGTGTACGCGTGGGGCCAAGCAGACCCTCCAGAGAAGCCCGTGGTTTCTCACAGCCTTTATAGGTGGACATGTGGGGCCAAGCAGACCCTCGAGAGAAGCCCAAGGGTTCTCACAGCCCTCGCAATGGCACGCGTGGGGCCAAGCAGACCCTCCAGAGAAGCCTATGCTTTCTCCAAACCTACTCAGGGCTACACGTAGGGCCAAGCAGACCCTCCAGAGGAGCCCAGGGCCTCTCACAGCCCTAGCAGGGGCATGCGTGGGGCCAAGCAGACCCTCCAGAGAAGCTCTGCATTGCTCCAAGCCCTCTCGAGGTCGCGCATGGGGCCAAGCAGCCCTCCAGAGAAGCCCAGGGTTTCTGCAGAACCTGTCAAGGGCACACGTAGGGAGAAGCAGACCCTCCAGAAAAGGCCACAGGGCCTCTCACAACCCTCTCAGGGGCCCGCACGGGGCCAAGCAGACCCTCCAGAGAAGGCCAGGGTTTCTCAAATCCCTCGTAAGGGTACGAGTCAGGGCAAGCAGGCCCTCCAGAAAAGGCCAGGACCTCCCACAGCCCTTGTACGGGCACGTGTGGGGCCAAGCAGACCCTGCAGAAAAGCCCAGGGTTTCTCCAGAACCTCTCAGGGGCACACACAGGGCCAAGCAGACCCTCCAGAGAAGGCCAGGGTTTCTCACAGCCTTTATAGGTGTACGCGTGGGGCCAAGCAGACCCTCCAGAGAAGCCCGTGGTTTCTCACAGCCTTTATAGGTGGACATGTGGGGCCAAGCAGACCCTCGAGAGAAGCCCAAGGGTTCTCACAGCCCTCGCAATGGCAAGTGTGGGGCCAAGCAGACCCTCCAGAGAAGCCTATGGTTTCTCCAAACCTACTCAGGGCTACACGTAGAGCCAAGCAGACCCTCCAGAGAAGGCCAGGGTTTCTCACAGCCTTTATAGGTGTACACGTAGGGCCAAGCAGACCCTCCAAAGAAGCCTGTGGTTTCTCACAGCCTTTATAGCTGTACGCGTGCGGCCAAGCAGACCCTCCAGAGAGGGCCAGGGCCTCTCACAGCCCTCGCAGGGATAAATCTTGAGCGAAGCAGATCCTCCAAAAGTCCCAGGGCCTGTGCAGCACCTCTCAGGGGCACGCGTGGGGCCAAGCAGACCCTCCAGAGATGCTCTGCATTTCACCAAGCCCTGTCAAAGGCACACGTAGGGAGAAGCAGACCCTCCAGAGAAGCCCAGGGTTTCTCCAGAACCTCTCCGGGGCAAACATAGGGCCAAGCAGACCCTCCAGAGAGGACCAGAGCCTCTCACAGCCCTCAGAGGGGCACTCGTAGGGCCAAGCAGAACCTCGAGGGAAGCCCGTGGTTTCTCACAGCCTTTATAGGTGTACGTGTTGGGCCAAGCAGACCCTCCAGAGAAGGCCAGGGTTTCTGCAGAACCTCTCAGGGGCACACACAGGGCCAAGCAGACCCTCCAGAAAAGCCCAGGGTTTCTGCAGAACCTGTCAAGGGCACACGTAGGGAGAAGCAGACCCTCCAGAAAAGGCCAGGGCCTCTCACAGCCCTCTCAGGGGCACGCATGGGGCCAAGCAGACCCTTCAGGGAAGCGGCAGAGTTTTCCAGAACCACTCATGGGCACACGTAGGGCCAAGCAGACCCTCCAGAGGAGCCCAGGGCCTCTCACAGCCCTAGCAGGGGCATGCGTGGGGCCAAGCAGACCCTCCAGAGAAGCTCTGCATTGCTCCAAGCCCTCTCGAGGTCGCGCATGGGGCCAAGCAGCCCTCCAGAGAAGCCCAGGGTTTCTGCAGAACCTGTCAAGGGCACACGTAGGGAGAAGCAGACCCTCCAGAAAAGGGCAGGGCCTCTCACAGCCCTTTCAGGGACATGCTTGGGGCCAAGCAGACCCTCCAGAGAAGCCAGCGCCTCTCACAGCCCTCGGAGGGGCACGCATGGGGCAAAGCAGACCCTCCAGAGAAGCCCAGGGATTCTGCAGAACCTCTCACGGGCAGACATAGGGCCAAGCAGACCCTCCAAGAGAAGCTCAGGCCCTCTCCAAGACCTCAGAGGGGCACGCGTGGGGCCAAGGAGACCCTCCAAGAGAAGTTCAGGCCCTCTCCAAGACCTCAGAGGGGCATGCGTGGGGCCAAGCAGACGCTCCAGAGAAAGCCAGGGCCTCTCACAGCCCTGGCAGGGATAAATCTTGAGCGAAGCAGATCCTCCAAAAATCCCAGGGCCTGTGCAGCCCCTCTCAGGGGCATGCGTGGGGCCAAGCAGACCCTCGACAGAAGCCCAGGGTTTCTCCAGAACCTCTCAGGGGCACACACAGGGCCAAGCAGACCCTCCAGAGAAGGCCAGGGTTTCTCACAGCCTTTATAGGTGTACGCGTGGGGCCAGTCAGACCCTCCAGAGAAGCCTGTGGTTTCTCACAGCCTTTATAGGTGTACGTGTGGGGCCAAGCAGACCCTCCAGAGAAGCCCATGTTTTCTCACAGCCTTTATAGGTGTACGTGTGGGGCCAAGCAGACCCTCGAGAGAAGCCCGTGGTTTCTCACAGCCTTTATAGGTGTACGCATGGGGCCAAGCAGACCCTCCAGAGAAGGCCAGGGTTTCTCACAGCCTTTATAGGTGTACGCGTGCGGCCAAGCAGACCCTCCAGAGAAGCCTATGGTTTCTCCAAACCTACTCAGGGCTACACGTAGAGCCAAGCAGACCCTCCAGAGAAGGCCAGGGTTTCTCACAGCCTTTATAGGTGTACACGTAGGGCCAAGCAGACCCTCCAAAGAAGCCTGTGGTTTCTCACAGCCTTTATAGCTGTACGCGTGCGGCCAAGCAGACCCTCCAGAGAGGGCCAGGGCCTCTCACAGCCCTCGCAGGGATAAATCCTGAGCGAAGCAGATCCTCCAAAAGTCCCAGGGCCTGTGCAGCACCTCTCAGGGGCACGCGTGGGGCCAAGCAGACCCTCCAGAGATGCCCTGCATTTCACCAAGCCCTGTCAAAGGCACACGTAGGGAGAAGCAGACCCTCCAGAGAAGCCCAGGGTTTCTCCAGAACCTCTCCGGGGCAAACATAGGGCCAAGCAGACCCTCCAGAGAGGACCAGAGCCTCTCACAGCCCTCAGAGGGGCACTCGTAGGGCCAAGCAGAACCTCGAGGGAAGCCCGTGGTTTCTCACAGCCTTTATAGGTGTACGTGTTGGGCCAAGCAGACCCTCCAGAGAAGGCCAGGGTTTCTGCAGAACCTCTCAGGGGCACACACAGGGCCAAGCAGACCCTCCAGAAAAGCCCAGGGTTTCTGCAGAACCTGTCAAGGGCACACGTAGGGAGAAGCAGACCCTCCAGAAAAGGCCAGGGCCTCTCACAGCCCTCTCAGGGGCACGCATGGGGCCAAGCAGACCCTTCAGGGAAGCGGCAGAGTTTTCCAGAACCACTCATGGGCACACGTAGGGCCAAGCAGACCCTCCAGAGGAGCCCAGGGCCTCTCACAGCCCTAGCAGGGGCATGCGTGGGGCCAAGCAGACCCTCCAGAGAAGCTCTGCATTGCTCCAAGCCCTCTCGAGGTCGCGCATGGGGCCAAGCAGCCCTCCAGAGAAGCCCAGGGTTTCTGCAGAACCTGTCAAGGGCACACGTAGGGAGAAGCAGACCCTCCAGAAAAGGCCACAGGGCCTCTCACAACCCTCTCAGGGGCCCGCACGGGGCCAAGCAGACCCTCCAGAGAAGGCCAGGGTTTCTCAAATCCCTCGTAAGGGTACGAGTCAGGGCAAGCAGGCCCTCCAGAAAAGGCCAGGACCTCCCACAGCCCTTGTACGGGCACGTGTGGGGCCAAGCAGACCCTGCAGAAAAGCCCAGGGTTTCTCCAGAACCTCTCAGGGGCACTCGTAGGGCCAAGCAGACCCTCCAGAGAAGGCCAGGGTTTCTCACAGCCTTTATAGGTGTACGCGTGGGGCCAAGCAGACCCTCCAGAGAAGCCCGTGGTTTCTCACAGCCTTTATAGGTGGACATGTGGGGCCAAGCAGACCCTCGAGAGAAGCCCAAGGGTTCTCACAGCCCTCGCAATGGCAAGTGTGGGGCCAAGCAGACCCTCCAGAGAAGCCTATGGTTTCTCCAAACCTACTCAGGGCTACACGTAGAGCCAAGCAGACCCTCCAGAGAAGGCCAGGGTTTCTCACAGCCTTTATAGGTGTACACGTAGGGCCAAGCAGACCCTCCAAAGAAGCCTGTGGTTTCTCACAGCCTTTATAGCTGTACGCGTGCGGCCAAGCAGACCCTCCAGAGAGGGCCAGGGCCTCTCACAGCCCTCGCAGGGATAAATCTTGAGCGAAGCAGATCCTCCAAAAGTCCCAGGGCCTGTGCAGCACCTCTCAGGGGCACGCGTGGGGCCAAGCAGACCCTCCAGAGATGCTCTGCATTTCACCAAGCCCTGTCAAAGGCACACGTAGGGAGAAGCAGACCCTCCAGAGAAGCCCAGGGTTTCTCCAGAACCTCTCCGGGGCAAACATAGGGCCAAGCAGACCCTCCAGAGAGGACCAGAGCCTCTCACAGCCCTCAGAGGGGCACTCGTAGGGCCAAGCAGAACCTCGAGGGAAGCCCGTGGTTTCTCACAGCCTTTATAGGTGTACGTGTTGGGCCAAGCAGACCCTCCAGAGAAGGCCAGGGTTTCTGCAGAACCTCTCAGGGGCACACACAGGGCCAAGCAGACCCTCCAGAAAAGCCCAGGGTTTCTGCAGAACCTGTCAAGGGCACACGTAGGGAGAAGCAGACCCTCCAGAAAAGGCCAGGGCCTCTCACAGCCCTCTCAGGGGCACGCATGGGGCCAAGCAGACCCTTCAGGGAAGCGGCAGAGTTTTCCAGAACCACTCATGGGCACACGTAGGGCCAAGCAGACCCTCCAGAGGAGCCCAGGGCCTCTCACAGCCCTAGCAGGGGCATGCGTGGGGCCAAGCAGACCCTCCAGAGAAGCTCTGCATTGCTCCAAGCCCTCTCGAGGTCGCGCATGGGGCCAAGCAGCCCTCCAGAGAAGCCCAGGGTTTCTGCAGAACCTGTCAAGGGCACACGTAGGGAGAAGCAGACCCTCCAGAAAAGGGCAGGGCCTCTCACAGCCCTTTCAGGGACATGCTTGGGGCCAAGCAGACCCTCCAGAGAAGCCAGCGCCTCTCACAGCCCTCGGAGGGGCACGCATGGGGCAAAGCAGACCCTCCAGAGAAGCCCAGGGATTCTGCAGAACCTCTCACGGGCAGACATAGGGCCAAGCAGACCCTCCAAGAGAAGCTCAGGCCCTCTCCAAGACCTCAGAGGGGCACGCGTGGGGCCAAGGAGACCCTCCAAGAGAAGTTCAGGCCCTCTCCAAGACCTCAGAGGGGCATGCGTGGGGCCAAGCAGACGCTCCAGAGAAAGCCAGGGCCTCTCACAGCCCTGGCAGGGATAAATCTTGAGCGAAGCAGATCCTCCAAAAATCCCAGGGCCTGTGCAGCCCCTCTCAGGGGCATGCGTGGGGCCAAGCAGACCCTCGACAGAAGCCCAGGGTTTCTCCAGAACCTCTCAGGGGCACACACAGGGCCAAGCAGACCCTCCAGAGAAGGCCAGGGTTTCTCACAGCCTTTATAGGTGTACGCGTGGGGCCAGTCAGACCCTCCAGAGAAGCCCGTGGTTTCTCACAGCCTTTATAGGTGTACGTGTGGGGCCAAGCAGACCCTCCAGAGAAGCCCATGGTTTCTCACAGCCTTTATAGGTGTACGTGTGGGGCCAAGCAGACCCTCGAGAGAAGCCCGTGGTTTCTCACAGCCTTTATAGGTGTACGCGTGGGGCCAAGCAGACCCTCCAGAGAAGGCCAGGGTTTCTCACAGCCTTTATAGGTGTACGCGTGCGGCCAAGCAGACCCTCCAGAGAAGCCTATGGTTTCTCCAAACCTACTCAGGGCTACACGTAGAGCCAAGCAGACCCTCCAGAGAAGGCCAGGGTTTCTCACAGCCTTTATAGGTGTACACGTAGGGCCAAGCAGACCCTCCAAAGAAGCCTGTGGTTTCTCACAGCCTTTATAGCTGTACGCGTGCGGCCAAGCAGACCCTCCAGAGAGGGCCAGGGCCTCTCACAGCCCTCGCAGGGATAAATCTTGAGCGAAGCAGATCCTCCAAAAGTCCCAGGGCCTGTGCAGCACCTCTCAGGGGCACGCGTGGGGCCAAGCAGACCCTCCAGAGATGCCCTGCATTTCACCAAGCCCTGTCAAAGGCACACGTAGGGAGAAGCAGACCCTCCAGAGAAGCCCAGGGTTTCTCCAGAACCTCTCCGGGGCAAACATAGGGCCAAGCAGACCCTCCAGAGAGGACCAGAGCCTCTCACAGCCCTCAGAGGGGCACTCGTAGGGCCAAGCAGAACCTCGAGGGAAGCCCGTGGTTTCTCACAGCCTTTATAGGTGTACGTGTTGGGCCAAGCAGACCCTCCAGAGAAGGCCAGGGTTTCTGCAGAACCTCTCAGGGGCACACACAGGGCCAAGCAGACCCTCCAGAAAAGCCCAGGGTTTCTGCAGAACCTGTCAAGGGCACACGTAGGGAGAAGCAGACCCTCCAGAAAAGGCCAGGGCCTCTCACAGCCCTCTCAGGGGCACGCATGGGGCCAAGCAGACCCTTCAGGGAAGCGGCAGAGTTTTCCAGAACCACTCATGGGCACACGTAGGGCCAAGCAGACCCTCCAGAGGAGCCCAGGGCCTCTCACAGCCCTAGCAGGGGCATGCGTGGGGCCAAGCAGACCCTCCAGAGAAGCTCTGCATTGCTCCAAGCCCTCTCGAGGTCGCGCATGGGGCCAAGCAGCCCTCCAGAGAAGCCCAGGGTTTCTGCAGAACCTGTCAAGGGCACACGTAGGGAGAAGCAGACCCTCCAGAAAAGGCCACAGGGCCTCTCACAACCCTCTCAGGGGCCCGCACGGGGCCAAGCAGACCCTCCAGAGAAGGCCAGGGTTTCTCAAATCCCTCGTAAGGGTACGAGTCAGGGCAAGCAGGCCCTCCAGAAAAGGCCAGGACCTCCCACAGCCCTTGTACGGGCACGTGTGGGGCCAAGCAGACCCTGCAGAAAAGCCCAGGGTTTCTCCAGAACCTCTCAGGGGCACTCGTAGGGCCAAGCAGACCCTCCAGAGAAGGCCAGGGTTTCTCACAGCCTTTATAGGTGTACGCGTGCGGCCAAGCAGACCCTCCAGAGAAGCCCGTGGTTTCTCACAGCCTTTATAGGTGGACATGTGGGGCCAAGCAGACCCTCGAGAGAAGCCCAAGGGTTCTCACAGCCCTCGCAATGGCAAGTGTGGGGCCAAGCAGACCCTCCAGAGAAGCCTATGGTTTCTCCAAACCTACTCAGGGCTACACGTAGAGCCAAGCAGACCCTCCAGAGAAGGCCAGGGTTTCTCACAGCCTTTATAGGTGTACACGTAGGGCCAAGCAGACCCTCCAAAGAAGCCTGTGGTTTCTCACAGCCTTTATAGCTGTACGTGTGCGGCCAAGCAGACCCTCCAGAGAGGGCCAGGGCCTCTCACAGCCCTCGCAGGGATAAATCTTGAGCGAAGCAGATCCTCCAAAAGTCCCAGGGCCTGTGCAGCACCTCTCAGGGGCACGCGTGGGGCCAAGCAGACCCTCCAGAGATGCTCTGCATTTCACCAAGCCCTGTCAAAGGCACACGTAGGGAGAAGCAGACCCTCCAGAGAAGCCCAGGGTTTCTCCAGAACCTCTCCGGGGCAAACATAGGGCCAAGCAGACCCTCCAGAGAGGACCAGAGCCTCTCACAGCCCTCAGAGGGGCACTCGTAGGGCCAAGCAGAACCTCAAGGGAAGCCCGTGGTTTCTCACAGCCTTTATAGGTGTATGTGTTGGGCCAAGCAGACCCTCCAGAGAAGGCCAGGGTTTCTGCAGAACCTCTCAGGGGCACACACAGGGCCAAGCAGACCCTCCAGAAAAGCCCAGGGTTTCTGCAGAACCTGTCAAGGGCACACGTAGGGAGAAGCAGACCCTCCAGAAAAGGCCAGGGCCTCTCACAGCCCTCTCAGGGGCACGCATGGGGCCAAGCAGACCCTTCAGGGAAGCGGCAGAGTTTTCCAGAACCACTCATGGGCACACGTAGGGCCAAGCAGACCCTCCAGAGGAGCCCAGGGCCTCTCACAGCCCTAGCAGGGGCATGCGTGGGGCCAAGCAGACCCTCCAGAGAAGCTCTGCATTGCTGCAAGCCCTCTCGAGGTCGCGCATGGGGCCAAGCAGCCCTCCAGAGAAGCCCAGGGTTTCTGCAGAACCTGTCAAGGGCACACGTAGGGAGAAGCAGACCCTCCAGAAAAGGGCAGGGCCTCTCACAGCCCTTTCAGGGACATGCTTGGGGCCAAGCAGACCCTCCAGAGAAGCCAGCGCCTCTCACAGCCCTCGGAGGGGCACGCATGGGGCAAAGCAGACCCTCCAGAGAAGCCCAGGGATTCTGCAGAACCTCTCACGGGCAGACATAGGGCCAAGCAGACCCTCCAAGAGAAGCTCAGGCCCTCTCCAAGACCTCAGAGGGGCACGCGTGGGGCCAAGGAGACCCTCCAAGAGAAGTTCAGGCCCTCTCCAAGACCTCAGAGGGGCATGCGTGGGGCCAAGCAGACGCTCCAGAGAAAGCCAGGGCCTCTCACAGCCCTGGCAGGGATAAATCTTGAGCGAAGCAGATCCTCCAAAAATCCCAGGGCCTGTGCAGCCCCTCTCAGGGGCATGCGTGGGGCCAAGCAGACCCTCGACAGAAGCCCAGGGTTTCTCCAGAACCTCTCAGGGGCACACACAGGGCCAAGCAGACCCTCCAGAGAAGGCCAGGGTTTCTCACAGCCTTTATAGGTGTACGCGTGGGGCCAGTCAGACCCTCGAGAGAAGCCCGTGGTTTCTCACAGCCTTTATAGGTGTACGTGTGGGGCCAAGCAGACCCTCCAGAGAAGCCCATGGTTTCTCACAGCCTTTATAGGTGTACGTGTGGGGCCAAGCAGACCCTCGAGAGAAGCCCGTGGTTTCTCACAGCCTTTATAGGTGTACGCGTGGGGCCAAGCAGACCCTCCAGAGAAGGCCAGGGTTTCTCACAGCCTTTATAGGTGTACGCGTGCGGCCAAGCAGACCCTCCAGAGAAGCCTATGGTTTCTCCAAACCTACTCAGGGCTACACGTAGAGCCAAGCAGACCCTCCAGAGAAGGCCAGGGTTTCTCACAGCCTTTATAGGTGTACACGTAGGGCCAAGCAGACCCTCCAAAGAAGCCTGTGGTTTCTCACAGCCTTTATAGCTGTACGC
The DNA here is from genome assembly GCF_026419915.1 of Harpia harpyja. Taxonomy (NCBI): domain Eukaryota; kingdom Metazoa; phylum Chordata; class Aves; order Accipitriformes; family Accipitridae; genus Harpia; species Harpia harpyja. The sequence goes on from NC_068969.1 coordinate 27,824,081, forward strand.
GTGCGGCCAAGCAGACCCTCCAGAGAGGGCCAGGGCCTCTCACAGCCCTCGCAGGGATAAATCTTGAGCGAAGCAGATCCTCCAAAAGTCCCAGGGCCTGTGCAGCACCTCTCAGGGGCACGCGTGGGGCCAAGCAGACCCTCCAGAGATGCCCTGCATTTCACCAAGCCCTGTCAAAGGCACACGTAGGGAGAAGCAGACCCTCCAGAGAAGCCCAGGGTTTCTCCAGAACCTCTCCGGGGCAAACATAGGGCCAAGCAGACCCTCCAGAGAGGACCAGAGCCTCTCACAGCCCTCAGAGGGGCACTCGTAGGGCCAAGCAGAACCTCGAGGGAAGCCCGTGGTTTCTCACAGCCTTTATAGGTGTACGTGTTGGGCCAAGCAGACCCTCCAGAGAAGGCCAGGGTTTCTGCAGAACCTCTCAGGGGCACACACAGGGCCAAGCAGACCCTCCAGAAAAGCCCAGGGTTTCTGCAGAACCTGTCAAGGGCACACGTAGGGAGAAGCAGACCCTCCAGAAAAGGCCAGGGCCTCTCACAGCCCTCTCAGGGGCACGCATGGGGCCAAGCAGACCCTTCAGGGAAGCGGCAGAGTTTTCCAGAACCACTCATGGGCACACGTAGGGCCAAGCAGACCCTCCAGAGGAGCCCAGGGCCTCTCACAGCCCTAGCAGGGGCATGCGTGGGGCCAAGCAGACCCTCCAGAGAAGCTCTGCATTGCTGCAAGCCCTCTCGAGGTCGCGCATGGGGCCAAGCAGCCCTCCAGAGAAGCCCAGGGTTTCTGCAGAACCTGTCAAGGGCACACGTAGGGAGAAGCAGACCCTCCAGAAAAGGGCAGGGCCTCTCACAGCCCTTTCAGGGACATGCTTGGGGCCAAGCAGACCCTCCAGAGAAGCCAGCGCCTCTCACAGCCCTCGGAGGGGCACGCATGGGGCAAAGCAGACCCTCCAGAGAAGCCCAGGGATTCTGCAGAACCTCTCACGGGCAGACATAGGGCCAAGCAGACCCTCCAAGAGAAGCTCAGGCCCTCTCCAAGACCTCAGAGGGGCACGCGTGGGGCCAAGGAGACCCTCCAAGAGAAGTTCAGGCCCTCTCCAAGACCTCAGAGGGGCATGCGTGGGGCCAAGCAGACGCTCCAGAGAAAGCCAGGGCCTCTCACAGCCCTGGCAGGGATAAATCTTGAGCGAAGCAGATCCTCCAAAAATCCCAGGGCCTGTGCAGCCCCTCTCAGGGGCATGCGTGGGGCCAAGCAGACCCTCGACAGAAGCCCAGGGTTTCTCCAGAACCTCTCAGGGGCACACACAGGGCCAAGCAGACCCTCCAGAGAAGGCCAGGGTTTCTCACAGCCTTTATAGGTGTACGCGTGGGGCCAGTCAGACCCTCCAGAGAAGCCCGTGGTTTCTCACAGCCTTTATAGGTGTACGTGTGGGGCCAAGCAGACCCTCCAGAGAAGCCCATGGTTTCTCACAGCCTTTATAGGTGTACGTGTGGGGCCAAGCAGACCCTCGAGAGAAGCCCGTGGTTTCTCACAGCCTTTATAGGTGTACGCGTGGGGCCAAGCAGACCCTCCAGAGAAGGCCAGGGTTTCTCACAGCCTTTATAGGTGTACGCGTGCGGCCAAGCAGACCCTCCAGAGAAGCCTATGGTTTCTCCAAACCTACTCAGGGCTACACGTAGAGCCAAGCAGACCCTCCAGAGAAGGCCAGGGTTTCTCACAGCCTTTATAGGTGTACACGTAGGGCCAAGCAGACCCTCCAAAGAAGCCTGTGGTTTCTCACAGCCTTTATAGCTGTACGCGTGCGGCCAAGCAGACCCTCCAGAGAGGGCCAGGGCCTCTCACAGCCCTCGCAGGGATAAATCTTGAGCGAAGCAGATCCTCCAAAAGTCCCAGGGCCTGTGCAGCACCTCTCAGGGGCACGCGTGGGGCCAAGCAGACCCTCCAGAGATGCCCTGCATTTCACCAAGCCCTGTCAAAGGCACACGTAGGGAGAAGCAGACCCTCCAGAGAAGCCCAGGGTTTCTCCAGAACCTCTCCGGGGCAAACATAGGGCCAAGCAGACCCTCCAGAGAGGACCAGAGCCTCTCACAGCCCTCAGAGGGGCACTCGTAGGGCCAAGCAGAACCTCGAGGGAAGCCCGTGGTTTCTCACAGCCTTTATAGGTGTACGTGTTGGGCCAAGCAGACCCTCCAGAGAAGGCCAGGGTTTCTGCAGAACCTCTCAGGGGCACACACAGGGCCAAGCAGACCCTCCAGAAAAGCCCAGGGTTTCTGCAGAACCTGTCAAGGGCACACGTAGGGAGAAGCAGACCCTCCAGAAAAGGCCAGGGCCTCTCACAGCCCTCTCAGGGGCACGCATGGGGCCAAGCAGACCCTTCAGGGAAGCGGCAGAGTTTTCCAGAACCACTCATGGGCACACGTAGGGCCAAGCAGACCCTCCAGAGGAGCCCAGGGCCTCTCACAGCCCTAGCAGGGGCATGCGTGGGGCCAAGCAGACCCTCCAGAGAAGCTCTGCATTGCTCCAAGCCCTCTCGAGGTCGCGCATGGGGGCAAGCAGCCCTCCAGAGAAGCCCAGGGTTTCTGCAGAACCTGTCAAGGGCACACGTAGGGAGAAGCAGACCCTCCAGAAAAGGCCACAGGGCCTCTCACAACCCTCTCAGGGGCCCGCACGGGGCCAAGCAGACCCTCCAGAGAAGGCCAGGGTTTCTCAAATCCCTCGTAAGGGTACGAGTCAGGGCAAGCAGGCCCTCCAGAAAAGGCCAGGACCTCCCACAGCCCTTGTACGGGCACGTGTGGGGCCAAGCAGACCCTGCAGAAAAGCCCAGGGTTTCTCCAGAACCTCTCAGGGGCACTCGTAGGGCCAAGCAGACCCTCCAGAGAAGGCCAGGGTTTCTCACAGCCTTTATAGGTGTACGCGTGGGGCCAAGCAGACCCTCCAGAGAAGCCCGTGGTTTCTCACAGCCTTTATAGGTGGACATGTGGGGCCAAGCAGACCCTCGAGAGAAGCCCAAGGGTTCTCACAGCCCTCGCAATGGCAAGTGTGGGGCCAAGCAGACCCTCCAGAGAAGCCTATGGTTTCTCCAAACCTACTCAGGGCTACACGTAGAGCCAAGCAGACCCTCCAGAGAAGGCCAGGGTTTCTCACAGCCTTTATAGGTGTACACGTAGGGCCAAGCAGACCCTCCAAAGAAGCCTGTGGTTTCTCACAGCCTTTATAGCTGTACGCGTGCGGCCAAGCAGACCCTCCAGAGAGGGCCAGGGCCTCTCACAGCCCTCGCAGGGATAAATCTTGAGCGAAGCAGATCCTCCAAAAGTCCCAGGGCCTGTGCAGCACCTCTCAGGGGCACGCGTGGGGCCAAGCAGACCCTCCAGAGATGCTCTGCATTTCACCAAGCCCTGTCAAAGGCACACGTAGGGAGAAGCAGACCCTCCAGAGAAGCCCAGGGTTTCTCCAGAACCTCTCCGGGGCAAACATAGGGCCAAGCAGACCCTCCAGAGAGGACCAGAGCCTCTCACAGCCCTCAGAGGGGCACTCGTAGGGCCAAGCAGAACCTCAAGGGAAGCCCGTGGTTTCTCACAGCCTTTATAGGTGTACGTGTTGGGCCAAGCAGACCCTCCAGAGAAGGCCAGGGTTTCTGCAGAACCTCTCAGGGGCACACACAGGGCCAAGCAGACCCTCCAGAAAAGCCCAGGGTTTCTGCAGAACCTGTCAAGGGCACACGTAGGGAGAAGCAGACCCTCCAGAAAAGGCCAGGGCCTCTCACAGCCCTCTCAGGGGCACGCATGGGGCCAAGCAGACCCTTCAGGGAAGCGGCAGAGTTTTCCAGAACCACTCATGGGCACACGTAGGGCCAAGCAGACCCTCCAGAGGAGCCCAGGGCCTCTCACAGCCCTAGCAGGGGCATGCGTGGGGCCAAGCAGACCCTCCAGAGAAGCTCTGCATTGCTCCAAGCCCTCTCGAGGTCGCGCATGGGGCCAAGCAGCCCTCCAGAGAAGCCCAGGGTTTCTGCAGAACCTGTCAAGGGCACACGTAGGGAGAAGCAGACCCTCCAGAAAAGGGCAGGGCCTCTCACAGCCCTTTCAGGGACATGCTTGGGGCCAAGCAGACCCTCCAGAGAAGCCAGCGCCTCTCACAGCCCTCGGAGGGGCACGCATGGGGCAAAGCAGACCCTCCAGAGAAGCCCAGGGATTCTGCAGAACCTCTCACGGGCAGACATAGGGCCAAGCAGACCCTCCAAGAGAAGCTCAGGCCCTCTCCAAGACCTCAGAGGGGCACGCGTGGGGCCAAGGAGACCCTCCAAGAGAAGTTCAGGCCCTCTCCAAGACCTCAGAGGGGCATGCGTGGGGCCAAGCAGACGCTCCAGAGAAAGCCAGGGCCTCTCACAGCCCTGGCAGGGATAAATCTTGAGCGAAGCAGATCCTCCAAAAATCCCAGGGCCTGTGCAGCCCCTCTCAGGGGCATGCGTGGGGCCAAGCAGACCCTCGACAGAAGCCCAGGGTTTCTCCAGAACCTCTCAGGGGCACACACAGGGCCAAGCAGACCCTCCAGAGAAGGCCAGGGTTTCTCACAGCCTTTATAGGTGTACGCGTGGGGCCAGTCAGACCCTCCAGAGAAGCCCGTGGTTTCTCACAGCCTTTATAGGTGTACGTGTGGGGCCAAGCAGACCCTCCAGAGAAGCCCATGGTTTCTCACAGCCTTTATAGGTGTACGTGTGGGGCCAAGCAGACCCTCGAGAGAAGCCCGTGGTTTCTCACAGCCTTTATAGGTGTACGCGTGGGGCCAAGCAGACCCTCCAGAGAAGGCCAGGGTTTCTCACAGCCTTTATAGGTGTACGCGTGCGGCCAAGCAGACCCTCCAGAGAAGCCTATGGTTTCTCCAAACCTACTCAGGGCTACACGTAGAGCCAAGCAGACCCTCCAGAGAAGGCCAGGGTTTCTCACAGCCTTTATAGGTGTACACGTAGGGCCAAGCAGACCCTCCAAAGAAGCCTGTGGTTTCTCACAGCCTTTATAGCTGTACGCGTGCGGCCAAGCAGACCCTCCAGAGAGGGCCAGGGCCTCTCACAGCCCTCGCAGGGATAAATCTTGAGCGAAGCAGATCCTCCAAAAGTCCCAGGGCCTGTGCAGCACCTCTCAGGGGCACGCGTGGGGCCAAGCAGACCCTCCAGAGATGCCCTGCATTTCACCAAGCCCTGTCAAAGGCACACGTAGGGAGAAGCAGACCCTCCAGAGAAGCCCAGGGTTTCTCCAGAACCTCTCCGGGGCAAACATAGGGCCAAGCAGACCCTCCAGAGAGGACCAGAGCCTCTCACAGCCCTCAGAGGGGCACTCGTAGGGCCAAGCAGAACCTCGAGGGAAGCCCGTGGTTTCTCACAGCCTTTATAGGTGTACGTGTTGGGCCAAGCAGACCCTCCAGAGAAGGCCAGGGTTTCTGCAGAACCTCTCAGGGGCACACACAGGGCCAAGCAGACCCTCCAGAAAAGCCCAGGGTTTCTGCAGAACCTGTCAAGGGCACACGTAGGGAGAAGCAGACCCTCCAGAAAAGGCCAGGGCCTCTCACAGCCCTCTCAGGGGCACGCATGGGGCCAAGCAGACCCTTCAGGGAAGCGGCAGAGTTTTCCAGAACCACTCATGGGCACACGTAGGGCCAAGCAGACCCTCCAGAGGAGCCCAGGGCCTCTCACAGCCCTAGCAGGGGCATGCGTGGGGCCAAGCAGACCCTCCAGAGAAGCTCTGCATTGCTCCAAGCCCTCTCGAGGTCGCGCATGGGGGCAAGCAGCCCTCCAGAGAAGCCCAGGGTTTCTGCAGAACCTGTCAAGGGCACACGTAGGGAGAAGCAGACCCTCCAGAAAAGGCCACAGGGCCTCTCACAACCCTCTCAGGGGCCCGCACGGGGCCAAGCAGACCCTCCAGAGAAGGCCAGGGTTTCTCAAATCCCTCGTAAGGGTACGAGTCAGGGCAAGCAGGCCCTCCAGAAAAGGCCAGGACCTCCCACAGCCCTTGTACGGGCACGTGTGGGGCCAAGCAGACCCTGCAGAAAAGCCCAGGGTTTCTCCAGAACCTCTCAGGGGCACTCGTAGGGCCAAGCAGACCCTCCAGAGAAGGCCAGGGTTTCTCACAGCCTTTATAGGTGTACGCGTGGGGCCAAGCAGACCCTCCAGAGAAGCCCGTGGTTTCTCACAGCCTTTATAGGTGGACATGTGGGGCCAAGCAGACCCTCGAGAGAAGCCCAAGGGTTCTCACAGCCCTCGCAATGGCAAGTGTGGGGCCAAGCAGACCCTCCAGAGAAGCCTATGGTTTCTCCAAACCTACTCAGGGCTACACGTAGAGCCAAGCAGACCCTCCAGAGAAGGCCAGGGTTTCTCACAGCCTTTATAGGTGTACACGTAGGGCCAAGCAGACCCTCCAAAGAAGCCTGTGGTTTCTCACAGCCTTTATAGCTGTACGCGTGCGGCCAAGCAGACCCTCCAGAGAGGGCCAGGGCCTCTCACAGCCCTCGCAGGGATAAATCTTGAGCGAAGCAGATCCTCCAAAAGTCCCAGGGCCTGTGCAGCACCTCTCAGGGGCACGCGTGGGGCCAAGCAGACCCTCCAGAGATGCTCTGCATTTCACCAAGCCCTGTCAAAGGCACACGTAGGGAGAAGCAGACCCTCCAGAGAAGCCCAGGGTTTCTCCAGAACCTCTCCGGGGCAAACATAGGGCCAAGCAGACCCTCCAGAGAGGACCAGAGCCTCTCACAGCCCTCAGAGGGGCACTCGTAGGGCCAAGCAGAACCTCGAGGGAAGCCCGTGGTTTCTCACAGCCTTTATAGGTGTACGTGTTGGGCCAAGCAGACCCTCCAGAGAAGGCCAGGGTTTCTGCAGAACCTCTCAGGGGCACACACAGGGCCAAGCAGACCCTCCAGAAAAGCCCAGGGTTTCTGCAGAACCTGTCAAGGGCACACGTAGGGAGAAGCAGACCCTCCAGAAAAGGCCAGGGCCTCTCACAGCCCTCTCAGGGGCACGCATGGGGCCAAGCAGACCCTTCAGGGAAGCGGCAGAGTTTTCCAGAACCACTCATGGGCACACGTAGGGCCAAGCAGACCCTCCAGAGGAGCCCAGGGCCTCTCACAGCCCTAGCAGGGGCATGCGTGGGGCCAAGCAGACCCTCCAGAGAAGCTCTGCATTGCTCCAAGCCCTCTCGAGGTCGCGCATGGGGCCAAGCAGCCCTCCAGAGAAGCCCAGGGTTTCTGCAGAACCTGTCAAGGGCACACGTAGGGAGAAGCAGACCCTCCAGAAAAGGCCACAGGGCCTCTCACAACCCTCTCAGGGGCCCGCACGGGGCCAAGCAGACCCTCCAGAGAAGGCCAGGGTTTCTCAAATCCCTCGTAAGGGTACGAGTCAGGGCAAGCAGGCCCTCCAGAAAAGGCCAGGACCTCCCACAGCCCTTGTACGGGCACGTGTGGGGCCAAGCAGACCCTGCAGAAAAGCCCAGGGTTTCTCCAGAACCTCTCAGGGGCACTCGTAGGGCCAAGCAGACCCTCCAGAGAAGGCCAGGGTTTCTCACAGCCTTTATAGGTGTACGCGTGGGGCCAAGCAGACCCTCCAGAGAAGCCCGTGGTTTCTCACAGCCTTTATAGGTGGACATGTGGGGCCAAGCAGACCCTCGAGAGAAGCCCAAGGGTTCTCACAGCCCTCGCAATGGCAAGTGTGGGGCCAAGCAGACCCTCCAGAGAAGCCTATGGTTTCTCCAAACCTACTCAGGGCTACACGTAGAGCCAAGCAGACCCTCCAGAGAAGGCCAGGGTTTCTCACAGCCTTTATAGGTGTACACGTAGGGCCAAGCAGACCCTCCAAAGAAGCCTGTGGTTTCTCACAGCCTTTATAGCTGTACGCGTGCGGCCAAGCAGACCCTCCAGAGAGGGCCAGGGCCTCTCACAGCCCTCGCAGGGATAAATCTTGAGCGAAGCAGATCCTCCAAAAGTCCCAGGGCCTGTGCAGCACCTCTCAGGGGCACGCGTGGGGCCAAGCAGACCCTCCAGAGATGCCCTGCATTTCACCAAGCCCTGTCAAAGGCACACGTAGGGAGAAGCAGACCCTCCAGAGAAGCCCAGGGTTTCTCCAGAACCTCTCCGGGGCAAACATAGGGCCAAGCAGACCCTCCAGAGAGGACCAGAGCCTCTCACAGCCCTCAGAGGGGCACTCGTAGGGCCAAGCAGAACCTCGAGGGAAGCCCGTGGTTTCTCACAGCCTTTATAGGTGTACGTGTTGGGCCAAGCAGACCCTCCAGAGAAGGCCAGGGTTTCTGCAGAACCTCTCAGGGGCACACACAGGGCCAAGCAGACCCTCCAGAAAAGCCCAGGGTTTCTGCAGAACCTGTCAAGGGCACACGTAGGGAGAAGCAGACCCTCCAGAAAAGGCCAGGGCCTCTCACAGCCCTCTCAGGGGCACGCATGGGGCCAAGCAGACCCTTCAGGGAAGTGGCAGAGTTTTCCAGAACCACTCATGGGCACACGTAGGGCCAAGCAGACCCTCCAGAGGAGCCCAGGGCCTCTCACAGCCCTAGCAGGGGCATGCGTGGGGCCAAGCAGACCCTCCAGAGAAGCTCTGCATTGCTCCAAGCCCTCTCGAGGTCGCGCATGGGGCCAAGCAGCCCTCCAGAGAAGCCCAGGGTTTCTGCAGAACCTGTCAAGGGCACACGTAGGGAGAAGCAGACCCTCCAGAAAAGGCCACAGGGCCTCTCACAACCCTCTCAGGGGCCCGCACGGGGCCAAGCAGACCCTCCAGAGAAGGCCAGGGTTTCTCAAATCCCTCGTAAGGGTACGAGTCAGGGCAAGCAGGCCCTCCAGAAAAGGCCAGGACCTCCCACAGCCCTTGTACGGGCACGTGTGGGGCCAAGCAGACCCTCCAGAGAAGGCCAGGGTTTCTCACAGCCTTTATAGGTGTACGCGTGGGGCCAAGCAGACCCTCCAGAGAAGCCCGTGGTTTCTCACAGCCTTTATAGGTGGACATGTGGGGCCAAGCAGACCCTCGAGAGAAGCCCAAGGGTTCTCACAGCCCTCGCAATGGCAAGTGTGGGGCCAAGCAGACCCTCCAGAGAAGCCTATGGTTTCTCCAAACCTACTCAGGGCTACACGTAGAGCCAAGCAGACCCTCCAGAGAAGGCCAGGGTTTCTCACAGCCTTTATAGGTGTACACGTAGGGCCAAGCAGACCCTCCAAAGAAGCCTGTGGTTTCTCACAGCCTTTATAGCTGTACGCATGCGGCCAAGCAGACCCTCCAGAGAGGGCCAGGGCCTCTCACAGCCCTCGCAGGGATAAATCTTGAGCGAAGCAGATCCTCCAAAAGTCCCAGGGCCTGTGCAGCACCTCTCAGGGGCACGCGTGGGGCCAAGCAGACCCTCCAGAGATGCCCTGCATTTCACCAAGCCCTGTCAAAGGCACACGTAGGGAGAAGCAGACCCTCCAGAGAAGCCCAGGGTTTCTCCAGAACCTCTCCGGGGCAAACATAGGGCCAAGCAGACCCTCCAGAGAGGACCAGAGCCTCTCACAGCCCTCAGAGGGGCACTCGTAGGGCCAAGCAGAACCTCGAGGGAAGCCCGTGGTTTCTCACAGCCTTTATAGGTGTACGTGTTGGGCCAAGCAGACCCTCCAGAGAAGGCCAGGGTTTCTGCAGAACCTCTCAGGGGCACACACAGGGCCAAGCAGACCCTCCAGAAAAGCCCAGGGTTTCTGCAGAACCTGTCAAGGGCACACGTAGGGAGAAGCAGACCCTCCAGAAAAGGCCAGGGCCTCTCACAGCCCTCTCAGGGGCACGCATGGGGCCAAGCAGACCCTTCAGGGAAGCGGCAGAGTTTTCCAGAACCACTCATGGGCACACGTAGGGCCAAGCAGACCCTCCAGAGGAGCCCAGGGCCTCTCACAGCCCTAGCAGGGGCATGCGTGGGGCCAAGCAGACCCTCCAGAGAAGCTCTGCATTGCTCCAAGCCCTCTCGAGGTCGCGCATGGGGCCAAGCAGCCCTCCAGAGAAGCCCAGGGTTTCTGCAGAACCTGTCAAGGGCACACGTAGGGAGAAGCAGACCCTCCAGAAAAGGCCACAGGGCCTCTCACAACCCTCTCAGGGGCCCGCACGGGGCCAAGCAGACCCTCCAGAGAAGGCCAGGGTTTCTCAAATCCCTCGTAAGGGTACGAGTCAGGGCAAGCAGGCCCTCCAGAAAAGGCCAGGACCTCCCACAGCCCTTGTACGGGCACGTGTGGGGCCAAGCAGACCCTGCAGAAAAGCCCAGGGTTTCTCCAGAACCTCTCAGGGGCACTCGTAGGGCCAAGCAGACCCTCCAGAGAAGGCCAGGGTTTCTCACAGCCTTTATAGGTGTACGCGTGGGGCCAAGCAGACCCTCCAGAGAAGCCCGTGGTTTCTCACAGCCTTTATAGGTGGACATGTGGGGCCAAGCAGACCCTCGAGAGAAGCCCAAGGGTTCTCACAGCCCTCGCAATGGCAAGTGTGGGGCCAAGCAGACCCTCCAGAGAAGCCTATGGTTTCTCCAAACCTACTCAGGGCTACACGTAGAGCCAAGCAGACCCTCCAGAGAAGGCCAGGGTTTCTCACAGCCTTTATAGGTGTACACGTAGGGCCAAGCAGACCCTCCAAAGAAGCCTGTGGTTTCTCACAGCCTTTATAGCTGTACGCGTGCGGCCAAGCAGACCCTCCAGAGAGGGCCAGGGCCTCTCACAGCCCTCGCAGGGATAAATCTTGAGCGAAGCAGATCCTCCAAAAGTCCCAGGGCCTGTGCAGCACCTCTCAGGGGCACGCGTGGGGCCAAGCAGACCCTCCAGAGATGCCCTGCATTTCACCAAGCCCTGTCAAAGGCACACGTAGGGAGAAGCAGACCCTCCAGAGAAGCCCAGGGTTTCTCCAGAACCTCTCCGGGGCAAACATAGGGCCAAGCAGACCCTCCAGAGAGGACCAGAGCCTCTCACAGCCCTCAGAGGGGCACTCGTAGGGCCAAGCAGAACCTCGAGGGAAGCCCGTGGTTTCTCACAGCCTTTATAGGTGTACGTGTTGGGCCAAGCAGACCCTCCAGAGAAGGCCAGGGTTTCTGCAGAACCTCTCAGGGGCACACACAGGGCCAAGCAGACCCTCCAGAAAAGCCCAGGGTTTCTGCAGAACCTGTCAAGGGCACACGTAGGGAGAAGCAGACCCTCCAGAAAAGGCCAGGGCCTCTCACAGCCCTCTCAGGGGCACGCATGGGGCCAAGCAGACCCTTCAGGGAAGCGGCAGAGTTTTCCAGAACCACTCATGGGCACACGTAGGGCCAAGCAGACCCTCCAGAGGAGCCCAGGGCCTCTCACAGCCCTAGCAGGGGCATGCGTGGGGCCAAGCAGACCCTCCAGAGAAGCTCTGCATTGCTCCAAGCCCTCTCGAGGTCGCGCATGGGGCCAAGCAGCCCTCCAGAGAAGCCCAGGGTTTCTGCAGAACCTGTCAAGGGCACACGTAGGGAGAAGCAGACCCTCCAGAAAAGGCCACAGGGCCTCTCACAACCCTCTCAGGGGCCCGCACGGGGCCAAGCAGACCCTCCAGAGAAGGCCAGGGTTTCTCAAATCCCTCGTAAGGGTACGAGTCAGGGCAAGCAGGACCTCCAGAAAAGGCCAGGACCTCCCACAGCCCTTGTACGGGCACGTGTGGGGCCAAGCAGACCCTGCAGAAAAGCCCAGGGTTTCTCCAGAACCTCTCAGGGGCACTCGTAGGGCCAAGCAGACCCTCCAGAGAAGGCCAGGGTTTCTCACAGCCTTTATAGGTGTACGCGTGGGGCCAAGCAGACCCTCCAGAGAAGCCCGTGGTTTCTCACAGCCTTTATAGGTGGACATGTGGGGCCAAGCAGACCCTCGAGAGAAGCCCAAGGGTTCTCACAGCCCTCGCAATGGGAAGTGTGGGGCCAAGCAGACCCTCCAGAGAAGCCTATGGTTTCTCCAAACCTACTCAGGGCTACACGTAGAGCCAAGCAGACCCTCCAGAGAAGGCCAGGGTTTCTCACAGCCTTTATAGGTGTACACGTAGGGCCAAGCAGACCCTCCAAAGAAGCCTGTGGTTTCTCACAGCCTTTATAGCTGTACGCGTGCGGCCAAGCAGACCCTCCAGAGAGGGCCAGGGCCTCTCACAGCCCTCGCAGGGATAAATCTTGAGCGAAGCAGATCCTCCAAAAGTCCCAGGGCCTGTGCAGCACCTCTCAGGGGCACGCGTGGGGCCAAGCAGACCCTCCAGAGATGCCCTGCATTTCACCAAGCCCTGTCAAAGGCACACGTAGGGAGAAGCAGACCCTCCAGAGAAGCCCAGGGTTTCTCCAGAACCTCTCCGGGGCAAACATAGGGCCAAGCAGACCCTCCAGAGAGGACCAGAGCCTCTCACAGCCCTCAGAGGGGCACTCGTAGGGCCAAGCAGAACCTCGAGGGAAGCCCGTGGTTTCTCACAGCCTTTATAGGTGTACGTGTTGGGCCAAGCAGACCCTCCAGAGAAGGCCAGGGTTTCTGCAGAACCTCTCAGGGGCACACACAGGGCCAAGCAGACCCTCCAGAAAAGCCCAGGGTTTCTGCAGAACCTGTCAAGGGCACACGTAGGGAGAAGCAGACCCTCCAGAAAAGGCCAGGGCCTCTCACAGCCCTCTCAGGGGCACGCATGGGGCCAAGCAGACCCTTCAGGGAAGCGGCAGAGTTTTCCAGAACCACTCATGGGCACACGTAGGGCCAAGCAGACCCTCCAGAGGAGCCCAGGGCCTCTCACAGCCCTAGCAGGGGCATGCGTGGGGCCAAGCAGACCCTCCAGAGAAGCTCTGCATTGCTCCAAGCCCTCTCGAGGTCGCGCATGGGGCCAAGCAGCCCTCCAGAGAAGCCCAGGGTTTCTGCAGAACCTGTCAAGGGCACACGTAGGGAGAAGCAGACCCTCCAGAAAAGGCCACAGGGCCTCTCACAACCCTCTCAGGGGCCCGCACGGGGCCAAGCAGACCCTCCAGAGAAGGCCAGGGTTTCTCAAATCCCTCGTAAGGGTACGAGTCAGGGCAAGCAGGCCCTCCAGAAAAGGCCAGGACCTCCCACAGCCCTTGTACGGGCACGTGTGGGGCCAAGCAGACCCTGCAGAAAAGCCCAGGGTTTCTCCAGAACCTCTCAGGGGCACTCGTAGGGCCAAGCAGACCCTCCAGAGAAGGCCAGGGTTTCTCACAGCCTTTATAGGTGTACGCGTGGGGCCAAGCAGACCCTCCAGAGAAGCCCGTGGTTTCTCACAGCCTTTATAGGTGGACATGTGGGGCCAAGCAGACCCTCGAGAGAAGCCCAAGGGTTCTCACAGCCCTCGCAATGGCAAGTGTGGGGCCAAGCAGACCCTCCAGAGAAGCCTATGGTTTCTCCAAACCTACTCAGGGCTACACGTAGAGCCAAGCAGACCCTCCAGAGAAGGCCGTGGTTTCTCACAGCCTTTATAGGTGTACACGTAGGGCCAAGCAGACCCTCCAAAGAAGCCTGTGGTTTCTCACAGCCTTTATAGCTGTACGCGTGCGGCCAAGCAGACCCTCCAGAGAGGGCCAGGGCCTCTCACAGCCCTCGCAGGGATAAATCTTGAGCGAAGCAGATCCTCCAAAAGTCCCAGGGCCTGTGCAGCACCTCTCAGGGGCACGCGTGGGGCCAAGCAGACCCTCCAGAGATGCTCTGCATTTCACCAAGCCCTGTCAAAGGCACACGTAGGGAGAAGCAGACCCTCCAGAGAAGCCCAGGGTTTCTCCAGAACCTCTCCGGGGCAAACATAGGGCCAAGCAGACCCTCCAGAGAGGACCAGAGCCTCTCACAGCCCTCAGAGGGGCACTCGTAGGGCCAAGCAGAACCTCGAGGGAAGCCCGTGGTTTCTCACAGCCTTTATAGGTGTACGTGTTGGGCCAAGCAGACCCTCCAGAGAAGGCCAGGGTTTCTGCAGAACCTCTCAGGGGCACACACAGGGCCAAGCAGACCCTCCAGAAAAGCCCAGGGTTTCTGCAGAACCTGTCAAGGGCACACGTAGGGAGAAGCAGACCCTCCAGAAAAGGCCAGGGCCTCTCACAGCCCTCTCAGGGGCACGCATGGGGCCAAGCAGACCCTTCAGGGAAGCGGCAGAGTTTTCCAGAACCACTCATGGGCACACGTAGGGCCAAGCAGACCCTCCAGAGGAGCCCAGGGCCTCTCACAGCCCTAGCAGGGGCATGCGTGGGGCCAAGCAGACCCTCCAGAGAAGCTCTGCATTGCTCCAAGCCCTCTCGAGGTCGCGCATGGGGCCAAGCAGCCCTCCAGAGAAGCCCAGGGTTTCTGCAGAACCTGTCAAGGGCACACGTAGGGAGAAGCAGACCCTCCAGAAAAGGCCACAGGGCCTCTCACAACCCTCTCAGGGGCCCGCACGGGGCCAAGCAGACCCTCCAGAGAAGGCCAGGGTTTCTCAAATCCCTCGTAAGGGTACGAGTCAGGGCAAGCAGGACCTCCAGAAAAGGCCAGGACCTCCCACAGCCCTTGTACGGGCACGTGTGGGGCCAAGCAGACCCTGCAGAAAAGCCCAGGGTTTCTCCAGAACCTCTCAGGGGCACTCGTAGGGCCAAGCAGACCCTCCAGAGAAGGCCAGGGTTTCTCACAGCCTTTATAGGTGTACGCGTGGGGCCAAGCAGACCCTCCAGAGAAGCCCGTGGTTTCTCACAGCCTTTATAGGTGGACATGTGGGGCCAAGCAGACCCTCGAGAGAAGCCCAAGGGTTCTCACAGCCCTCGCAATGGCAAGTGTGGGGCCAAGCAGACCCTCCAGAGAAGCCTATGGTTTCTCCAAACCTACTCAGGGCTACACGTAGAGCCAAGCAGACCCTCCAGAGAAGGCCAGGGTTTCTCACAGCCTTTATAGGTGTACACGTAGGGCCAAGCAGACCCTCCAAAGAAGCCTGTGGTTTCTCACAGCCTTTATAGCTGTACGCGTGCGGCCAAGCAGACCCTCCAGAGAGGGCCAGGGCCTCTCACAGCCCTCGCAGGGATAAATCTTGAGCGAAGCAGATCCTCCAAAAGTCCCAGGGCCTGTGCAGCACCTCTCAGGGGCACGCGTGGGGCCAAGCAGACCCTCCAGAGATGCCCTGCATTTCACCAAGCCCTGTCAAAGGCACACGTAGGGAGAAGCAGACCCTCCAGAGAAGCCCAGGGTTTCTCCAGAACCTCTCCGGGGCAAACATAGGGCCAAGCAGACCCTCCAGAGAGGACCAGAGCCTCTCACAGCCCTCAGAGGGGCACTCGTAGGGCCAAGCAGAACCTCGAGGGAAGCCCGTGGTTTCTCACAGCCTTTATAGGTGTACGTGTTGGGCCAAGCAGACCCTCCAGAGAAGGCCAGGGTTTCTGCAGAACCTCTCAGGGGCACACACAGGGCCAAGCAGACCCTCCAGAAAAGCCCAGGGTTTCTGCAGAACCTGTCAAGGGCACACGTAGGGAGAAGCAGACCCTCCAGAAAAGGCCAGGGCCTCTCACAGCCCTCTCAGGGGCACGCATGGGGCCAAGCAGACCCTTCAGGGAAGCGGCAGAGTTTTCCAGAACCACTCATGGGCACACGTAGGGCCAAGCAGACCCTCCAGAGGAGCCCAGGGCCTCTCACAGCCCTAGCAGGGGCATGCGTGGGGCCAAGCAGACCCTCCAGAGAAGCTCTGCATTGCTCCAAGCCCTCTCGAGGTCGCGCATGGGGCCAAGCAGCCCTCCAGAGAAGCCCAGGGTTTCTGCAGAACCTGTCAAGGGCACACGTAGGGAGAAGCAGACCCTCCAGAAAAGGCCACAGGGCCTCTCACAACCCTCTCAGGGGCCCGCACGGGGCCAAGCAGACCCTCCAGAGAAGGCCAGGGTTTCTCAAATCCCTCGTAAGGGTACGAGTCAGGGCAAGCAGGACCTCCAGAAAAGGCCAGGACCTCCCACAGCCCTTGTACGGGCACGTGTGGGGCCAAGCAGACCCTGCAGAAAAGCCCAGGGTTTCTCCAGAACCTCTCAGGGGCACTCGTAGGGCCAAGCAGACCCTCCAGAGAAGGCCAGGGTTTCTCACAGCCTTTATAGGTGTACGCGTGGGGCCAAGCAGACCCTCCAGAGAAGCCCGTGGTTTCTCACAGCCTTTATAGGTGGACATGTGGGGCCAAGCAGACCCTCGAGAGAAGCCCAAGGGTTCTCACAGCCCTCGCAATGGCAAGTGTGGGGCCAAGCAGACCCTCCAGAGAAGCCTATGGTTTCTCCAAACCTACTCAGGGCTACACGTAGAGCCAAGCAGACCCTCCAGAGAAGGCCAGGGTTTCTCACAGCCTTTATAGGTGTACACGTAGGGCCAAGCAGACCCTCCAAAGAAGCCTGTGGTTTCTCACAGCCTTTATAGCTGTACGCGTGCGGCCAAGCAGACCCTCCAGAGAGGGCCAGGGCCTCTCACAGCCCTCGCAGGGATAAATCTTGAGCGAAGCAGATCCTCCAAAAGTCCCAGGGCCTGTGCAGCACCTCTCAGGGGCACGCGTGGGGCCAAGCAGACCCTCCAGAGATGCCCTGCATTTCACCAAGCCCTGTCAAAGGCACACGTAGGGAGAAGCAGACCCTCCAGAGAAGCCCAGGGTTTCTCCAGAACCTCTCCGGGGCAAACATAGGGCCAAGCAGACCCTCCAGAGAGGACCAGAGCCTCTCACAGCCCTCAGAGGGGCACTCGTAGGGCCAAGCAGAACCTCGAGGGAAGCCCGTGGTTTCTCACAGCCTTTATAGGTGTACGTGTTGGGCCAAGCAGACCCTCCAGAGAAGGCCAGGGTTTCTGCAGAACCTCTCAGGGGCACACACAGGGCCAAGCAGACCCTCCAGAAAAGCCCAGGGTTTCTGCAGAACCTGTCAAGGGCACACGTAGGGAGAAGCAGACCCTCCAGAAAAGGCCAGGGCCTCTCACAGCCCTCTCAGGGGCACGCATGGGGCCAAGCAGACCCTTCAGGGAAGCGGCAGAGTTTTCCAGAACCACTCATGGGCACACGTAGGGCCAAGCAGACCCTCCAGAGGAGCCCAGGGCCTCTCACAGCCCTAGCAGGGGCATGCGTGGGGCCAAGCAGACCCTCCAGAGAAGCTCTGCATTGCTCCAAGCCCTCTCGAGGTCGCGCATGGGGCCAAGCAGCCCTCCAGAGAAGCCCAGGGTTTCTGCAGAACCTGTCAAGGGCACACGTAGGGAGAAGCAGACCCTCCAGAAAAGGCCACAGGGCCTCTCACAACCCTCTCAGGGGCCCGCACGGGGCCAAGCAGACCCTCCAGAGAAGGCCAGGGTTTCTCAAATCCCTCGTAAGGGTACGAGTCAGGGCAAGCAGGCCCTCCAGAAAAGGCCAGGACCTCCCACAGCCCTTGTACGGGCACGTGTGGGGCCAAGCAGACCCTGCAGAAAAGCCCAGGGTTTCTCCAGAACCTCTCAGGGGCACTCGTAGGGCCAAGCAGACCCTCCAGAGAAGGCCAGGGTTTCTCACAGCCTTTATAGGTGTACGCGTGGGGCCAAGCAGACCCTCCAGAGAAGCCCGTGGTTTCTCACAGCCTTTATAGGTGGACATGTGGGGCCAAGCAGACCCTCGAGAGAAGCCCAAGGGTTCTCACAGCCCTCGCAATGGCAAGTGTGGGGCCAAGCAGACCCTCCAGAGAAGCCTATGGTTTCTCCAAACCTACTCAGGGCTACACGTAGAGCCAAGCAGACCCTCCAGAGAAGGCCGTGGTTTCTCACAGCCTTTATAGGTGTACACGTAGGGCCAAGCAGACCCTCCAAAGAAGCCTGTGGTTTCTCACAGCCTTTATAGCTGTACGCGTGCGGCCAAGCAGACCCTCCAGAGAGGGCCAGGGCCTCTCACAGCCCTCGCAGGGATAAATCTTGAGCGAAGCAGATCCTCCAAAAGTCCCAGGGCCTGTGCAGCACCTCTCAGGGGCACGCGTGGGGCCAAGCAGACCCTCCAGAGATGCTCTGCATTTCACCAAGCCCTGTCAAAGGCACACGTAGGGAGAAGCAGACCCTCCAGAGAAGCCCAGGGTTTCTCCAGAACCTCTCCGGGGCAAACATAGGGCCAAGCAGACCCTCCAGAGAGGACCAGAGCCTCTCACAGCCCTCAGAGGGGCACTCGTAGGGCCAAGCAGAACCTCGAGGGAAGCCCGTGGTTTCTCACAGCCTTTATAGGTGTACGTGTTGGGCCAAGCAGACCCTCCAGAGAAGGCCAGGGTTTCTGCAGAACCTCTCAGGGGCACACACAGGGCCAAGCAGACCCTCCAGAAAAGCCCAGGGTTTCTGCAGAACCTGTCAAGGGCACACGTAGGGAGAAGCAGACCCTCCAGAAAAGGCCAGGGCCTCTCACAGCCCTCTCAGGGGCACGCATGGGGCCAAGCAGACCCTTCAGGGAAGCGGCAGAGTTTTCCAGAACCACTCATGGGCACACGTAGGGCCAAGCAGACCCTCCAGAGGAGCCCAGGGCCTCTCACAGCCCTAGCAGGGGCATGCGTGGGGCCAAGCAGACCCTCCAGAGAAGCTCTGCATTGCTCCAAGCCCTCTCGAGGTCGCGCATGGGGCCAAGCAGCCCTCCAGAGAAGCCCAGGGTTTCTGCAGAACCTGTCAAGGGCACACGTAGGGAGAAGCAGACCCTCCAGAAAAGGCCAGGGCCTCTCACAGCCCTTTCAGGGACATGCTTGGGGCCAAGCAGACCCTCCAGAGAAGCCAGCGCCTCTCACAGCCCTCGGAGGGGCACGCATGGGGCAAAGCAGACCCTCCAGAGAAGCCCAGGGATTCTGCAGAACCTCTCACGGGCAGACATAGGGCCAAGCAGACCCTCCAAGAGAAGCTCAGGCCCTCTCCAAGACCTCAGAGGGGCACGCGTGGGGCCAAGGAGACCCTCCAAGAGAAGTTCAGGCCCTCTCCAAGACCTCAGAGGGGCATGCGTGGGGCCAAGCAGACGCTCCAGAGAAAGCCAGGGCCTCTCACAGCCCTGGCAGGGATAAATCTTGAGCGAAGCAGATCCTCCAAAAATCCCAGGGCCTGTGCAGCCCCTCTCAGGGGCATGCGTGGGGCCAAGCAGACCCTCGACAGAAGCCCAGGGTTTCTCCAGAACCTCTCAGGGGCACACACAGGGCCAAGCAGACCCTCCAGAGAAGGCCAGGGTTTCTCACAGCCTTTATAGGTGTACGCGTGGGGCCAGTCAGACCCTCGAGAGAAGCCCGTGGTTTCTCACAGCCTTTATAGGTGTACGTGTGGGGCCAAGCAGACCCTCCAGAGAAGCCCGTGGTTTCTCACAGCCTTTATAGGTGTACGTGTGGGGCCAAGCAGACCCTCGAGAGAAGCCCGTGGTTTCTCACAGCCTTTATAGGTGTACGCGTGGGGCCAAGCAGACCCTCCAGAGAAGGCCAGGGTTTCTCACAGCCTTTATAGGTGTACACGTAGGGCCAAGCAGACCCTCCAAAGAAGCCTGTGGTTTCTCACAGCCTTTATAGCTGTACTCGTGCGGCCAAGCAGACCCTCCAGAGAGGGCCAGGGCCTCTCACAGCCCTCGCAGGGATAAATCTTGAGCGAAGCAGATCCTCCAAAAGTCCCAGGGCCTGTGCAGCACCTCTCAGGGGCACGCGTGGGGCCAAGCAGACCCTCCAGAGATGCCCTGCATTTCACCAAGCCCTGTCAAAGGCACACGTAGGGAGAAGCAGACCCTCCAGAGAAGCCCAGGGTTTCTCCAGAACCTCTCCGGGGCAAACATAGGGCCAAGCAGACCCTCCAGAGAGGACCAGAGCCTCTCACAGCCCTCAGAGGGGCACTCGTAGGGCCAAGCAGAACCTCGAGGGAAGCCCGTGGTTTCTCACAGCCTTTATAGGTGTACGTGTTGGGCCAAGCAGACCCTCCAGAGAAGGCCAGGGTTTCTGCAGAACCTCTCAGGGGCACACACAGGGCCAAGCAGACCCTCCAGAAAAGCCCAGGGTTTCTGCAGAACCTGTCAAGGGCACACGTAGGGAGAAGCAGACCCTCCAGAAAAGGCCAGGGCCTCTCACAGCCCTCTCAGGGGCACGCATGGGGCCAAGCAGACCCTTCAGGGAAGCGGCAGAGTTTTCCAGAACCACTCATGGGCACACGTAGGGCCAAGCAGACCCTCCAGAGGAGCCCAGGGCCTCTCACAGCCCTAGCAGGGGCATGCGTGGGGCCAAGCAGACCCTCCAAGAGAAGCTCAGGCCCTCTCCAAGACCTCAGAGGGGCACGCGTGGGGCCAAGGAGACCCTCCAAGAGAAGTTCAGGCCCTCTCCAAGACCTCAGAGGGGCATGCGTGGGTCCAAGCAGACGCTCCAGAGAAAGCCAGGGCCTCTCACAGCCCTGGCAGGGATAAATCTTGAGCGAAGTAGATCCTCCAAAAATCCCAGGGCCTGTGCAGCCCCTCTCAGGGGCATGCGTGGGGCCAAGCAGACCCTCGACAGAAGCCCAGGGTTTCTCCAGAACCTCTCAGGGGCACACACAGGGCCAAGCAGACCCTCCAGAGAAGGCCAGGGTTTCTCACAGCCTTTATAGGTGTACGCGTGGGGCCAAGCAGACCCTCCAGAGAAGCCCGTGGTTTCTCACAGCCTTTATAGGTGGACATGTGGGGCCAAGCAGACCCTCGAGAGAAGCCCAAGGGTTCTCACAGCCCTCGCAATGGCACGCGTGGGGCCAAGCAGACCCTCCAGAGAAGCCTATGCTTTCTCCAAACCTACTCAGGGCTACACGTAGGGCCAAGCAGACCCTCCAGAGGAGCCCAGGGCCTCTCACAGCCCTAGCAGGGGCATGCGTGGGGCCAAGCAGACCCTCCAGAGAAGCTCTGCATTGCTCCAAGCCCTCTCGAGGTCGCGCATGGGGCCAAGCAGCCCTCCAGAGAAGCCCAGGGTTTCTGCAGAACCTGTCAAGGGCACACGTAGGGAGAAGCAGACCCTCCAGAAAAGGCCACAGGGCCTCTCACAACCCTCTCAGGGGCCCGCACGGGGCCAAGCAGACCCTCCAGAGAAGGCCAGGGTTTCTCAAATCCCTCGTAAGGGTACGAGTCAGGGCAAGCAGGCCCTCCAGAAAAGGCCAGGACCTCCCACAGCCCTTGTACGGGCACGTGTGGGGCCAAGCAGACCCTGCAGAAAAGCCCAGGGTTTCTCCAGAACCTCTCAGGGGCACTCGTAGGGCCAAGCAGACCCTCCAGAGAAGGCCAGGGTTTCTCACAGCCTTTATAGGTGTACGCGTGGGGCCAAGCAGACCCTCCAGAGAAGCCCGTGGTTTCTCACAGCCTTTATAGGTGGACATGTGGGGCCAAGCAGACCCTCGAGAGAAGCCCAAGGGTTCTCACAGCCCTCGCAATGGCAAGTGTGGGGCCAAGCAGACCCTCCAGAGAAGCCTATGGTTTCTCCAAACCTACTCAGGGCTACACGTAGAGCCAAGCAGACCCTCCAGAGAAGGCCAGGGTTTCTCACAGCCTTTATAGGTGTACACGTAGGGCCAAGCAGACCCTCCAAAGAAGCCTGTGGTTTCTCACAGCCTTTATAGGTGTACACGTAGGGCCAAGCAGACCCTCCAAAGAAGCCTGTGGTTTCTCACAGCCTTTATAGCTGTACGCGTGCGGCCAAGCAGACCCTCCAGAGAGGGCCAGGGCCTCTCACAGCCCTCGCAGGGATAAATCTTGAGCGAAGCAGATCCTCCAAAAGTCCCAGGGCCTGTGCAGCACCTCTCAGGGGCACGCGTGGGGCCAAGCAGACCCTCCAGAGATGCTCTGCATTTCACCAAGCCCTGTCAAAGGCACACGTAGGGAGAAGCAGACCCTCCAGAGAAGCCCAGGGTTTCTCCAGAACCTCTCCGGGGCAAACATAGGGCCAAGCAGACCCTCCAGAGAGGACCAGAGCCTCTCACAGCCCTCAGAGGGGCACTCGTAGGGCCAAGCAGAACCTCGAGGGAAGCCCGTGGTTTCTCACAGCCTTTATAGGTGTACGTGTTGGGCCAAGCAGACCCTCCAGAGAAGGCCAGGGTTTCTGCAGAACCTCTCAGGGGCACACACAGGGCCAAGCAGACCCTCCAGAAAAGCCCAGGGTTTCTGCAGAACCTGTCAAGGGCACACGTAGGGAGAAGCAGACCCTCCAGAAAAGGCCAGGGCCTCTCACAGCCCTCTCAGGGGCACGCATGGGGCCAAGCAGACCCTTCAGGGAAGCGGCAGAGTTTTCCAGAACCACTCATGGGCACACGTAGGGCCAAGCAGACCCTCCAGAGGAGCCCAGGGCCTCTCACAGCCCTAGCAGGGGCATGCGTGGGGCCAAGCAGACCCTCCAGAGAAGCTCTGCATTGCTCCAAGCCCTCTCGAGGTCGCGCATGGGGCCAAGCAGCCCTCCAGAGAAGCCCAGGGTTTCTGCAGAACCTGTCAAGGGCACACGTAGGGAGAAGCAGACCCTCCAGAAAAGGGCAGGGCCTCTCACAGCCCTTTCAGGGACATGCTTGGGGCCAAGCAGACCCTCCAGAGAAGCCAGCGCCTCTCACAGCCCTCGGAGGGGCACGCATGGGGCAAAGCAGACCCTCCAGAGAAGCCCAGGGATTCTGCAGAACCTCTCACGGGCAGACATAGGGCCAAGCAGACCCTCCAAGAGAAGCTCAGGCCCTCTCCAAGACCTCAGAGGGGCACGCGTGGGGCCAAGGAGACCCTCCAAGAGAAGTTCAGGCCCTCTCCAAGACCTCAGAGGGGCATGCGTGGGGCCAAGCAGACGCTCCAGAGAAAGCCAGGGCCTCTCACAGCCCTGGCAGGGATAAATCTTGAGCGAAGCAGATCCTCCAAAAATCCCAGGGCCTGTGCAGCCCCTCTCAGGGGCATGCGTGGGGCCAAGCAGACCCTCGACAGAAGCCCAGGGTTTCTCCAGAACCTCTCAGGGGCACACACAGGGCCAAGCAGACCCTCCAGAGAAGGCCAGGGTTTCTCACAGCCTTTATAGGTGTACGCGTGGGGCCAGTCAGACCCTCCAGAGAAGCCCGTGGTTTCTCACAGCCTTTATAGGTGTACGTGTGGGGCCAAGCAGACCCTCGAGAGAAGCCCGTGGTTTCTCACAGCCTTTATAGGTGTACGTGTGGGGCCAAGCAGACCCTCCAGAGAAGCCCGTGGTTTCTCACAGCCTTTATAGGTGTACGCGTGGGGCCAAGCAGACCCTCCAGAGAAGGCCAGGGTTTCTCACAGCCTTTATAGGTGTACGCGTGCGGCCAAGCAGACCCTCCAGAGAAGCCTATGGTTTCTCCAAACCTACTCAGGGCTACACGTAGAGCCAAGCAGACCCTCCAGAGAAGGCCAGGGTTTCTCACAGCCTTTATAGGTGTACACGTAGGGCCAAGCAGACCCTCCAAAGAAGCCTGTGGTTTCTCACAGCCTTTATAGCTGTACGCGTGCGGCCAAGCAGACCCTCCAGAGAGGGCCAGGGCCTCTCACAGCCCTCGCAGGGATAAATCTTGAGCGAAGCAGATCCTCCAAAAGTCCCAGGGCCTGTGCAGCACCTCTCAGGGGCACGCGTGGGGCCAAGCAGACCCTCCAGAGATGCCCTGCATTTCACCAAGCCCTGTCAAAGGCACACGTAGGGAGAAGCAGACCCTCCAGAGAAGCCCAGGGTTTCTCCAGAACCTCTCCGGGGCAAACATAGGGCCAAGCAGACCCTCCAGAGAGGACCAGAGCCTCTCACAGCCCTCAGAGGGGCACTCGTAGGGCCAAGCAGAACCTCGAGGGAAGCCCGTGGTTTCTCACAGCCTTTATAGGTGTACGTGTTGGGCCAAGCAGACCCTCCAGAGAAGGCCAGGGTTTCTGCAGAACCTCTCAGGGGCACACACAGGGCCAAGCAGACCCTCCAGAAAAGCCCAGGGTTTCTGCAGAACCTGTCAAGGGCACACGTAGGGAGAAGCAGACCCTCCAGAAAAGGCCAGGGCCTCTCACAGCCCTCTCAGGGGCACGCATGGGGCCAAGCAGACCCTTCAGGGAAGCGGCAGAGTTTTCCAGAACCACTCATGGGCACACGTAGGGCCAAGCAGACCCTCCAGAGGAGCCCAGGGTCTCTCACAGCCCTAGCAGGGGCATGCGTGGGGCCAAGCAGACCCTCCAGAGAAGCTCTGCATTGCTCCAAGCCCTCTCGAGGTCGCGCATGGGGGCAAGCAGCCCTCCAGAGAAGCCCAGGGTTTCTGCAGAACCTGTCAAGGGCACACGTAGGGAGAAGCAGACCCTCCAGAAAAGGCCACAGGGCCTCTCACAACCCTCTCAGGGGCCCGCACGGGGCCAAGCAGACCCTCCAGAGAAGGCCAGGGTTTCTCAAATCCCTCGTAAGGGTACGAGTCAGGGCAAGCAGGCCCTCCAGAAAAGGCCAGGACCTCCCACAGCCCTTGTACGGGCACGTGTGGGGCCAAGCAGACCCTGCAGAAAAGCCCAGGGTTTCTCCAGAACCTCTCAGGGGCACTCGTAGGGCCAAGCAGACCCTCCAGAGAAGGCCAGGGTTTCTCACAGCCTTTATAGGTGTACGCGTGGGGCCAAGCAGACCCTCCAGAGAAGCCCGTGGTTTCTCACAGCCTTTATAGGTGTACGCGTGGGGCCAAGCAGACCCTCCAGAGAAGCCTGTGGTTTCTCACAGCCCTTATAGGTGGACATGTGGGGCCAAGCAGACCCTCGAGAGAAGCCCAAGGGTTCTCACAGCCCTCGCAATGGGAAGTGTGGGGCCAAGCAGACCCTCCAGAGAAGCCTATGGTTTCTCCAAACCTACTCAGGGCTACACGTAGAGCCAAGCAGACCCTCCAGAGAAGGCCAGGGTTTCTCACAGCCTTTATAGGTGTACATGTGGGGCCAAGCAGACCCTCGAGAGAAGCCCGTGGTTTCTCACAGCCTTTATAGGTGTACGTGTTGGGCCAAGCAGACCCTCGTGAGAAGGCCGTGGTTTCTCACAGCCTTTATAGGTGTACGCGTGCGGCCAAGCAGACCCTCCAGAGAAGCCCAAGGGTTCTCACAGCCCTCGCATGGGCACACGTGGGGGCAAGTAAACCCTCCAGAAAAGCCCAGGAACTCTCCAAACCCTGTCAGGTGCACAAGTAGGGAGAAGCAGACCCTCCAGAGAAGCCCAGGGTTTCTGCAGAACCTCTCCGGGGCAAACATAGGGCCAAGCAGACCCTCCAGAGAAGGCCAGGGTTTCTCACAGCCTTTATAGGTGTACATGTGGGGCCAAGCAGACCCTCCAGAGAAGCCCGTGGTTTCTCACAGCCTTTATAGGTGTACATGTGGGCCAAGCAGACCCTCAGAGAAGCCTATGGTTTCTCCAAACCTACTCAGGGCTACACGTAGGGCCAAGCAGACCCTCCAGAGAAGCCTGTGGTTTCTCACAGCCTTTATAGGTGTACGCGTGCGGCCAAGCAGACCCTCCAGAGAAGGCCAGGGCCTCTCACAGCCCTCGCAGCGATAAATCTTGAGCGAAGCAGATCCTCCAAAAGTCCCAGGGCCTGTGCAGCACCTCTAAGGGGCACGCGTGGGGCCAAGCAGACCCTCCAGAGATGCCCTGCATTTCACCAAGCCCTGTCAAAGGCACACGTAGGGAGAAGCAGACCCTCCAGAGAAGCCCAGGGTTTCTCCAGAACCTCTCCGGGGCAAACATAGGGCCAAGCAGACCCTCCAGAGGACCAGAGCCTCTCACAGCCCTCAGAGGGG
Source organism: Harpia harpyja (assembly GCF_026419915.1). Taxonomy (NCBI): domain Eukaryota; kingdom Metazoa; phylum Chordata; class Aves; order Accipitriformes; family Accipitridae; genus Harpia; species Harpia harpyja. The sequence continues at coordinate 27,849,732 of NC_068969.1, forward strand.
CACTCGTAGGGCCAAGCAGACCCTCGAGAGAAGCCCGTGGATTCTCACAGCCTTTATAGGTGTACGTGTGGGGCCAAGCAGACCATTGAGAGAAGCCCGTGGTTTCTCACAGCCTTTATAGGTGTACGTGTTGGGCCAAGCAGACCCTCGAGAGGAGCCCGTGGTTTCTCACAGCCTTTATAGGTGTACGCGTGGGGCCAAGCAGACCCTCCAGGGAAGGCCGTGGTTTCTCACAGCCTTTATAGGTGTACGCGTGCGGCGAAGCAGACCCTCCAGAGAAGCCCAAGGGTTCTCACAGCCCTCGCAGGGGCACGCGTGGGGGCAAGTAAACCCTCCAGAAAAACCCAGGATCTCTCCAAACCCTGTCAGGTGCACATGTAGGGAGAAGCAGACCCTCCAGAGAAGCCCGTGGTTTCTCACAGCCTTTATAGGTGTACATGTGGGGCCAAGCAGACCGTCCAGAGAATCCTATGGTTTCTCCAAACCTACTCAGGGCTACACGTAGGGCCAAGCAGACCCTCCAGAGAAGCCTGTGGTTTCTCACAGCCTTTATAGCTGTACGCGTGCGGCCAAGCAGACCCTCCAGAGAGGGCCAGGGCCTCTCACAGCCCTCGCAGCGATAAATCTTGAGCGAAGCAGATCCTCCAAAAGTCCCAGGGCCTGTGCAGCACCTCTCAGGGGCACGTGTGGGGCCAAGCAGACCCTCCAGAGATGCCCTGCATTTCACCAAGCCCTGTCAAAGGCACACGTAGGGAGAAGCAGACCCTCCAGAGAAGCCCAGGGTTTCTCCAGAACCTCTCCGGGGCAAACATAGGGCCAAGCAGACCCTCCAGAGAGGACCAGAGCCTCTCACAGCCCTCAGAGGGGCACTCGTAGGGCCAAGCAGACCCTCGAGAGAAGCCCTTGGATTCTCACAGCCTTCATAGGTGTACATGTGGGGCCAAGCAGACCCTCGAGAGAAGCCCGTGGTTTCTCACAGCCTTTATAGGTGTACATGTGGGGCCAAGCAGACCCTCCAGAGAAGCCCGTGGTTTCTCACAGCCTTTATAGGTGTACGCGTGCGGCCAAGCAGACCCTCCAGAGAAGCCCAAGGGTTCTCACAGCCCTCGCAGGGGCACACGTGGGGGCAAGTAAACCCTCCAGAAAAGCCCAGGATCTCTCCAAACCCTGTCAGGTGCACACGTAGGGAGAAGCAGACCCTCCAGAGAAGCCCAGGGGTTCTGCAGAACCTCTCACGGGCACACGCAGGGCAAAGCAGACCCTCCAAGAGAAGCTCAGGCCCTCTCCAAGACCTCGGAGGAGCACGCCTGGGGCCAAGCAGACCCTCCAGAGAAGGCCAGGGTTTCTGCAGAACCTCTCCGGGGCACACACAGGGCCAAGCAGACCCTCCAGAAAAGCCCAGGGTTTCTGCAGAACCTGTCAAGGGCACACGTAGGGAGAAGCAGACCCTCCAGAAAAGGCCAGGGCCTCTCACAGCCCTCTCAGGGGCACGCATGGGGCCAAGCAGA